>NC_142873.1:78186293-78496465 GCF_051225735.1 Oryctolagus cuniculus
AGCACTTGCTGCCTCCCACAGTGTTGTTAGCAAGAATGTTGGATTGGAAGCTGAGAAACTGGTACTACAACCAGGCACTGAAAACGGAAAGCGGGACCCCAAGTAGCAATTTAAGGCGCTGCACCAAACGCCAGCCTTCAGCCTTAAAACTCTGGCCACATCCCAAATGTTCCAAAAATGTTAGGAGCCCCATGTATTGTGATCAGGGCTGTAAGTTCAGTGTTTTGAATGAATAAATGATGGGTACTAAATTACCCTTCCTTTTCCGCATCTAGCTAACACAGTGTGCTACATGAATTCAAAAACTGTCATAATTTCTCAGACATAGGAAGGTAGAAAAGAAAAAAATTTACCTTACTGGAAGAAACTGTGACAGGAAACTAAATGAGATGTTATATAATCTTAGCAGACAAACTGTTTCTAAATTCTCTTTCCCCTTTTGTTTCCACAAATTTGCTTTTGCTTACGTAAGAGGGCTCTGCTAGACAAAAATCAATGAAACAGGTCCCCATCCTGCTTTATTCAACATTTCTAGCTCTCTGTGGGACGGTGAAGGAGAAAAGGAAACGTGGATAAGTTCTAAAATGCCTTTCAGTATTATATGCTTGTCAGGTTTTATAGTTAACATCTTCTAAGTATTCGCCTAAAATTTTTTAAAGTTTTCTAAGATAGCAATGAACATATATGAAATTTGACATTCAGATATTTTCATAGTGGATGACTTATTATCCAGATAAAGGTTGCTCATTTCAATTTTGTTAGCCAAAAAAAGCCTACGTCCGTTGTCTTAACGTCATCCCCCCCCCACGGGTGCTGACGTCATCTTTTGGCCCTCATTAACAACGCGACTGCGACTGCAGGTAGGTGTGCGCACGCACACCCACCACACAAAGGACAAGTATTCTTTGCCCCTGTATGTGACAGGATGGACTGCAGTCAACATTCTCCAGTTGGGAAAACGGCCGTAGACTTATATAGCACTCCCCTGCCCCAAGAACGTTCAATTCGACTCAGACTGACCCTACATCCACCTGGAACCGAAGCGGAGGGAAATCTGACATCTGCCTCTTTGATATTTTTCCTCAAGTAAAACGTAACCCTGCTGGGCAACATCCTCAGCAAGGGAGACTGAGAAGAAGCGCGCGCGTCCAAGTTAGGGGAAGGAACAAAACTCCCCAAGACACACCGCTTCCACCCGCCAAGGCTCAGCCGCTCACCACGCGAGCCGTAGCTGGGAAGAGACCCACGCAACAACTGCGCACGCCGCGTCCCAGTCTGCGCTCGGAAGCCTCGGACCCGCTCCGGGGCCCCGGTGTGGAAGCCTCAGACACAAGCCGCGGAACCAGCGGCCCGCAGCGGCGCGGAGTTCGAACCGTCGCGGGAGCGGTTGGGACGCACCGCCCCGGGCGTGGCCCCGCCCCCGCGCAGGCTGTGCGTGCAGGGACGCCGGAGGCGCGGTGCCTGCTGGGGATTGTGGTCGGCCAGCGATGTCGAGCCCGCTCGCTGAGCTCACAGGGGACTACGTTTCCCACAATTGCCACGACGCCCATTGGTGTGGGGGAAGCTTGGGAACCCGTGGCCGTCGGGATGTGAGGCGTTTGGCGTCCACGCCTGGCGTGAGGGGGCTGAGACAGGAAGATGCGGAACGGGCTGGCCCCGCCCCTAGTCCGACCCTTTTGAGGAGCGCGCTTCGCTCTCCCGGGGAGCGTTTGCCGCCGACGCGGCCGCCACTCCGGGTTTCTCTGCGAACCTCGAGGAGGAATCCAGGGAGGAAAAGCTGAGCCGAGGCGCCAATATCCTACCCTAGTCCAACCCAGGGTCCCCCGGCAGGCATGGACGAGAAGACTTGGCTGCCCGTCCCCGTGCTCCTCCTGGCCGCTCTGCCGCAAGTGCTGCTGCCGGGGGCGGCAGGCTTCACTCCCTCCTTAGACAGTGACTTCACCTTTACCCTTCCGGCCGGCCAGAAGGAGTGTTTCTACCAGCCCATGCCCCTGAAGGCCTCGCTGGAGATCGAGTACCAGGTAAATGCGGAGGGTGAACCAGCTTTCTTTGAGTCCAGCTGCACCGCGTTCTTGTCTCTCACCCGCTTAGAAACTTCTGCGGACAGCCGGGGTGGGGAAGAGCCGAGGGCCGCCCGGGAAGCGGTCCGCTGTGCGCAGGCGCGCGAGGCGGGTGAGGCTCTCGCCCGGGGCCCGGGACCCGCACATTAGGCGAGATCTGGAATTGACCACTGCCCGCCCTCTACCCTTTCCTCCGTTCGGAAGGAGGCCAGAACGGATGGTGTCCGTGCCGTTTCTCTTGGTTTCGTAATCGTCCGTCGCTTTTCTAGCCGGTGCACGACACACGTTCTCCTTCGTCATTGGGTGCGGTGATGACACTTGTTTGAGCCATCCCCACCACTTTCGCTCAATTCCCACAGTATCAGTCTTCACTTTTGGCTTCAGTTAAGGATTTTTGAATTGTGACCCTGTGATTAACAGTAAACTCGGTTTTGAAATATGTTGAAAGGGCAGTTGCTGTACTTAATGGCACATATCCATCCCACTTGTTTATCCATTACTTTCTACTCAAATGAGATCAAATCGTATGTTAAAACTTTATAACCTTTTTCTTCATCGAGTGTTGTAAGCACTTCACCGTGTCATTGTTTGCTTTTTAGCATCTGCATAATACTTCTTTTGTTAAGAATTAACTTAATTTCTGTAGTCATTCTGGTATGCGGTAATTCTTAGAAGACATCAGTGCCTGGTAACACTGGGAAAAAGATGTATTGGTGTGTTTCAGCTTTCAAATTTTTTTATAGGTTACTTAATTTATTATCAAATGTTAATTTTTTGTAAGCTCATGTAGAGATTTTTTTTCAACTCCAAATTCTCTCACAGAACAAAATAAAAGGTTTAAAAAATTTTTATCGGAAGGGACTTTGAAATTAAATTATGTATGGATGCATAAAGTAAGCATAGAGAGTAGATTATCTAAAGTCACACATTTAAACATAATCTAGAACTCAGTATTTCTTGATTTACAGTAGAGTTAAAAAGTTAAACCTTGAATAGATAGTATGATAGTACTTCAAAATTTCATGGAAAAATGAGATTAAGTTTACTTTGTTTTTTTTATTTTTTTATTTTTTACTTGAGAGTCAGAGTTACACAGAGAGAGGAGAGAGAGACAGAGAGAGAGGTCTTCCATCCGCTGGTTCACTCCCCAGTTGGCCACAACAGCCGGAACTGCGCCGATCCAAAGCCAGGAGCCAGGAGCTTCTTCCAGGTCTCCCACGCGGGTGAAGAGGCCCAAGGACTTGGGCCATCTTCTACTACTATCCCAGGCCATAGCAGAGAGCTGGATCGGAAGCAGAGCAGCTAGGACTAGAACCAGCGCCTATATGGGATGCCGGCGCTTCAGGCCAGGGCATTAACCCGCTGAGCCACAGCTCCAGCCCCTTAAGTTTACTTTGATATGAGAAAATTTTCCCGCCCCTTAAGTTTACTTTGATATGAGAAAATTTTGAAATCCATACATGGTTTTTTTCATAATACACATTTTCTTTTTTTTTTTAAAGATTCATTTATTTGAAAGACAAAGTTACAGAGGGAGAGAGGGGCCTAGACAGAGAGTAATTTTCCATCTGCTGGTTCACTCCCCAAATGGCTGCAGTGGCCGAAGCTGGGCCAATCCTAACCTAGGAACCAGGAGCTTCTTCTAGGTCTCTCACATGGGTGCAGGGGCCCAAGGACTTAGGCCATCTTCCCCTGCTTTCCCAGGCTATAAACAAGGAGCTGGATCTGAAGTGGAGCAGCTGGGACTTGCACTGTCGCCCAAATGGGATACCGACACTGCAGGAGACAGCTTTACCAGCTATGCTATAACACCAGCCCAATACGTATATTCATAAAAGAAAAGAGAACAATGTGAGTAGACACAGATCTGAAAATGCATAGCGTGAGTGGTGATGGCCATTATATAATGAACACTACAAGTACTGTTTTTGTTTTTTTACAGAGACATTGTAGATGTGGCATCATTTTTTTTACAAGATTTGTTTATTTAAAAGAGTGGCAGAGTGAAAGAGATCCATCTGCCATCTACTGGTTCACACCCCATCCCACCCCACCCCCAAATGGCTACAACAGCGAGGGTTCGACCAGGCTGAAACTGGGAGCCAGGAACCTCCATTGTGGTCTCCCACACAGGTGACAGAGACCGAAGCACTTGGGCCATTTGCTGCTGCTTTCCCAGGCCCAGGTGTATTATCAGTAACTGGATCAGAGAGTGAGAAGTATGGCTTATCTTGTTCTTCCACAGGTTGGCCTCCGAAGGTTCTGTTCTGTTCTGTTCTGTTCTTTTTCTCTTCTTTTCTTTCTTTTCTTTTCTTTTCTTTTTCTCTTCTTTTCTTTCTTTTCTTTTCTTTTCTTTTTCTCTTCTCTCTTTTCTTTCTTTTCTTTTCTTTTTTTTTAAATCAGATTTTAAGTCTGTAAAGTCCACAGGTGGGGGATTAGAGAGGCCTGGAGGCTGAGACCTGGATCCTGAGTCATAGCCTTATACCAGCTAAGTAGCTGCTCCCTTATTTTGTACCAGGCCATTAAAGATTTTAGCATATCTTAAGGTGGAAGCTGGAATTAAGGGGAGCTAATTTAAAGGCAATGAAAACAAATATGGAGCTAGTTTAGGTAAGTAAGCAATTTTTATTTGCCAAATAAACTCAGTATTGACCCAAATATTAGAGAGGAAACTAGTTGGTTTTTTTTTTGACAGGCAGAGTGGACAGTGAGAGAGAGAGAGAGAGAGACAGAGAGAAAGGTCTTCCTTTACTGTTAGTTCACCCTCCAATGGCCTCTGCGGCCTGCACACCATGCTGATCTGAAGCCAGGAGCCAGGTGCCTTTCCTGGTCTCCCATGCGGGTGCAGAGCCCAAGCACTTGGGCCATCCTCCATTGCCTTCCTGGGCCACAGCAGAGAGCTGGACTGGAAGAGGAGCAACAGGGACAGAATCCGGCGCCCCAACCGGGACTAGAACCCGGTGTGCCGGCGCTGCAGGCAGAGGATTAGCCTAGTGAGCCGCAACGCTGGCCTAGAGAGGAAACTAGTTTTCAAGTACTGACTTTTTTTTTAAGAGCTCTTAATTTTAACCTCGGTTCAAATCTGACGAGGCCACTTAGAACTTGTATGATCTTGGAAAAAGTTACTTCTCACTTGTAAAGTAGAGGTAATAGCAAACACCTCAGAGTTCATTTAAAAAAAATGAGTTAGTACTGGTAAATGCTCAGGAACCATGGTTGACGTATAGTAAATATTCAATTAATACTATAAGTTTACACTTTAGAGCTATAAAGCTGACTTAGTTGAGCTTGATACTTTTCATCTTAGTTACCTTTAAAGGGACTATTCCTTCAAAGCATTCTCCGTAGGGGACTGGGACCATCAAGGTGCTATCTGTAGAGGAAATAAATGACCTCATGAGTCCTGTGATAAGGGACCCAGTGGGGCTGGCTGTACTACCACTTCCTCAATTTAGTAAGTAAATTTTAGTATGAGGTTGATTTGTAAAGAAACTAAACTAAGAGAGGAAAACTGAGAAACTCAAGAGACTGGGGTTTAATAGTATGTAGTATCTTCTTGAAAGGCATTAAGAGCTGGGGGCTGTGTTTCATATGTTTAATGTTTGCAATCTGAAATGCCGGAGGAGTTTATAATGTGAAGATCATCTTCAGCCCCTTTTTCACATTTTCCAACTCCAAGATTAATTGCTCAGTAACTACAAGTTACTGATTTTTGTCTTAAAAGTTCATTTGAGGTGAACTTCCCTTCCCCCCCTCTTAAGGTTTGCTGAAATTAACTAACTGTAGGCAGACCAATAGGAAAAAAAATAAGAGGCATATTTATCATAAGTTTGTATGACCTGGGAGTCAGGAGACTTCAGATTGAATACCGAAAGACTGAAGTTTCTAGATTTGATGAAACATGGACAGCCATGTAGAAATATGACTGGACAAAAATAGAATCTTTTTTTTTTTTTTTTGACAGGCAGAGTGGACAGTGAGAGAGAGAGACAGAGAGAAAGGTCTTCCTTTTGCCGTTGGTTCACCCTCCAATGGCCGCCACGGCTGGAGCGCTGCGGCCAGCGCACCGCGCTGATCCGATGGCAGGAGCCAGGAGCCAGGTGCTTTTCCTGGTCTCCCATGGGGTGCAGGGCCCAAGCACCTGGGCCATCCTCCACTGCACTCCCTGGCCACAGCAGAGGGCTGGCCTGGAAGAGGCACAACCGGGACAGAATCTGGCGCCCCGACCGGGACTAGAACCCGGTGTGCCGGCGCCGCTAGGCGGAGGATTAGCCTAGTGAGCCGCGGCGCCGGCCAGGTTTTAGAACTCTTATCAGGGTAATTGACCAGTCCCACACTATATTAATACAAGTTCTTGAAAAATCTAAATGCCAAAATGCTTACCTTATGAATAAAACAGGATCATTCATTTTTTC
Source organism: Oryctolagus cuniculus (assembly GCF_051225735.1). Lineage (NCBI taxonomy): Eukaryota > Metazoa > Chordata > Mammalia > Lagomorpha > Leporidae > Oryctolagus > Oryctolagus cuniculus. Next base: position 78,192,769 of record NC_142873.1, read on the forward strand.
TTTCTTTTTTTTTTTTTTTCCTTTTTAACAGGCAGTGGACAGTGAGAGAGAGAGAGAGAGAGAGAGAAAGGTCTTCCTTTGCCATTGGTTCACCCTCCAATGGCCGCCGTGGCCGGCACACTGTGGCCGGCGCACTGCGCTGATCCAATGGCAGGAGCCAGGTGCTTCTCCTGGTCTCCCATGGGGTGCAGGGCCCAAGCACTTGGGCCATCCTCCACTGCACTCCCTGGCCACAGCAGAGAGCTGGCCTGGAAGAGGGGCAACCAGGACAGGATCCAGTGCCCTGACCAGGACTAGAACCCGGTGTGCCGGCGCCGCTAGGTGGAGGATTAGCCTATTGAGCCGCGACGCCGGCCAGGATCATTCATTTAAAAATATGAGTAATTATTGAGCCTTAACGTGTGTCAGCACTATCCTGGGTATGCTTGGAATACAATAGTGAGTGAAATTTTGTCCATATATTCATTAATTACATATGGGTACAGACATTAGCCAAATAATATATAAATAAATGTAAAATTATAGCTTGAATGGGTGCTGTGAAGTCAAGTGCATAAGACTGAATGTGTTCGGTAGAAGGACTTGGTTTTATCTGGAAATTGAGAGAAGATAGCTCAGAAGTGGAGCAATAAACTTTAAAATAATTAAGCTTTCACTAAGCACAGAGTGCGAGTTGAACAGCATAATGGATAAAAATGACAGCATGTGGCCGGCGCCGCGGCTCAATAGGCTAATCCTCCGCCTTGCAGCCCTGGCACACCGGGTTCTAGTCCCAGTCGGGGCGCCGGATTCTGTCCCGGTTGCCCCTCTTCCAGGCCAGCTCTCTGCTGTGGCCAGGCAGTGGAGGATGGCCCAGGTGCTTGGGCCCTGCACCCCATGGGAGACCAGGAAAAGCACCTGGCTCCTGGCTTTGGATCAGTGCGGTGCGCTGGCTGCAGCACGTCGGCCGCAGTGGCCATTGGAGGGTGAACCAACGGTAAAGGAAGACCTTTCTCTCTGTCTCTCTCTCTCACTATCCACGCTGCCTGTCAAAAATAATAATAATAATAAAAAAAATGACAGCACATGCGGAGGAGCTAAGAAGACAAGATACCTTTGAGGAGTTTGTCGCTCCCCCTCTTCATGGAGGAACGACACAGGACCCTGCGCTGTTCTTTCGTCTGTTCGGCCCTCCCCGGGTTTGCTGCTGGTTCTTCCCGGGTTGGCTACTGTCCCTTCCACCTCCGTGGAAGGGCGGTTCCCCCTGCCACATTCCCCACTTCCGCAGGGGAGCGGCACACCGCCGGCCGGCTCTCTCGGGGGCTGCACAGGTGTTCCCCTTAGGTGTTCCCCTTAGATGTTCCCCTTAGATGTTCCTGGTGCATGCCGTCTCTCTCCTCCTTTATAGTCCTCCTCTGCCAATCCCAACTCGGCTGCCCACACGCCGAGTACGCTGCTCTCCTCCAATCAGGAGCAAGTCCTACAGTTTATTGGTTGAACTGGAGGCAGCTGTGTAGAAGCTGTTTTCTTCTCTCCCAGCGCCATATTGTGGGAGAGCAGGTGCATAGAATAAGTCTTAATTCCAGTAACAGTCTAGTCCGAGCTGCTCCCCACAGAGTTGAAAAGACTACTAAACATATTAGTTGCAGCTAGACCATAGAGAGCCTTTTAGGTTCATGTTTTGTTTTGTGTAAGATTGATTTATTTGAAACGCAGAGGGAGATTGAGATTAAGATTTTTATGCACAGGTTCATTCTCCTTATGGCCTCAACATCCAGATCTAGGCCAGGCTGAAGCCAGGAGCCAAGAACTCCATTTACGGGGCTGGCGCCATGGCTCACTTGGTTAATCCTCCAGCTGCGGCGCCAGCATCCCATATGGGCGTCGGGTTCTAGTCCCGGTTGCTCCTCTTCCAGTCCATCTCTCTGCTGTGGCCCAGATGCGTGGGCCCCTGCACCCTCATGGGAGACCAGGAAAAGGCACCTCGCTCCTGACTTCAGATCAGCAGCTATTTGGGGAGTGAACCAAGGGAAGGAAGACCTTTCTCTCTGTCTCTCTCTCTAACTCTGCCTGTCAAAAAAAAAAAAAAAAAAATCTCCATTCTAGTCTATCGCATGAGTGTCAGGAACCCACGTACTTGGGCTATCTTCTGCTGCCTTCCCAGCTGCATTAGCAGTGACCTGAATCAGAAGCAGAAGAGTAAGGACTCAAAGCTGAACTCTTGATAGGGAATACCATTGTTGAAAGGGTGGCTTGCCCCACTGTGCTGCAGCACCGACCCATAGGTTTTTGTTAAGGAAGTCAGTCTCTCATAGACAGCAGAAGACGACATCAAAGAATTTTAAGCATGTTAACTTGATCATATTTATGTCTAAAAAAGAAAATTTTAGCAGCAAAATATTGGTCCTGTCTGCTATTGTATATATGTACATATAACATGATGACAATTTTAAAGAATTAAGTTGGGCCGGCGCCGCGGCTCACTAGGCTAATCCTCCGCCTAGCGGCGCCGGCACACCGGGTTCTAGTCCCGGACGGGGCGCCGGATGCTGTCCTGGTTGCCCCTCTTCCAGGCCAGCCCTCTGCTGTGGCCAGGGAGTACAGTGGAGGATGGCCCAGGTGCTTGGGCCCTGCACCCCATGGGAGACCAGGAAAAGCACCTGGCTCCTGGCTCCTGCCATCGGATCAGCGCGGTGCGCTGGCCGCAGCGCTCCGGCCGTGGCGGCCATTGGAGGGTGAACCAACGGCAAAAGGAAGACCTTTCTCTCTGTCTCTCTCTCTCACTGTCCACTCTGTCAAAAAAAAAAATAATAATAATAATAAAAATAAAAAATAAAGAATTAAGTTGCTTGAAGAATTCTTAATTGACCAGCTCTCTGCTATGGCCTGGGAAAGCAGTCAAAGATGGTCCAAGTACTTGGGCCCCTGCACCTGCATGGGAGACCAGGAAGAAGCTCCTGGCTCCTGGCTTTGGATCAGCACAGCTCCGGCCATTGCAGCCATCTGGGGAGTGAACCAGCAGATGGAGGCCCTTTCTCTCTCTGCCTCTCCTTCTCTCTCTGTGTAGCTCTGACTTTCAAGTAAATAAATAAATCTTAAAAAAAAAAAATTCTTAATTGACAGGTTGTTTTCCCCAATGCATTACAACTAGACTTTCATTATAACTGTTGAAGTTTCCTGTCAGTTTATTGTATATTTGCAGCTCATCTTTTTTTTTTTTTTTTTTTTGCTACTTATGCAGTTTCACAAGTTTGTCTAATATAGAATTCTAAAATTTATTATATTTGGATCTTTTAATGCTTCTTTTATCTAAATTTTAAAATCTTAATCAAATGTTTCAGTAGGTAAGGAGAATTCTCAGCTATTATGTTTTCAATTATTACCTTTCCCCATCTGATGATTACTTCCCTCCAGAATGTGTATCAGGTATATGTTAGGTTTTGTTTTTAAGTCTGTCATAGTTCCTAATCTTTCAGGATTTCTTTGTCTCACTTTTCTTCATTGTAGATAATTTCTTCAGCTCTATCTTCTACTTAAATCATTTTTTTTTTTAAGATTTTTATTTATTTATTTATTTGACAGGTAGAGTTACAGACAGTGAGAGAGACAGAGAGAAAGGTCTTCCATCTGATGGTTCACCCCCCAAATGGCCGCAACGGCCGGAGCTACGCTGATCCGAAGCCAGGAGCTAGGTGCCTCTTCCTGGTCTCCCATGCAGGTGCAGGGACCAAACCACTTGGGCCATCCTCCACTGCTTCCCTGGGCCACAGCAGAGAGCTGGACTGGAAGAGGAGCAACCAGGACTAGAATCCGGTGCCCATATAGGATGCCAGCGCCGCAGGTGGACGATTTACTTAGTGCGCCATGGCACTGGCCCCCTACTTTAATCTTTTTAAACAGTAAATCTTTTTAATCTTGCTTAAAAAGATTTATTGGTTTTGATAATAATTATGTAAATAGTAATTATGTACATTCATAGGGTAAAATGTGGTGTTTTGATATAATGCATACAATATGGCATGATTGAATTAAGCTGAAGTTTATCTTGCTGTTTTAAGGTGACACATTTGGAGTTTATTCATATTTTTGAAATATATAATACATTGTTATTGACTATAGTCTTCCTGCTGTGGAATAGATCTAAAACCTATTCTTCCCTGGCATCTGAAACTTTGTGCCCTTTGATCAATAACTTTCTATTTTCTCCTTCCCCACCTAATAACCATAGTTCTAGTCTCTACTTCTAAGAGTTCATTTTGTTAGATTCCACAGAGAAGTGAGATCATGAAGTATTTGTCTCTATGCTTGACCTACTTCACTTAATGTCCTCCATATCCATCTATGTTGTCACAAACGACAGGATTTCTTCCTTTTATAAAGCTGAACAGTATTCCATTGTGTGTTTCTGTGTATATAACATTTTCTTTATCCATTCATCCATTGGTAGGCACTTAGGTTGTTTCAATATCTTGAATTGTGAATAGTGCTGCAATGTACATAGGAGTATAGATATGCATTCCACATATTGATTTCAGTTCCTATTTTTAGTTTTTATTTTTAGTTTCTTGAGGAAATTCTATACCTTTTTAAATTATTATTTATTATTATTAATCAAAAGACAGGGAGAGAGAACTCTCATCCACTGGTCTCCTCAAATGCTTGCAATGCCCAGCACTGAACAAGACCAAAGCTGGAAACCGAGAACTCAATCCAAGTCTTCCACAAGGGTAGCAGGAATCTAGTTACTTGAGCCATCATCAGCTCCTTCCCAGGTTCTGCATTGGCAGAAACTTGAAATTCAGAGTGAGAACCAATTATCAAATCTAATCACTCTAATATGGGACTTGGGCCTTTTAACCCCTAGACCAAATGCCTGTCCTGCAAGACTTTATTTGGTTTTTTTGTTTTTTGGGGTTTTTTTATGATTTGTTTATTTGAAAGGTGGAGTTGCAGAGTGGCGGGGGGGTGGGTCTTCCATCTGCTGGTTTACTCCCCAAAGTCTCCAACGCCCAGAATTGTGCCGATCTGAAGCCAGGAGCTTCTTCCTGATCTCTCTCTTGGGTGCAGGGGCCCAAGCACTTGAGCCATCTTCTGCTGCTTTCCCAGGCACCTTAGCAGGGAGCTGGGTCAGAAGTGCAGCAGCCAGGACTCGCACTGGTGTCCATATGGGATGCCAGCACTGTAGGTGGCAGCTTTACTCACCATGCCACATCGCTGGCCCCTACAGTAGTTTTATAGAATACTTGTACACATAAACCCCCACAGTTTCATACAGTTTCCTTGGTTATTTAAATCTCATATTTTGTGATGCCTTTGTTGCAAGTTTAAAGTTCATAGTTGCATTAAAGTTCACTCTGTGAGGTATAGTTCTATGTGTTTTGACAAATGCATAATATATATCCACTGTTAGAGTCACACAAAACAGTTACACATCACTAAAAATCCCCTGTGCCCTCCCTATTTACTCCGGTCCCCTGAACACTGAACCCTTGGCAACTGCTGAACTTTATTATTGTATCCATAGTTTAGCCTTTTCCAGAATATCATGTATTTGGAATTACACAGTATAGAGTCTTTTCAGATTTTCTTCTTTTGCTTCACAGTATGTATTTAAGAGTCTTTAATAATCTTTATGTGGCTTGATAGCTCATTTCTTTTTATTGTTGAATAATATTCCATTGTGTAGATAAACTTTTATTCATCCACTCACCTGTTGAAAAGTATCTTGGTTGTTTCTAGTTTTTCCTGAATATGAATAACAACACCATAAGTATTTAAGGTAATATTTTTTGTGAATGTAAATTTTTAGTGCAATTGGATAAATACCTGGGATTACTGATTATATGATAAAATTATGTTTATATGAACTTTCTTGTTTTATTGATTAAGAGTTCTCTACATATTTTGGATGTTAAGTCCTTTATCAGATAATATATTTTGCAAATATTTTCTTCCCATTCTGTGGTTCACCTTTTCATTCAATTAACAACATCTTTTGCAGAGAACAAGATCTTAATTTTTTTTTTTTTTTTTTTTTTGACAGGCAGAGTGGACAGTGAGAGAGAGAGAGACAGAGAGAAAGGTCTTCCTTTGCCGTTGGTTCACCCTCCAATGGCCGCCGCGGCCGGCGCGCTGCGGCCGGCGCACCGCGCTGATCCGATGGCAGGAGCCAGGAGCCAGGTGCTTTTCCTGGTCTCCCATGGGGTGCAGGGCCCAAGCACCTGGGCCATCCTCCACTGCACTCCCTGGCCACAGCAGAGGGTTGGCCTGGAAGTGGGGCAACCGGGACAGAATCCGGCGCCCCGACCGGGACTAGAACCCGGTGTGCCGGCGCCGCTAGGCGGAGGATTAGCCTAGTGAGCCGCGGCGCTGGCCAAGATCTTAATTTTAATGCAACTCAACTTACCAATTTTCACAGATAGTGCTTTTGGTAATCTATTTAAAATTTAGTATGACATAGCTTTTCTCTTGTGTTATCTTAGAAGTTTTATGGTTTTGCATTTTATATTTGAATTAATTTTTGTGAAAAGTGTAAGATTTGTGTCTGGATTAACTTTTTTTTTTTAATATTTATTTATTTGAAAGGCAGAGTTACAAGAGAGAAAGATATCTTCCATTGGCTGGTTTACTCCGCAGATGACTGCAACAATCAGGGCTATAACAGACTGAACCCAGGAGCTTCTGGGTCTCCCACCTGGGTGCAGGGGCCAAAGCATTTGGGCCATCTTCTGCTGCTTTCCCAGGCACATTAGCAGAGAGCTGCATTGAAAGTGGGTCAGCCAGGACTCAAACTGGTGCCCATATGGGTTGCTGGCTCTGCAGATGGCAGCTTTACTTGCCCTGCCACAATGATGGCCCCTAGATTGACTTTTTTGTATGTGTTTGTCCAATTTTCCCAGCACCATTTGTTGAAAAGATTGTCTTCATTCTGTTGCCTTTGCTTCTTTGTCAAAGATCAGTTGACTATATTTTTGTGGTCTACTTCTAGGCTCTCTGTTCTGCTTTTGGATTTGGCGGGGGGGTGGGGGTAGAGGGCGTTTGTTTTGTTTTGCTGTCTTGACTACATAACTTTATATTAAATCTTGGATTTGGGTAGTGTCAGTCTTCCTGCTTTATTCTTGAGTATTGTTTTTAAATTTCAGCCGTGCTACTTATTTGCTATGTCATCTTAGAAAAATGACTCCTCTGTGCCTCAATTTTTGTTTTTTTTTTAAACTAAAATAAGAGGACCTACCTTTTAGAATTGTTATAAGGAATAGATTAATCTATATAAAGCAGTTAAAACAATATGGCACAAGCTATAATCATTAGCTACTATGATCATCATCATTTTGGCATTATAATGGAACAGATTTTGTTTGCTGGCCAGCAGATGAGCCAACCTGAATGGAGTACACAGTTCATACTAGGGAGGGTAGAAGAATTTATTGAAGCCAATTGGAGTCAGATCATGGGAGCCTGAAGGTCTAGGCTAAGAAGTAGATAGCTGCTTATTTCCTCTTTTATTGAAGAGGAAATAAACGCAAAAAGTTATATAAAATGTTCTAAATCACCTAAGTTTGAGCTTCTGAGTTTCTGTCCATTATATAGGGCTTCTTAATGAAGACACTGTTTTTGGAAGTTGTTGGTAATATCTATAAGGTACCACTTCTCAGCCTTTTGATTAAGATCAAGTGTAATATCCATAAAGCCTAAATTTAAGTGGCAGTGAAAGGAATGGGTAAGGAAGGGGTAAGTTCCAAAAGTGAAAGGAGTTAAATGAGATGATCTTTCAGTTCCTTTCTAGCCCTAACATGCATGACTCTGTTGGCTTTCTTACCCCCTCTAGATTTAAGGAAAAAAATCTTTGCATCATAAGATCTACTTTGCATAATTTTTTATTTTCTGAATTTATAATATAGTTTTCTCTTATGTGCTTTTCTACAGGTTTTAGATGGAGCAGGGTTAGATATTGATTTTCATCTTGCCTCTCCAGAAGGCAAAACCTTAGTTTTTGAACAAAGAAAATCAGATGGCGTTCACACGTAAGTAATCTCTTTTAGTTGATTTCTTTGGCTAAATAATACCAGTAAGCTGTCCGCAGGGTAGGAAAATTTAGCAATTTGATAGTAAATATCAGTATTGATAATTTCATATAAATAGTCCTTGATGATGGGTCATCTTATAAATTACATATCTTCCATTAACCTTTTTGCTTAATCATTTTGTTTTGATCTTGACTAAACTGTTTTGTTGCTTTGGTTAAATATGTGTAGATTATTATCTTCTTGGTATTATATTCTCTCTCTCTCTCTCTCTCTCTCTCTCTTTTTTTTTTTTTTTTTTTTTTTAAGCTTTATTTTTTTGGAAGTCAGAGTTATACAGAAAGAGGAAGAGACGGGGCTGGGGGGTGGCTTGGGGCCGGAGCCATGGCGCAGTAGGTTAATACTCTGCCAGCATCCCATTTGGGCACCAGTTCTAGTCCTGGCTGCTCCACTTCCGATCCGGCTCTCTGCTATGGCCTGTGAAAGCAGCAGAAGATGGCCCAAGTCCTTGGGCCCCTGCACCTGAGTCGGAGACCCAGAGGAAGTTCCTGGCTTCAGAGCTGCGCAGCTCCAGCCACTGCAGCCAACTGGGGAGTGGACCAGCGGATGGAAGCCTCTCTCTCTCTCTCTACCTCTCCTTCCCTCTCTGTGTAACTCTGACTTTCAAATAAATAAATAGATCTTTAAAAAAAAAAAGAAGAGAGACAGCTTCCATCCATACTGGTTCACTCCCTAAGTGGCTGCAACAGCCAGGGCTGGTCCAGACCAAAGGCAGGAGCTTATTTCAGTTCTCCCACTTTGGTCCAGGGGCCCAAGCACTTTGGCCATTCTCTGCTGCTTTCCCAAGAACATTAGCAGGGAGCTGGATCAGAAGGGGAGCAGCCTGATCTGGAACTGGCACCCATATGGTATACCCACGTAGCAAGCAGTGGCCTTATATGCTATGCTTGTATTCTATCTATTGCCTTTCTGGCTAGCTCAGGCTTTCCATATTAACTAAAAGTTACTGTTCCAGATATGTTTCTTGAACTGTTATTTGTATCATTTTTGTCCATAGTTTACTTCACTTTTAAACTTTTATTTATTTATTCACGAGGTAGAGGGAGGGCAGGAAAATATATATATAAAGAGAGAGAGCAAGCTCCCATCTGCTGGCTTGCTTCCCAAATGCTGGCAACGACCAGGTTGTGCCAGGGTTGGAGTCAAGAACCAGGAACTTAATCTAGGTCTCCAACATGTGTGGCAGGGACCCAACTACTTGAGCCATCACCTGCTGCCTCCTAGCGTCTTCCTTGGTTGGAAGCTGGAATCAGGAATTAAACGTAGGCACTTAATATGTTATCTTAACCACAGTCTCAACCACTAGGCCCAATGCTTGCCCTCATAGTTTTTGTTCTTTAACAACAGTACAATATACTTGTGTGTCTAAAAAAAAATTTTTAATCAGAAAATTATCTTTTTAGATAATTAGACAACCTGAAAGAAAATATCTGACCATAGGAAATCATATAGAAAGAAAACACTTGTTTTGACTGAGTTCAGGGTTGAAGAGAAGGCCATGTATTCTTAATAATTCACTTTCCTCTTTCCATACCTCACTGATAATATTTCCCTTGTCCATTCTATTATTTTACTATAGCACTTTGTTTACTCAGTATTATTACTCTTAAAAGTAAGCTATGAATTTACTAGAAGGAGAAGAGCTAATACAGAATATCTAATATTTGCTATAAATGAGGGTTGGCATGATATATGCTTCTAAATCAGTATTTCCAACCACTGAGCGATAGATTCTTTGATTCCCAATTCCCATTTTACAGACAAGGAGGCTCAGAGAAGTTAAATAAGTCTTCAGGGATATACATGCCTGGTGGACACAGGATGAACCAAAACTCTTACTTTCTGTCCTATGATGCTTAGAACATCCCTGGCACATAACATTGTTGTAAGTACTAGTTACTATTATATTGTCGGTCTTTGTTAACCAAAGTGCCTGGCATGTTACTGATACTCAGTAAATACTATATTCATGAAAGAATGAGGGGAAAATAAGTCTCAACCATAATTTTTTAGGCTATTCACTTAAAATGCTTTCTTAAGTGCTGCTTTACCTATGCAGAGCACAGAAACATTTATAAAGTGAGCTTAGATTGAAATACTTGGAATTAGCTATGTTTTCTCTGATAGGTATGTGACTAAGAACTAAAAATGTAGTTTATCTGCTATCCTTTAAAATAAGGGAATAAAGCTATTTTATTGCTATTTCACATAGAATTACTTCATTAAGTCATTGGGAGAAAGGAATTGAGTTTATGATAGTTCATATTTATTGAGTTCTGTTGATATGCCATGCGAGAATTCTAAGCACTTTTCATTTATTTTTTTTCTTGATCACACTCTTATGAAGTACATAATATTATATTACTGATGAGGAAACAGAGGCATAGAACAGTTAAGTAAGTTGATGAAGTTTACACAGCTAATGATCAGCAAAGCTAGTTTCTAAACCTTGCAATCTTTCTTTTCTTTTTTTTTTAATTTGAGAGAAAGACAAGTAGAAAGTTCCCATCTGCTGGTTCACTCTCCTAATGCCTGCAATGGCTGGGACTGGAATAGGGTCAGAAGTAGGAACCAGGAACACAGTCCAGGTCTCCCACATGGGTGTCAAGAGTCCAATTTCTTGAGCCATCACTGTTTCCTTCCAGGATTTGCATTCCCAAGACTTGGAGCCTGAAACCGAATCCATCAATCCAGTGTGGTACACAAGTGTCTGAATTGTCAGGCTGAATATCCACTTCCACAGTTCACTCTTACTCACTATACCACATCTACAAATTACTTTCTTAAAATCAAAGTAAAACAGATTTTTATCTTTATGACACTTTTTTTGTTATTTTTCTTTTGTAAGACTTATTTATGTGAAAGCAAAGTTAGAGAAAGAGATCTTCCATCCACTGGTTCATCCCCAAATGGCTGCAACTGCCAGGGCTTGTCTGGACCGAAGCCAGGAGCCTGGAACTCTGTTCTGGACTCCCACATGGGTGTAGGGGCCCAAGCACTTGGACCATCTTCTGATGCCTCCCCAGACACATTAGCAGGAAGCTGGATTGGATGTGGAGCAGCCGAAACTCAAACTGGCACCCATATGGGATGTTGGCATTGCAGACGGTAGCTTAACCCACTGCACCTCAACACTGGTCCCTCATCTTTTTTTTTTAAAATAAATCTTTTAGGAATATTGTCCCTCTAGTAGTCAGGGTTAGTGAAACCATCTCCAAAAACTTATTTATCCAGCACTACCTAGAATGAGGAGTTATATAAATACATTTTTCTAGACAACTGAATTAATGTTACCCTGACTCCCACCAGAATTTATACATCATAGACTGTTCATGATAACTTGTTTTATTTGAAAGGAAAATTTTGTATTTTTAATTTGGATAATATGTCATTTGTACTAATAAGATTTCTTTCCACTAAAATCAGTCAACAGAGATCTGGAAAGGCATGAATATAGAAATGACTATATTAAGACATCCTTGTTTATTAAACATGTGGAAATGCTTGTCTCTCAATTCTTTTTCATTTATACTTTCTTTTTTTTTTTTTTTTTTTTTTTTTTTTTTTTTTTTTTTTAAGATTTATTTATTTGGGGGCCAGCGCCATGGTACAGTAGGTTAATCCTCTGCCTGCGGCGCCGGCATCCCATTTGAGTACTGGTTCTAGGCCCGGCTGCTCCTCTTCCAATCTGGCTCTCTGCTATGGCCTGGGAAGGCAGTGGAGGATGACCCAAGTTCTTGGGCCCCTGCACCCACGTGGGAGACCGGGAAGAGGCTCCTGACTCCTGTCTTTGGATCGGTGCAGCTCTGGGCATTGCAGCCATTTGGGGAGTGAACCAACGGAAGGAAGACCTTTCTCTCTGTCTGTGTCTGTCTGTAAACTCTACCTCTCAAATAAATAAACAAAATCTTTAAAAAAAGAATTATTTATTTGAAAGTCAGAATTACACAGAGAGAGAAGGAGAGGCAGAGAGAGAGAGGTCTTCCATCTGCTAGTTCACTCCCCAATTGGCCACAATGGCAGGAGCTGCACTGCTCCAAAGACAGGAACCAGGAGCTTCTTCCGGGTCTCCCACAAGGGTGCAGGGGCCCAAGGACTTGGGCCATCTTCTGCTGCTTTCCCAGGCCATAGCAGAGAGCTGGATGGGAAGTGGAGCAGCCAGGACTCGAACCAGTGCCCAAATGGGATGCCTGCACTACAAGCAGCGGCTTTACCTGCTACACCACAACACCGGCCCCCATGTATACTTTCTACCTGCCCCCTGGGAGCCTTTGTAGACATTTTTCTCCTAGTCATCCTCCCATGAAACTTTACTACTAATACTAGATTTACTACATATCCATTTATGTATTCTTTGTCCATCTGTGCTTTACAGATAAGACTTAAGTTCACACTTGCTCTTTTTATTCAATGCAGGGTTAAGAATTTCTAAATAAATTAGAGTTAAATTAAGGTGAAAATGAAGTTAAAACTTAAAAATTCAAAAGCTATTAACATTAAATTTTAATTTTTTTAAAGCTATATTTTCTGAGTAATTTCTAATGTAATTTATTTGCTCATATATGTAGTACTTATTTCTGGTGAAATTAACTTTTAACTGATATTTAATTTCAACTAATAGTCACTCAAATATTATTGAAAAATTTTCAGCCCTTGAAATAACTGATAATGGATTGAATAACTTATAGAATTAAATGATAAAATATAAGGTAGTTTTTTAAAAATTCTCACAACGTTGAGAACCAAACATAAACATCCACAAGGAAGCTAATGGTTTCAGGATCAAACAGTTGATAAATCAGAAGTCCTCCAATCACAGCAGTCTATTCACCATTGTTTTGTAGCATTGTTCTTGCATGCATTTTGTGTACCTTCCCTGAACTCATGCTGCTGTGAGATACCCAGGAAAACCCATTCAGAGAAAATGAATTCTGGAGAACTGATTCTTTGTTATGTAAGATTGAGATTTGGAGGGTCATAAACTATCATAGTAATAACTAGAATTTTTCACCTCCTTTGGGAATGTATAGTCTAATTGAATCTTTGTCCTTCAAAATAGTCATGTCATCAGCTTATACAGTTACTGTAATAGTAAATACATTAATCAGAATAAAATAGAAAATTTTCCTTAGGAAATGCCCCATATCTGGGTCCTGCTACCTGAAATTTATGTCATTTCATTTGGCCTTTTTTCTTTTAAAATGGTTCCCCACTGTGTTTACCAGTATTTGCTCAATCTCCTTCCAAAGGTTTATCATAATTGAGAAGACTACAAAGAGTACAGACAAGTTCCAAGCAAAACTAGAAAAGTCCATTAGAATATTAGAAAACCAAGCTGCATCCATGCCATAATAGACTACGTGATCTTGGGCAAGCACCTTAACCCTGTTTGAACTTCCTTTTTCTTACATTGAAAAGATCCATGATTCCAAATGTGATGGTAAGGACCAAGAGTAATAAAATAAGTTAAAAAAATCATGTAAATTATGAGGGGATTTGCAAGAATTGGACATTACTATTTGTAGTATATATATTAAAATCCATTCACATTCATGAGTTCTCTCTTTGTGCTTAAACAAAAACAGTTTAGAAATAGGATAAATAAAAAGATGAAGATTAGTATAAAAGAGAACCACATGTTGTATACAGGAGGCTATACAAAATAATGCAAGTCTCTGGCCGGCGCCGCGGCTCACTAGGCTAATCCTCCACCTTGTGGTGCCGGCACACCAGGTTCTAGTCCCGGTCGGGGCGCTGGATTCTGTCCCGGTTGCCCCTCTTCCAGGCCAGCTCTCTGCTGTGGCCAGGGAGTACAGTGGAGGATGGCCAAGTGCTTGGGCCCTGCACCCGCATGGGAGACCAGGATAAGTACCTGGCTCCTGCCATCGGATCAGCACGGTGCGCTGGCCGCAGCACACCGGCCGTGGCGGCCATTGGAGGGTGAACCAACGGCAAAAGGAAGACCTTTCTCTTTCTCTCTCTCTTTCTCACTGTCCACTCTGCCTGTCAAAAAAAAAAAATAATAATAATAATGCAAGTCTCTTGGAAACTTAAATGATATTGCACATTAAGTAAACTTCAAAATCATTTATACCAGCTATTCTATGAATAGTCATAATAAAAACTAAAACACGAATTTTTTTTGTTTTTTTGTTTGTTTGTTTGGCCAGGCAGAGTTAGAGAGTGACAGAGAGAAAGGTCTTCCTTCCGTTGGTTCACCCCTCAAATGGCCACTACGGCCGGCGCACTGCGCCAGTCCGAAACCAGGAGCCAGGTGTTTCCTCCTGGTCTCCCATGCAGGTGCAGGGCCCAAGCACTTGGGCCATCCTCCACTGCTCTCCCAGGCACATTAGCAGTGAACTGGATCGGAAGTGGAGCAGCCAGGACTCAAAACAGTGCCCATATGGGTTGCTGGCGCTGCAGGCGAAGGTCTTAACCTGCTGAACCACTGTGCCAGCCCCTCACTGGAGATCTTGATGTGAAAAGTACAGCTTGAGTTCTTCCTACATCAAGGATGGTTGTTTACTGCTGCATGCCAACCAAACAGAAGTATAGACAGGACCTTCTAAGACAAGAAGTAGTTCAAGGTAATGTCCACTGTAATGAAGATGATGAAATTCAAGATATTTGAGGCTATAACAGAACCTAATATTGAACCAGAAGGGATAAGTAATATTAACCTAGAGCAGCTCTGTCTCCAAACCAACCACTGCTTAGATTCCCTCAATTCAGCTGAAATCACCCCTAGGAAATTGAATTAGAATTGGGTGGTAAGGGTGCACGGAGCAGGAAAAGCCACTGCCTGTGATGTTGGCATCCCATATGAGCACCCATTAGAGTCTGCTCCATTTCTCGTCCAGCTCCCTGCTAATGTTGCTTGGGAAAGCAGCAGAAGATGGCCCAAGCACTTGGGCCCCTGCACTCAGGTGGGAAACCTAGAAGAAGCTTCTGGCTTTGGCCTGCCATAGCCCTAAATGTTCCTGCCATCTGGAGAGTGAACCAACGGATATAAGATCTCTCGCTCTTCCGCTGTTTTTCTCTCTCTTGCTTTCTATCTCTCTGTAACTCTGCCTTTCAAATAAATAAAATCTTCAAAAAAAAAAAAAAAGGCAGTATATCTGTTAAAAGAAATTGGGTGGTAAGCAGATTAAAACGCAACCAAAAAAGTTTAGAAATCAGTTCGTCTAGGTAAATTGGAAACTTTGCTAGACATAACAAGAATATTTATGAGAAATAACAATAAAGAAAACTGACTTTTCTCTGTGACAAAATTGATTCCTTTAATGTATACCTTGGGTATCTGAATTTTTATAAATGGTCTAATTTATAATTGCTCTATAACTGACCGAAAGACCACCTAAGTATCTGTCATATGAATAAGTAGTTCTTACAGGATAATTTTATAAACTCAATGGCTGTATCAGTGTTTGAGTTGGTTTTTGACTAGTTTTTTGTTTTAAATATTTATGTATTTATTTTGAAATTGAGAGTGACAGACTGTGCATCTGCTGGTTCATTCCCCAGCTAGCTGCAGTGGCCAGTGCTGGGCCATGCTGGAGCCAGGAGCTTCATCCAGTCTCATCCGAGGGTGGCAGGGGCCCAAACACTTTGCTCATCTTCCACTGCTTTTCTCAGGCCATTTAGCAGGGAGCTGGATCATAAGTGGAACAGCCAGGACACGAACCACCACAACACTGGCCCTGACCGTTTTCTTAAAGTGTTATTAATAGTTTTTCATAAAATAACTAAATAAGAACGATTTTTCCGTTCATTTGAGGAAAAGGATTTTCTTTTGTTTGGAGCCAGCCCCAGTAAATGTCTATTTGCACACAGGATATTTTGCTATGAAGTTTCTCTCCACACCCAAAGAAAACCATTTTGCTACAATAAATCTGCCTACTCTAATTGTCTTGAATGTGAAGGGAATGAGACCAATCATAAGTTCAGCTTCAGTGTGAATAGCATTTATTTTGTCAAGGTGAGAATGAGACTCTGATGATTGGCTACAGACTACATCTTTAACTCTTGAAAAGTGACAAAGATGTACTTTTATCAGTAGTGTCTGTACTTAGGACAGTCCACCACTACTTTTGAAAACAAAACAAAGCTCAATTTACAGATTAATCTGAATTGAGGGGTTAGTTGTTAGTTCTATTTACATATAAATAAAATTCTGTGTATTACACAAATATATTATACTACATTATACATTTTACATCAATATTATCATGCATCTAGGTTCTAAGTCCTGTGCTTTTCCAAAAATTAGATCAGGATCATTTACTGTAGTGTACGGAGTAAGTGTCAAGCACATCAAAGTCTCGAACACTTGAATGTATTTCTTTCCTAAGGAATTATAAACTATCTTTCAGTACTAATACTAAGGAATCTATTGGTAAGCTATCCAATTATTATAAACCATGTTGTTTCTTTTTTATCTTTAGTTGTTTTTCCTTTGATTTGCAAATAGAAATAGAAAAAACTGAAGATGTGTACTTTTTTTATGCAGTGTAGAGACTGAAGATGGCGACTACATGTTCTGCTTTGACAATACATTTAGCACTATTTCTGAGAAGGTGATTTTCTTTGAATTAATCCTTGATAATATGGGAGAGCAGGCACAAGAACAAGAAGATTGGAAGAAATATATTACCGGCACAGATATGCTAGACATGAAACTGGAAGATATCCTGGTTAGTATAGTTTTTAATATAAAAATAAAAAGTATTAATATTCAGCAGCCTTGCTATGTGATAAGCATTTTATCTGCATTAGCCAGGAAAATCTGTTTCTACTACTTTCTTATTTCTGCCATAAATGCTGTGACATCATTTCAGATCTCACTTTAACTTTGTTTATGTATGTTCAAATTACTTATCTCACCAGACCTTCTTACAAAAATAGTTTTTTTCAGAAGTTGTATAACCAAGAATCCATCTTGGTAAGTTATTTTATCAATATGATGCTGAAATATTTTATATTATAAATATACTTTTGATTATATACTGTGCACATCTAAAGTGAAATATTTTCTGATTTCACTGATATTTTGTGAGATAAAAATACCATATGTTTTGTTAAATCTAAATTGGCCAGACTAACATTCAAAGACAATATTATAAACACGCTAGATGATATAATTGGTAAATACCTTAAGGTTATCATCAGTTGGGCTTTTTAAAACCTGATCTGTTTTATCTCCAGGAATCAATTAACAGCATCAAGTCCAGACTAAGCAAAAGTGGCCATATCCAAACTCTGCTGAGAGCATTTGAAGCTCGTGATCGAAACATACAAGAAAGCAACTTTGATAGAGTCAATTTCTGGTCTATGGTTAATTTGGTGGTGATGGTGGTGGTGTCAGCCATTCAAGTTTATATGCTGAAGAGCTTATTTGATGATAAGAGGAAAAGTAGAACTTAAAACTCCAAGCAAGAGTTTGGAAAAAAAAAAGGATGGAAAAATGCAATAAACTGTTACAGTCAAGACCATTGTCTTCCAAAATGCTTTCAAGCATTGTCATTCAGTGTGAAACAAGTATAATTTTAATGTGAAAGGGAAATCTTCATTTTCTGTGTAAGTAATCTTATCCATCCACTTGTACTTAAGTATAATGAGAGTATTTTGTCAAATATAGAATTAATTGAATGAAGCCATAGTACTAACTGCATTTTCCTAAGTTTGAAAAAAATTTGCTAAGGTCATTTAAATAATATTGGGCCTAAATGCAACCCCAGACAATCTGCTTTTAAAAAGTTCTCTTGGGGCAGGCTTTGGTGTGGCAGTTAAAGATACCTCCTTGGACACCTGCATCCACCTAAGTGGGAGACCCAGATTGAGGACCTGGCTCCTAGTTTAAGCTTCAGCTATCGCAGGCATTTGGTGAATGAATTAGCAAATGGAAGATCTCTATCACTCTTTCACATAATTATAGAACTTTTGATTATATTGTTTAAATCATCTGAGAATTACCCAATTATTGATAAAATATTAGTTTTTTTCTGTTTACACATGAATCCTATAAATAAAAACAGCATTTTTGATATTTTTCTAACCACTCATATATTTCAATGTGAAATATTGGTAAAAAGTCTATTTAGCCTACATTCCCCAAAGCTGACATTTTGATATTTCTTTAAAATGTAGTCACTTTCTTCATTAAAATCAGGACAAGTCTTCTCTTTGAAGAAATTATCAGAATAGAAGAAATGTAGGTAAACTTGAGCATACCTGGTTGCCAATAAAATCAACTTAAATAGAACTATTTTTCAAAAATCTAGAATCCATCTCATTCTCAATCCTAATATGAATCATAGGAGATTAATTTCTTCCATTAAGTGGAAGAAACTATCTGGCTATGGGTTTTGGTTTCTACAGTTACTCTGTTTTGAATGTTTGAATGTATTCAGGTACTTTTTAATGAAATGTAAACCCTACTGAAAGATTTAGCACTGAGTGTATATATGTATTATAATTTTTATTATGAATTTCACAAAGTGGCCTTTATTTTTTACTTTCTTTTATTGACATTGAAGTAATAGTCCCAGGTTACAAGCACCCAGTATGTGAGTAACCCGTCTACACTAAGTCTCTGCCGTACTAGTTTACTGCAGTCTGGAGTCTTACTCAATTTAATTTCATTATGAATAAAATAATTGTTAAGGTATATCATTTTTAATATTGCTTATAACAAACATATTGTGAATTAGAAACAATCAACCCAAAATTGGTGTGTAGAATCCATCTGTACTGCTGCCGGAATTCTTGATTAGCAATAAAGTTAACCGGAGAGTGCAAGATTGATTTCATTTGCAGTTTACACTGAGTGGTGAAGAAGTAAGTTTCCCGCCTTCTTAGGCCCTTGGCAGAAGAGCTTAGATTTCCCTACTCAGAGACCTTTTTAGAATGAGGTAAACTACATTTTTGATCAGTTACCTTAATTGGCTACAAATATGTTTCAAGTGTCTAATAGTGAAAACCCCATAACAGAACAAGAGCCAGTAACGTGACTGTGAAGAGCCTTCCGTTTTCCTCTTCTGTGAAATTCACAAGAAGCAAACTTAGAGTACCCTAAGTAATGAAGCAGAGTACAGAAATAAACTGCATCTTTTCTATAAAACTGTGATCAAGAATTCTACCTCTTTATATGGCTGTTAACTATATTCTGATTCCTTACGTAATACTGAATTTGTTGCATCATCTCCTACATGGAATTTCTGCCACTGATTTGAAGCCTGTGATTCAATAATTTCTTACCCTATTTTAAAAAATGACTATTTGGAAAACAAATTTAGGAATATTGTCAATTTTATTTTTATAAACACAAAGTGGGATATTTAAGCATGTTACTTTTAACAAAAATTAAAAATTTGTAAACAAAGAACAGTCTTTTTCTGCTTCATGTCGTTTTTAAAAACTTTCTGAATTAAAATTATGCTAAAATTGAATGATCCATTTCTCATTAAACAGCTGATTTTGTCTTTGGCTTTTAATTTTATAAACTAAAAATGCTGAAATCTTTTAAGGCTTACCATTAGCTTTGATTTGCAGTTGGGTCATTAAAGATGTACTGTTTTATCATGTAAATGTGAAGACGTTGAAGATAAATGAGTGTTTGACAGTAACACTGAAATAAATTACAAATTGAAATATAATTCTAAATATATTTATCCTTGAACATGTCTTAAAATTGACTAAAACCTGAATATTGTATGAAATAGTAAGGGAAATGAACTTAGCATGTAATTTTTTCATTTGGAATGTAATCAGTGTTGCTCAAATTGCTTTATCTTTGAACAGATGGCCATTTTAAATAAGCAATGTGGACTCATATTGAACTGAGTATATGTAATAAAATTACTATCAAAAATCTAATCTACCAATTATTATAAATGCTATTACTACTTAAAGCCATCAGCCCCTGGTCTCCGATTTTCAATGTGCTTTCCTCTCCCACTTTGAAAACCCACAGCTCTTTGCATCTCTTACCATGTTATCATTCTACTTTGTACTGGAGTTCTCTTGATGTATATACTTATTCATATGTGGCCTAAACATGCATTGTACCTAAAAGGTGTTTAAAATATATGCAGACAGTGATCATCAGTTCTGAGTTTGGAAATGTAAATAAACACCTAAGGAGCGTGTTCCCTATCCCCACCCCTGAAACTTTTTGTTTTTATTAAAAGGCAGAGACAGAAACTTCCATTTCTTGGTGCAAATGCAACAGCCAGGGCTAAACCAGGCAAAGCCAGGCACCTGGAACTTAATCTTGAGTGTCCCACATGGGTGGCAGCGAACCAAGTGCTCCTAGCATGTGCATTACCAGGAATGCTGGAATGGGAAGCAGAGATGGAACTGAACCAGGCGCTCAGGAGGAAGTAGGCATCCCACATGGCCTGCTAACCATTGTGCCATGCTCCTGCCCCTAGAAATTGACTCTCTGAAATATTGGCTCAGGAATCTTCTTTTTTAAGCAACTTGATGGAATTTAATCAGTTATACCTGGACCAATTTACTAAGCAGGTGATCCTGGAAACTCCAAACTCCTTTGAACCTATTTTATTTGTAAAAAAAAATTTATTTTTCAAGATTTTATTTCAGAGTTAGAGGGGAGAGAGAATCTTCCACCAAGTGGTTCACTCCTTCAACAGCTGGGCACATCTGAAGCAGGAGCCAAGAGCTTCCTCCAGGTCCCTAATGAGGGAGCAGGGATCCAAGCAGAGCGCTGGATTGGAAGAGTGGCAGCTGGGACTCAAACCAGCACCCATATGGGATGCTGGTGCCACAGGCGGAGGCTTTGCCCACTATGCCACTTTTAAGTAACATAGCATGTTAGAAAGTACAATATTTGGTGTAGGTTGATGTATTGTTGGTCATTTCCTTAATGCCAACTCAACAAGCCACTCTTAGCTAGGAAGTTAAAAAAAGTCCTTAAGTATCTTTCTGCTTGTGCACTCCTGTTATTTTCAGGTGCCTAGGGGGAAGAGCAGATTAAATAATCCAGACCTAGGAAGATGTTAAATAAGTGAGGGCATATCAAATGGACACTGGGTCTTTGCATCTCAAAGAAAAACACAAGAAAATTCAGGATGGGGGAAAACCTGGAGATCTTCACTGACTGAATCAACATCATATTATGTGACTTTAAACATGAAAATGATGTTTTAGACTTGAGTATTGGTTGATATTTTTTAAAAAAGATGTATTTATTTTGAAAGAGTTACACACAGAGAAGGAGAGGCAGAAAGAGAGGTCTTACTTCCACTGGTTCACTCCTCAGTTGGCCACAATGACCGGAGCTGCATTGATCCAAAGCCAGGAGATAGGAGTTTCTTCTGGGGGTCTCCCACGCAGCTGCAGGGGCCCAAGGACTTGAGATTTCTTTCACTGTTTTTCCAGGCCATAGCAGAGAACTGGATCAGAAGTGGAATAGCCAGGACTCAAACTGACATCCATATGGGATGCCGGCACTGCAGGCAGCAGCTTTACCTGTTACACCACAGTGCCAGCCCCGGTTGATGTTTTCACAGGCTTAGATTTGTGAGTTTTATGGTTAGAATAGGAGGAAACAGGAAGCAGAAATATGAAAAATGGCAATCAGTTTTCCAACACTAACATGAACTCCCTTAACAGAAGGTACTACTCCCTAATCCTGGATGTTTTAGTGTCAGTAATGATCAAATGCTGCTAACAAGGATTATTTCCATATCCATTATCACACTGGAAGTCAAACTAAACCCTTCCTCCCTTGGTGTTAATTCTACAAGCACTAGTAATGCCATTTGTAGAAGGTGGAGACCAGAGCCTCAAAAGCAGAGGCAGGCATTAGGCCTAAGAGTTAAGTTGCTGGTTAGGACACCCATACTCCACAATGGAGTACCTGAGTTTGATTCCTATAGACCCTAATAGTAGTGATGACTTCCTGCCACTTGTGTTGGAGACCTGATTGCATTCCTGATTCCTAGCTCCAGCTTCTGCCCAGCCCTGGCTACTGTAGGCATTTGGGGAGTGAACCAGCTAAAGAGAACTCTGATTTTATTACATTTTTTAGCTGTTTTTGTCAGGATTCTAGAGAAAGTGGATCACTTATACACTGCTGGTAGGCTATGACTGTAGAACTCTGGAAAACATTCCCAACAGTTTCTCATATAACTTAACATGTATTTAACATACAGGCCAGCACTTGTACTCTAGGACATTTCATCCTTGAGAAATGAAAAAACTTAAAAACTCATATGTGCATCAAGTGAATGATCAGATTTTAGCATGCCCATAGTGTGAAATACTATGCAGCAATAAAAGACACAAATTCTGATACATGCAACAGTTCCCTTGCACCTCAAGGGAAATAGGTTTAGACCAAAAAAAAAAAAAAAGAGAGAGAGATGGTGGTTGCCGTGCATTAGGGATAGAAGAAGGAAAATGTGGATTTAAAGGGCCCAACAGTCCTACATTTTGATTACACAAATTTGTGACAAACTGCACTGAACTGTATATACTATATATACACTAATGCTTATAAAATTGGTGAAATCTGAGTAAGCTCTGTTAGCTGTACCGATAGCAATTTTCTGGATTTGATACTGTAACTACCTTTGGGAGCAACTGTGATGAGTCACCCAGCACACCCTTGTGTAGCTTTTTACAACTCCCATGAATCTATATTTCAAAATAAAATGTGGGGGGCCAGTGCTGTGGTGCAGCAAGTTAACACCCTGGCCTGAAGCGCCAGCATCCCATATAGGCGCCGATTCGAGTCCCAGCTACTCCACTTCCAATCCAGCTCTCTGCTGTGGCCTGGGAAAGCAGAAGATGGCCCAAGTCCTTGGGCCCTTGCACACACATGGAAGACCCGGAAGAAGCTCCTGGCTCCTGATCGGTGCAGCTCTCACTGTTGCGGCCAAATGGGGAGTAAATCATCGGATGGAAGACCTCTCTCTCTCTGCCTCTCCTCTGTGTAGCTCTGACTCTCAAGTAAAAAATAAATAAATCTTTAAAAATAAAATGGAAATAAAAATGTTAAGAAGCAATTCTGTGTTCTGAAATACTAAAGCCAGTGTTGTGGAGCAGCGGGTTAAGCTGCCACTTGCTATGCTGGCATCCCACAGGAGCGCTAGAGTCCTGGCTGTTCTACTTCCCATGCAACTCCTGCTAATATCCAGGGAAAGCATGAGATGACGGCCCAAATGCATGGGGGCTCCTCAAGCTCCTGGCTTCAGCTTGGCATAGCCCTGGCCCTGCTGTACCCATCTGGGGAGTTAACCAGCAGATGGAAAATCTCCCTCTAAAGTATATCATGGTATACCTACTAAGAACCCTACAAGGAAGAACTTACCTATTTCCCAAATGTTGCAGTCACTGTGATCTCAACAGAAAAAGGTATCCTTGACTGTAGGTACAACAAACTAGAACAAATTTCTTACATGCCAAAGGGACATAAACTGAAATGTAATGTTAGCAATCACTTTTTGGCCAAACAGCAGAGAAGTATGAACAAAAATAATCATGTATTTAGGCAATCGAAAATACTACACAATATGCAGATGGTCCCCTGTACTACCAAACGTTATTCCCCTTTTGGCCCCCCAAGGGCGGTTATGGATGCAACACTCTTAAATCCCTGTTAACAGTATAAATGGGGAGAAAACAAGTATGCAGGAATTATCACTCAAGTCTCCAGTCTTGTCTTTCCTTGCTCCAGGAAACCTCGGGGATCCAGAAAAAAAAAAAAAAAAAAGATTGTGTCCTCTTAAGTGTCCCCTCTAAACCACTCTCTGATCATACCACATCATAACGTGTACAAACCATCAATTAGAGTCAAGGCAGAAAACACATTTTACCATTCATACTGCACAATGCCTGGAACATAGTATTTCTTGATGCAATGATGAGGCATGCTGCTTATTAAAAGTGAAATTTCCAACACTTGAATGATCCATTGTCAATAAAGCCTAATAGCCATAAATAAAAAGTACAGGGGACTAAAATGACTATGTACTTTTTTTTTTTTTAGATTGTAAGCTGAGTGCACTTTGAGAATCTTTTGAAGTTTTGAGTTGTCAGAATTGCTTCACTGGGCAGTATTTTTTTTTTTTTTTTTTTTTTTTGACAGGCAGAGTGGACAGTGAGAGAGAGAGACAGAGAGAAAGGTCTTCCTTTGCCGTTGGTTCACCCTCCAATGGCCGCCGCTGCAGCCGGCGCACCGCGCTGATCCGATGGCAGGAGCCAGGATCCAGGTGCTTTTCCTGGTCTCCCATGGGGTGCAGGGCCCAAGCACCTGGGCCATCCTCCACTGCACTCCCTGGCCATAGCAGAGAGCTGGCCTGGAAGAGGGACAACCAGGACAGAATCCGGCGCCCTGACCGGGACTAGAACCCGGTGTGCCGGCGCCGCAAGGTGGAGGATTAGCCTATTGAGCCACGGCGCCGGCCAAAGTATTTCTTATATCATAGTTAGAATACACTAAGCTTAGGGCCAGCACTTTGGCATAGCAGATAAAGCCGCTGCCTGCAGTGCCAACATCCCATACAGATGCTGGTTCAAGTCCCGGCTGTTCCACTTCTGATCCAGCTCTCTGCTATGGCCTGGGAAAGCAGTAGAAGATGGCCCAAGTCCGTGGACCCCTGCACCCATGTAAGAGACCCAGAAGCTCCTGGCTCCTGACTTCAGGATCAGCCGAGCTTTAGCAGTTGCAGCCATCTGGGGAGTGAGCCAGCGGATGGAAGACTTCCCTCTCTCTCCTCTGCCTTCCAAATAAACAAATCCTAAAAAAATAAAAAGACTTCAGAATACACTAAGCTCTCACTTGGGAGGAAAGGGAAAAAATCTCTTCAAAACCACATCTTCATTCCCCGGAACTGTTTCAGTTCTTTTTTTGTTGCTAGTCAAAACAATTAAGCATTGCTTCCTCCAAGTCAAGCTTAGAAAGGGAGTACTTTTAATTCTGTATGTGAATAATAACGTATTACAGGAATACCCAGAATTAGAGATTTGCAGGTTCCTTATGAAGGGCATGAGTTACTTGTTAACTGGTTAGTCAGCATTCACAGTTTCCTACTATTATCACAGATGCTTGTCACTTTCTAAATGCATATTTCGATCTTCCCAATACCAAAAGTGATGTAATTTAGAAAATACTTTCACTGACTACAAACATTTGATGCCACTTTCCAGTATTAGCCAGAAACGCCAAAAACTGTTTTTACTCACCACACTACATATCTTAAAAATATTTTTGTAAGCATTACCATTAATGTTCTTCCCAGGACGGTCTTCTTTATTTCAAAACAAGTACAGACTGTTTGCACACCAAGTTCTGTTTTTAATTTTTCCAGTTTGGTGTATTGTATGGACTTCTGATTCTTCAATAGGATACCCATCTGGAAAGCCCCAGGAAATATTTTCCTGGAAACACTTCAAAGTGCTTTTACTTCTGTTTTTAAATAAAGTTACTTTTTTTTTTTTTTTTTTTTTTTGGACAGGCAGAGTGGACAGTGAGAGAGACAGAGAGAAAGGTCTTCCTTTGCCATTGGTTCACCCTCCAATGGCCGCCACAGCCGGCACACCGCGCTGATCCGAAGCCAGTAGCCAGGTGCTTCTCCTGGTCTCCCATGCAGATGCAGGACCCAAGCACTTGGGCCATCCTCCACTGCACTCCCAGGCCACAGCAGAGAGCTGGCCTGGAAGAGGGGCAACCGGGACAGAATCCGGCGCTCCGACCGGGACTAGAACCCGGTGTGCAAGCGCTGCAAGGCGGAGGATTAGCCTAGTGAGCCGCGGCGCCGGCAACACAATGGTTTTTCACTATAAATGTAGTGTCACTTGTTTCAACAAAACTTTTGTTCATCTAGTATCTTAAATCTGCTCTAAATTGTTTCTGCACTTAGACATTGAGGTCCACCACCCTCCAGATCATTTCCACCCTCACTCATACCAAACAGTCTACTCTTTCTGTTTGAACTTCACTCCTCTTACTCTTCCTATACCCTGGAGAGCCAAGTGCTGCCTTCTCTGCATCCCTATCATTAATATTAGTTTAAATCTTACTTTCAGTCTTCCTTATTAACTACTTTTTTCCCAAAGTACTCCACAGCAAGGCAAAAGTATCTCCCTTCCCTTAAAAACTTCTGGGGCCGGCGCCACGGCTCACTAGGCTAATCCTCCGTCTTGCGGTGCCAGCACACCGGGTTCTAGTCCCGGTTGCCCCTCTTCCAGGCCAGCTCTCTGCTGTGGCCAGGGAGTGCAGTGGAGGATGGCCCAAGTGCTTGGGCCCTGCACCCCATGGGAGACCAGGAAAAGCACCTGGCTCCTGCCTTCAGATAGGTGCGGTGTGCCGGCCATTGGAGGGTGAACCAATGGCAAAGGAAGACCTTTCTCTGTCTCTCTCACTGTCCACTCTGCCTGTCCAAAAAAAAAAAAAAAAAAACACTTCTGGCATAGTCTGACCCCTTTAAATAAGTAAACAGTGGCTGGCGCTGTGGCATAATGGTTTCAGCTGCCATCCATAATGCTGGCATCCCACATGGGTGCCACAAGTCCCAGCAGCCCCGTTTCCAACCCAGCTTGCTAACGGCCTGGAAAAGCAGCAGCAGATGGCCTTTGCTCCTGTCCAGGCTTTGCACTCCTGTACCCACACGGAGACTTAGATGAAGCTCCGGGTTTCAGCTTGGCCCAGTGGCCATTTGGGGAGTAAACCAGCAGATGGAAGCTCGCTCGCTCTCCCTCTAATTCTGCCCTCTCAAATAAATAAAACCTTTAAAAAAAAAAAAAAAAAACACACCTGCAGCAAGGGCAGGAGTGGTGGAGTACCTGGAATCAAGTGTTACCTCTCTTTCTGCCTCTTACACAGCTTCCTGCTAATGTACCTAGCAGGCAGTAGTAGACGATGGCCCAAGTATCTGGATCCCTGCCACCCAAGCAGGAGACCCGGATGGAGTTCCAGGTTCCTGGCTTTGGCCTGGCCCAGCCCCAGCTGTTGATGGCATTTAGAGAGTCAACCAGTGGGTGGGAAGATCTCTTGAAATAAAGGTTTTTTAAAAGATTTATATGAGAGCCGGCGCCGCGGCTCACTAGGCTAATCCTCCGCCTAGCGGCGCCGGCACACCGGGTTCTAGTCCCGGTCGGGGCGCCGGATTCTGTCCCGGTTGCCCCTCTTCCAGGCCAGCCCTCTGCTGTGGCCCGGGAGTGCAGTGGAGGATGGCCCAGGTGCTTGGGCCCTGCACCCCATGGGAGACCAGGAAAAGCACCTGGCTCCTGGCTCCTGCCATCGGATCAGCGCGGTGCGCCGGCCGCAGCGCGCCGGCCGCGGCGGCCATTGGAGGGTGAACCAACGGCAAAGGAAGACCTTTCTCTCTGTCTCTCTCTCTCACTGTCTACTCTGCCTGTCAAAAAATAAAAAAATAAAAAAAAAAAATTAAAAAAAAAAAAAAGATTTATATGAAAGGCAGAATTACACACACAACACCACACACACACACACACACACACACACAATCTTCCATTGGCTGGTCTATTCTCCAAATGGCCTCAAAGGCCAGGGCTGTGTTGATGAGAAACTAGGAGCCTCCTCCAGGTCTCCCCTGTGGGTTCACTGACCCAAGGACTTGGGCCAATCCCCGCCTCCCCAGGTGCACTGGCCCCAGTAATAAACTTTGTAAAAATAACATACATATTCCTATCTTCCCAGCAGCACGATCAGTGAAGGGGCGGCGGATTACCATGTGGAAAACAACAGACCCTCTAATACTGAGATGTACCTTCTCAACTCCAGGCCTTTTCTTTTTGGCTCCATTTTCAGCTGAACTTCGTTCTCATTTAGCTCTATTCAAGCGAAACCATCCTTCAAGGCACAACCTAACAAATGTTATATACTGCAATTCAAATTAATGTATCTAGCAATTTAGTACCTATCTAGGTATCTGCAGTCATGTAGTTTTCAAATGTTACTTGGTATCTAAGTCTCAAAATTATACCACTCAGTAAGAAATACCTCCTTCTCCCTCTGAAAGTTTTCTCTCCTTTATTTATGCTAGTTTTGATTCAAAACCATTTCTGCTGATCAAAATCCTATCCTCCTCCAAACCAAATTTAAACGCAGTTCCCTTCAGTAGGTCCTCTTCTCATGCATTTCTTAGGTTTATTCCTATGGAACTTTATACTAATATTTCACAGTAGTTGTCAAATTCAGTTGTACTCACGCATCTTCCACAATTTAAGACCTCAAAGCAGGGCTCCTAATCTTTCATTTCTCTTTATACCAGCTCACATTCAAAGCCTAAGATTTTACACTGAAGCCATTTTTCAAAGAATTAGCATCCTCTCCCCTCTCCCGAAAAATGCTGTAATCATGCTTTACAAGGTTGGCTTGGGCCCCCACCTAAGGATATATCCAAGTCCTCACGCAATACTGTCTGTATAACCTAATTTGGAAACAAGATCACTGCAAATGTAACTAAGGATCCCCAGATGAGATCATCCAGAATTTAGGGTAAGCTCCAAATCCAATGACTGTCAAAGAAGGGGTGGGCATTTATGGCACCTGTGACTATAACATAAATGACCACACATACTTTCTCTAAAAATATCCCAGCATAAATGTTGTTATATACTAAAGCACTTGAGTCTTACTAAGTACTAGTTAAGTACAAACCTAATTTTAAAAGTTTCAGATTTTTCAAAATCTTTTCAAAAAAAAAAAAACATTTTATCAGCAGTTGATCCTAATGAAATGTTATACCTTTCATATAAAGGCAGCAACAAGCACAGGTAACTGACTGAGGGTGACCATGAAACAAACCAAATTTGGCCAACATACATTAACACATGAATCAGGTAAGACAACTATTATCTTAGAAATTATTATGATCTGCTGAAGCTTGATGTTTTAATTACAATTTCAGCACTTAAAGTACTAGAAGTTTAACGAAATCACTACTATCATTTCTTATGTTGAATAAACCCATGAAGTAATGGGAACACTTAATCCCTGCAAAAATATCATCTTCTCTGTTCCTCCAGGATTCTTTTATGACTATTCAATGTGTGTACGTATAAAACCATGTTATGTCAGTTTGCTGTTCTCTAAAATGAAACTATTCTATCTGACAAGTCTAAACTACGCAAAACACTATTTCTTCTATTTCTACCAAACCTAGCAGTATTAGTCCTACTCTACCTACCTGTTAATAGAAAAGCATGGTGCTACATGTGCCCAGCACTCTTCATTATTAAGGATATATGGAGACTGACTAGGGAACAGGAAAAAAAAATCAACTTACTTTAGACTACATCAAAGTTACATCTCAATTATCAACCTGTCATTTCTAGAAACCTTAACAACCTGCATTTCATAAGGTAGAATGCAAAAAAAATTTTTTAAAGTCTTCTGAGTACAAAGCACACTTTTTTAAAAAGCCACTTACGGGGCCAGCGCCATGGCTCACTTGGTTAATCCTCCACCTGTGGCGCTGGCATCCCATATGGGCGCCAGTTCTAGTCCCGGTTGCTCCTCTTCCAGTCCAGCTCTCTGCTGTGGCCCAAGTGCTTGGGCCCCTGCACCCGCATGGGAAACCAGGAAGCAGCATCTGGCTCCTGGCTTTGGATCGGATCAGCGCTGGCCATTTGGGGACTGAACCAGTGGAAGGAAGACCTTTCTCTCTAACTTTGTCAAAAAAAAATTTTTTTTAAAGCCATTTACCTTTTCTCAGAAGTCAATCATTGTCAAATTTTTAGAGCCTAAATAATCAGAATTGTGGGTAAAATAAGGTCCAAACTTTTATTAGGCACATGCTTATTTCCCAGAAACTTTGGGTTAAATTCTTTACAGTCAACATAAATAGACGTTTAGAAGCTAGGTGGGAAAGGGCAGAAAGGGAGAAATGCACTATGAGTAAACATGAGTTATTAACAGAAAGACTCCACAGAAGACACATGAAAGCAAATATGAAAGTACCATGTAGCCTATGTCCCTAAGAATGACAAGATTCCTCTACCTATAAGACCGCTGTGTAATACCATATTACAGTCACACACAATAATGTGCATTATCCCTTAGTAAATTGGAAATATAACATGGAAAAAATGGTGCTTTTTGAAAGTATTAAGTGTTTAATATTTCATTCCAGAAAATCCTTCAATGAAAAGGCATTTTTAATGTTTCTGCTTTTCAGATCATTAAAGATATTTAAAATACCACAAATATTGAAGATATAATGTTATATGTTACAATATTTTTTTTTTAATCCGTGGACCTGATAGAGGTATGTTCTTGGTTCTGGAAGAGACCCGTGACAAAGGGATGTGCAAACTGAACTTAAATCTTAGTCACAACTTTTGTCTTAGCTGACCTAACAGGATGTCTGTCCCTCTCCCAACCCTCTGGAACAAGCTTTACTTCCTTAAAATGTCCATGTCTCCTCAAGGAAAAAAAAGTTCATTTTCAAAGTTATCTAAGAAGGCTTAATGTATTTTCAAGAGGGACCCAATTTCTCAGCAAATTTCTTTTTCTGCTTGTTGTCTCAAATTCTGCATAGGAAAAACTACCTTACGTTCATTCCCCTAAAAATATTAAAGACAAATTATTTAAATATCAATTATTGTTAGAACAACACTAATTATAATTCATCACTAAAGGTACACTGCTACTTCTGAAACCTCCTGGTAAATCACTTAACTTAAATTTACAAGTACATGTTGCATCTTTAGTATAATTTACTTGTTTTAATTTATATATGCAAATTAATGATTTATATAAATACATATGGCAATGGAATCAAATGTTTAAAATCATTCAGAAATGCTATTTTTCCACCAAAACACTTCAAAAATTTATAAGCTTTTTAGTAAGCTAACGTTTAACCTCCACTTGATATGAAAATAGCCGCTGGGTATTCATTCACGTGTTGCCAACATTAAATACTAAAGATTATCAGGTAGGGTTGAACTTCAGAACTACAAACCATTATCTGAGGTGTTTTTGTCCTTTGTCCTAATCAATTTTTCCCATTTAGAGACATTGTCATACCCACTGGGAATGTTATGTCACAGGGTAGGAAAAAAAGATTGAACAGGTTTCTAGTAAACAGAAGGAAAAGGAAGTAGACTTAGAATTGTAAATGGGATACATTTAGTTTCATCCAGAAGTACATTTTATCATGTGTGAAGGTTTTGTTCATTTGTTTGCTTGCTTAAATCCAGTGGAAAGGTCTCTTCGATGACAAGTTACATTCCTTGAAGATACAGGACAAATAAGTAGCTAGTAAGTATCCAGTTTTCTTCTTTTTTAAAAAGATTTATTTATTTGAAAGGCAGTTACAAAGAGGGAGTGTAAAAAAGGGAGGTATCTTCCATCTGCCGGTTCACTCCTCAAATGGTGCAGCCACCAGGGCTAGGTCAAGTGGAAGACAGGAGCCTGGAACTCCATCAGGGTCACCCACCTGGGTGGAAGGGTCACAAGCAGTTGGGCCATCCTCTGCTGCTTTGGGCCATCTTCTGCTGCTTTTCCAGGTGCAGTAGCAGGGAGCTGGAAGGAAAATGGAGCAGCCAGGACTCAAACCAGCACTCATGGGATGCCACTGTCAGAGTGGCAGGTGGCCACTTAACCCACTGTGCTACACCAGTCCCAGTATTCAGTTTCTATACTTACCATCTCCAACAAACAGAAAAATACAAAGGTAACTAACAAAGGGGGATTCTGAGGGAGTTGAAATGAGGGGAAGGGATGGAGAGATAAAAAAAGTTATGAATTAATCTGTAATCTTATTCTAATTTTAAATATAAAGACAGCATAATATTTTGATCTAGCTATTACTCTAAAACATTTCAATTTTATATAACTTAAAAGTCACAATCAATTTGTTTATACAGCTTCTCCCATCTACAAATTTACATGAGAAAGACATCTGGTTTCCTGTTACAAATTAGAAAAGAATCCATGATCAGATAAAAGTCTTAGTTTACATTTAACTTTCAACTTTTTATTCTCCTGAGGAAATACCATGGACTGATCACCAAAGAAATCAAAGGAAATTGTGGTACTCAAATACAATTAAGAAGAGCTTTTGTTTCTCAAAGTTGCATGGGCACAACCTCGTTCAAACAACTCATGAACCACACTATAAAACAATTTGGTAGAGGCAGGCATTTAATCTAGCAGTTAAGGTTCAGTTTAGACACTCAGGTCATACATCAGAGTACCTTGGTTTGATATCCAGCTAAGGCTTCTGTCTCTAGCTCCTAACTCCAACTTCCTGCTAATGAGTGATGGCTCAACTAACTGGGTTCCCACCACCCACACAGGAGATGTGGCTGAGCTTCTTATTTCATCTTGGCCAGCATGGGCTGTTGCATTCATTTAGAGAGTGAACATGAGGATGGAAGATCTCCGTCTCTCTCTCTCCCTTTTAAATAGACACATCTTTAAAAAACAAAACAAAAAAACAAACAAAAAAACCTGATAGAAGCTACAAAGTGAAATCACGTTCCAATCAAAATTTAAGTACTGCATAGAAACTCAATAAAGTAGCCCAAAACACAGTTTTACTCGCCAGCACTAATAGAAAACTTGTACATACATGATAGAAACCACACACATACTTGCACATACCTTCCAAAAAAAAAAAAAAAAAAAGATGATGATACCCTTAACTAACTCATGGACTGAATATTCACTTTTACAAAAACATTTAGTGCTAAAATACACCTAGCAAGTTCTGGTTTCATCAGCCCTGTATCAGATTTGCAGAATAAATCTTATAGCTCCTATTCTGCTCTAGTTATGTCATCTAAGGATCTAAAAATTCATGTTTATCACTTAATACCAGATTCTAAGAAATTTGTTTTGAATAAAAATGGAAGTATAATAAGTAAGGTATATAATTTATACCTCTTCTCCTTCTGTAGCTTAGAAGCAAAGCTTTTTGAAAAAAAATAAGAAATCCTTTTATATGAACCCTGGCACATTCTATGTAAGAAGAAAACACAGTTATAAAGAGACAAGACAGAGATATAGTGTCTTTCAAATATAATATAAAGTGTGCAAGCTGGCCACACATAACTTTTTTCCAAATGATTATTTAAGGTGAATATGAAATAGTTATTAATATTATATGGGGGACAGGAGAAAAGTGAAATCAAAGTTTTCTATAAATTAAAGTGAAATTGGGAATCCTTACTTCCCTAACTAAATAAAAGCAGTCAACTACTGCACCAGTGTGTATTTTCAAGCAAATACAGAAGCAAAACTCATTAGCTCTTTTAAAAATACACACATTTAATGTTGGTCTGTTTTAATTTTCTAAGTAAAGCAATTCCAAAAATACAAACTGAACATCAGAGCCATGTGAACCACCATGATAAAATAAAACAGACATTCACAATAATTACGTCTAAAGACAGTTCAGCTTGATAAGTCGTCTTCAAAGTATGGTAACGTTAAAGAATTACTAAAAATACTGCTGGTGTTCAGTTAGAATTAAAGGACTTCAGGGAAAATGAAATAGTATGATACAGGTGGAGTGAATAAGGTTACATGGGATTTACATTTTCCATTACCCCTAGATATAAACAAACATTCAAAAAAATCAACACAAACTGTGTGTGTTATTCAAAATATTGCAGCTGCAGGAAAGGCAACTTTAAATTAATAGCTAGGGGAAAATCAAGTTTTGGTGGAGGTAAACAGAAGTGACAGTTTTTAATTTGCACTTTTGTAAAGCTCATTTATACCTGGCCAACCAGGAACCAAATGCAGGACAACCAAGTTCTCTGCTTCTTTTGGCTATACTGTGACAAGAAAAGGTCATCTTTTGAAGATGTTTAAAGAAATAAAGCAACTTCTTTATAAAGTCAAATAATCAATTAATGGAATAAATAAGCACTAACCCACCACTCTGTAATCACTACTTTACATATTTTTCCATTTTGGTGGCAAATACCCCAATTTTTATTCTAAAATCCACCAATCTTAAAAGTAAAATGAAAGCCAGCAAATAAGAATACTCTTCTGTTTACTCTTTGGCTAAAAAAAAAAAAAAAAAAAAAAAAAAAGGCAAAAAAGAAATAGAAGACAACTCTAACACTGGTGATAAAAGAAACTGTTTTCTTTTTTACACGTAAAATAAAGTTATCAATTTAAATCTTGGTACATTTTATAAAAACAAGAGGTAATGTTGTAATAAACAGCAGTAGCCTCAGCTGGCAACATACTGTTTGTTAACCCTGTGCAATAAAATACTTTGTTCATACTACACTTATCCAAACATGACTAACAGTTACTACAAACATTTTAGGAGTCTTCATGGGACTCCTATAGACTGTTAAAACTGAGAGACATTTACAATCATAATGTGCCATGAAAACTTGAAAACGTTACTTCTAGTAGGAGATAATGTTCATCTTATTTGAATGTTTTAGGTACTGAACAGCTGAGTTACAAGGACTGAAAGTGAAAAGCATTCTAAAAGCCCATGAACACTTCTTCACATTCTTCTTCAGAACACACTAGACTGGTTTGACACATTTCTCTTCATACATAGCAAGCAACAGCACCCAATAAAAGCCTGAGAAGAAATGCTGCTGTGTAAATACTGCAACTATTCCTGAAAAAAGAATTATGGGATATATATACTCCAAAGCTGCCCATTCCCATAATTTGTATTGCATAGGTCACATAATCACACACATATATACACACCTATGTGTATATATATGCACATGCAAAGAATATATTAAGACGACAATGAAGTCTAGTCACAGAGCAATTTACAGGCTCAATATATTTTTTACACTTTGCTTGAAAGAAAATTTCAATATTTTACAGTCTTTCAGTAGGCATTATATACACTGCACTTTATGAAATCTAAAAGGTATTGAAATAAATTTTTTCCAACATTTTGGTAACAAAACAGACAATGTTTCTCCAAATACTTGTGCTATCTACATGATCTGTTTGATCTGATAACCACTAATCACAAAAACTGACCAAATGGAATAATTAGAAAATTATCTAACACCATGCATGGGTTTGAATCATTTTTAATATCCTATCCTAGAAACAGTCTACAAATCTTAAGATTTAAAAAATTAAGTCTCTGTTCTGATTTTTAAAAGATATCTTTTTTATGACAATATCCATAACATTAACAGGTTCATGTTAAGGCTAGTATCATCCCCATTCATGAATTTTTTTTTTACTTTTTTTTTTTTTTTTTTTTTTTTTTTAAGAAAGATAGTAAAAGCCAGACTCCTTTAGGGCTTTGAACTGTACCTACAGAAAATGAGAGTGCAGTGAACATAATGTTCAGTCCTACAGTCAGGATGCAGTTGCTCCTTCCCATTCCACAAGATACTGCACCTTTCCGTCAAGTGTCACCCGACGAGCCAAAACTCGGTATTTTTCACCACATGCTATTCTACCTGCAGCACCAAAATAACTGGTAATGGAGTTTTTCAGATGATTGAGTTGTAACTCCTGATCTGCTAAGTTATTCAGAATCTCTGTGTTGAGTTCATCAAATTGATAATCTTCTTTGCCTTCATCATCTTTTACGATTTCTGAGTTCTGAGTCTGGAGTGCTCTTCTTGGAAGACGACCTCTTCTTCTCCGCAAATGTGGTATTGCAGCAGGCCAAGATCTTCCTGTTCGAGTTCTTTTTCTGGAGTCAGACAATCTATGGAACAGAAAAGGTAAAAAATTGTCTACTGAGAATTTAAAGCATCCTTTGCCCAAACAATGTGGTCTCTGACTTTAAGTCACTCTTCTATAAGAATATATCCTGGGGCCGGCACCTGCAGCGACAGCATCACATATGGGTGCCGGTTTGGGTCCCGGGTGCTCTACTTCCAATCACGCTCTCTGCTATGGACTGGGAAAGTAGTAGAATATGGCTAAGTCCTTAGGCCCCTGCACCCATGTGGGAGACCCAGAAGAAGCCTCTGGCTTCGGATCATTGCAACTCTGGCCGTCATGGCCAACTGGGGAGTGAACCAGCGGATAGAAGACCTCTCTCTCTGCCACTCCTCCTTTCTCTGTGTAACTCTTTCAAATGAATAAATAAATCTTAAAAAAAAAAAATTTATCCTTGCTGACATAAAAATCAGCCAAAGCAAAACAATAAATGCTATTATAAATGGACTATCACTTGCTTTTCTTACTTTAGATACTATCATCTTCTTGGGACTAACCTTTCTACAGCGTTTCCTCCTAAATTATACTATTAAGCTTAAAAAGAATGAGAGCCAAGTTTTGAAGCAGGGGTGGGGGTGGAGTTAAGGAGTCAGTCTTACTAACAAGTCTTAAGTCTCATCAACAAGAATGTTTATTCATTGCAACAAATACTAAGTGTCAACTATATACAAGACACTGTTCCATGTGCTTAGAAAGCAGAACTAAACATCATCTTAGTACCAGTTCTAGGCCTACTGAATGTAATGAACTGAAATAAGTACAACCTAGAAGTAACAATACTCTATTACTTTGTCAAATTCAAATCTCTTACACCATATGTTCACTTATTAAAGAATTGAGCTACATAATCCTTGAGGTCCTTTTTAGCATGAAAATGAAATGACTAATCTGAGCAAAAGAAGAATACAGCATACAGCTAAATTCAAAGACTTTCCAATCACACCGCCTAAGTTTACAACCCAGCTCTGTTATATATGCTAAACGAGCAATGTTGAGCCTGTTACTTAACACCTTCTTAGTCACAGTTTTCTCATTTGTAAACTGGGAATACCAGGACCTGCAACTCAAAAACAGCGACTCCAAGTAGACTAAACTTCTCATACCTGACAAGACATGCTTTAGGGAAAACTGGACCTGCTGAAAAGTTGGGTTAAATAAAATAGTCAGTCATGTGTTGCTCAACCAGGGGAATATGTTCTGAGGAATTCACCAAACTAAAACATCATAACATCATTTAGCAATATAATTTTATGGGACCATCATGTATGAGATTCATCGACAGAAATATTATGTGCTACATGACTGTACCATCAGGTAGAGTCTGCTATTGATAAAAACCCTGAGTTTTAAAATCCTTTCACTGACAAAAAGACTTACACAACCAATTCAACTTCAATTTCCTGGGCACCAGTGCTGTGACATAGCAGGTAAAACCAAAGCATACAATGCTGGCATTCCATATGAGCCCTGGTTCCTGTCCCAGCTGCTTGACTTCTGATCCAGTTCCCTGATAATGGCCTGGGAAAAACAGCAGAAAATGGCCCAAGTGTTTGGGCCCCTGCCATCCACACGTGAGACCTGGATGAAGCTCCTGGCTTCAACCCGGCTCAACCTTGGCTGTCGTGGCCTGTGGAGTAAACCAGCAGATGGAAGATTCTCTCTCTCTCTCTCTCTCTGTAATTCATATAATAAATCTTTTAAAAAATTTTCTAATCTCTGAAAAGCAAGTCATACTTGCATAGCAGAAACAAAAAAAAGCCTAACAGAAAAAAGAACTGCTTCCACCACTGGTATGCCTCCTCTTCCTTGTCCCACAAAGGAAATTTCCAAACTTGAAAAATGTCATGCTTGTGGCTCTAAAAAGCAAAAATATTCAGATTA
Source organism: Oryctolagus cuniculus (assembly GCF_051225735.1). NCBI lineage: Eukaryota > Metazoa > Chordata > Mammalia > Lagomorpha > Leporidae > Oryctolagus > Oryctolagus cuniculus. The sequence continues at coordinate 78,230,398 of NC_142873.1, forward strand.
TTTATTAACAATTTAGGCAACATGGAACAAGGATTTGGTGTAATGGTTAAGACATTGCTTAGGACACAGACATTCATAGAGTGCCTGGTTCAAATCCTGGCTCTTATACTTTTGATCCAGTTTCCTGCCAGTGTACACCGTGGGAGGCACCAGATGATGGCTCGAGTATTTGCGTCTCTGCCATCCACACGGGAGACCCAGACTGAGTACCTAGCTCCTGGCTTCAGCATTTGGGGAGTGAACCAGGAAAAGATCATTCTCTGTTTGTCTCTCTGCCTTTCAAATACAATGAAAATAAATAAAAATTTTAAAATAAGGGAATATACATATGGATTATTTCTCAAAAAGGTGAAAAACACATATCATTTTCAATTACTAAAAAAATACTCAATCATCACTTTGCAAACAGAAAAAAATAGAAAAAAAATTAAGAACATAAAATATCTACCCATAATGCCTGGGAATACTAGACGAGGTAGTTTCTTTTGTACTGGAAGCACCCGTGAAATCCACATCTGAGGTATTGGATGAATGTGCAGTTCCCTCAGTTCTCCTGAGACAAAAGAATTTAAATGGTATAAAAACTATATTACATAACAATAGAAACACTAATTTCCCCCCAAAAGAAAATTCCTAAGAAAGGAATAATAATTTTCTATTTACCCTATAGAACAAGGTAAATCCAAAGAAGGATTCTCTGAAACTGATTCCTTATCCTGAAAAATAAATTATGTACTTAAAGCATGGTTCTAAAGAAAGCAGATAAAATATTAGCTTCTTGGTGATTTCATGCATCCTTCCTCCTCTCTGAGAACATATACCAACATATCTTCTTACCAAAGGTGGCTCAGCAGTTTTTTGAATCATTTTTCGTGTATATGGGCCAGGAGGACGACCCACAGACTTTTTCTTTCCTTTTTTTTCTATGCCATTACTTACTTCCCTGAAACAGAAATCATCATGTATTTAATCTATGCATAAAGAAAAAGACAATGGCTTTACATATGAAACTACATATGTACATATTGTATGTTTATATTAATGGATATAAAAACTACATTAAACATAAGTTCAATATGTAAATCTAGTCAAGTACATAGCTAATACATTCTAATTTACATAAATATTTAAGAGATTTTTACACTTATGAAAGGTTTATGGGGGAAGTATTCTCTTTATTATAATTACAAAAAATACATACCATCTAAAAATCAACAACAAAAATCAGGTAACTATATTGGATGTGAGATTTGAAAACTCCTAAAAAATATCTAGTTTGGGTTGTTCTACTTTGGGGATGTATCAAAAATTTACTACTAAACAATGTGAATTTCAGTAGTTAATCTTCTGGAGCCAGGAAGTATCTATGTTAAAATTATAGTAGCTTTGAAGAGAGATTGCCTTTAGAAATAAGTGCACATATATATGGATTCCTGAATGCCATTATCATGTAGAGAATGAAGCCCAGGCTGACAGAATATAAAGGAGAAAAAAATTATTCATACTGGCAGTAAGTCACTCAGAGGGCAAAAGTAAAGAAAAAGGGGGCAATATCCAAGGACACTTCTAATTAATAAAAAAGAAGGAAAAATGGCAAATAGCAATATATAAAACATCTATTTCATTTATTCAACAAACAGCAGCTACCATACAAAAGGGATATTAGATAACAGGGATACTGAAACACTCCAGTGCTAAGGGATTCAACAATATAGCTAGAAGGTAATAAATGTGCACACAAGCAAGGCAATAAAATGGGGAAACAACTGTAAGAAACTTAGCCATGAAAACTGAACTTCCAAAAAGAGGGGCCAGCGCTGTGACGCAGCAGGTTAAAGCCCAGCCTGCAGTGCAGCCATCCCTTATGAGCACCAGTTCAAGTCTTGGCTGCTCCATTTCCCATCCAGCTCTCTACTGTGGCCTGGGAAAGCAGTGGAAGACGGCCCAAGCCCTTGGGCTGCTGTACCCGTGCCGGGAGATCCAGAAGAAATTCCTGGCTCCTGGCTCCAGATCAGCTCAGCTTAGCTCTGGCCACAGTGGTCAGCGGGGGAATGAACCAGTGGATAGAAGACATCCATCTCGCTCTTGCTCTCTCTCTCTCTCTCTCTCTAACTCTTTCAAATAAAGAAATAAATCTTAAAAAAGAAGGAAAAAAAGGAACAATACTACATAACAGGTCTTAAAAAAGGTAAATGGAGAATATTAGGGAAAAGCCTACTCCCCCCAGACAACAAACTAAGATCAGAGAATAAGGATGGAATATGAAGGAGAAAGTAAAGGAGCTGTAATAACAAAATACAACTAGACCTGTAATCAAAAGTCTCAAGGAGTGCTAAGATAGATGGGACATAAAATTTTCTGAGAATTAAAAAAAAAAAACCTAACGCTTACAAAATCACTGGACTAAAGAAAATACTCAAAAGACTCAAACCCCAACATTTATAAGATCACTGGACTGGAGAAAATACTTATACTAAAAGGACCTATCCATACACAGGGCCCAGAAGAAACTGAGAAAACCTATAAAGAAACCTGAACTCTGGTCTAGTGGAATCACACATGACCTGAGAGCTATCAAAACCATGACAGGAGGACAGAGAACATTAGTGAAATTCTTTTTCTCTAATTCATAATAAGGGTAACTACTAGCAAAGATCACAGTAATAAAGCCTCAAAGTGATAGGAATAATAAGCATGTTTTCTTTCAGGAAAGAAATTTTAAGTTAACCACTTTATTACTAACTTCAAATGGCTATGATACACTGTCAACATTTTATTATTTTCTTATTCTCCAAGACAACTATTCCATATCTTTTATTTACTCCTTAGAATTCTCTCTCTCTAGAACCCTTTTCGCTATCTTTGCCTATTTCATTGAGAAAATAGCTTGTCATCTTCTAACTGCCCAATCTACAACATAACCAGCATCTGTAACCACCTTGTCTTTTCACCTCGTTTAAAAAGTTTACCTTTCCTTTCAAAAGCCATACCAATATGCAGACTGAATCCCTTCCATTTTAGATTCTCAAAGGCATCACAGTATCTTCAATAAGCTCTACTCTCTCCTACACCAATTTCTTCTCCACTGGTCATTCCTACTAACACACAAAAACAGATTCCAACTGTCTCCTATCTAAAAAACCGCCAATTAACTAGGTCTATTCCCCTCTTCAGCTGTCATGCCATTTATTTATGCTTTCTTTCACAACACAGCTTCTGAAAGTTAATGATATATACCAACCCCTTCCACCACTTTCTCCTTCAGAATTCTAAAAATGTTTTGTTTTCCCTTTTTATTATTATTATTTTCAATCTACCTATATCCCTCATATTCTTCTCTCATGTTAATCTACCTTTCACTGGCATTTAATACATTTTAATTCACCTATCTTTCTTCAAACATTCCCCTTTTGCTTCTCATGACCCCAAACTTTCCTGGCTTCCTCCTTATCTCATTGATCAATCTTATTCAGTCTCCTCTACTCATTCCACCTCTTCAAAATGCATCAATATCAAAACATTACTCTGACCACATAAATTCTCTATTTACTCTAGATAATTTCATTCATTCTCATGACTTTATAAATACAAATTTTTATAACTTGCCCTGATCTTTCACGAGTTCCTGACCTACAAATCCACGTGCATTTATCTCACACTATGACTTACATATCCCTCATAAGAATGTCAAACTCAGAGGTCATCAATGTGGCGCAGTGGGTTAAAGCCCTGGCCTAAAGTGCCAGCATCCCATATGGGCATCAGTTCTAATCCCGGCTGCTCCTATTCGAATCCAGCTCTCTGCTATGGCCTGGGAAAGCAGTAAGAGATAGCCCAAGTGTTTGGGAAATGGCTACAGCCTTGTGCGAGACCCAGAAGAAGCTCCTATCTCCTGACTTCAGATTGGCTCAGCTCTGGCCGTTGCAGCCATCTGGGGAGTGAACCAGCGGATGGAAGATTTTTGTCTCTACTTCCCTCTGTAACTCTTTCAAATAAATAAAATAAATATTAAAAAAAAAAAAAAAAGAATCTCAAACTCTGCTATGGCCTGGGAAAGCAGTGGAAGATGGCCCAAGTCCTTGGGCCCCTGCACCCACATGGCACCTGGCTCCTGGCTTCGGATCGGCGCAGTTCCAGTCGTTGCAGCCAAATGGGCAGTGAACCATCGGATGGAAGACCTCTCTCTCTGCCTCTCCTCTCCCTGTGTAACTCTGACTTTCAAGTAAAATAAATAAATTAAAAAAAAAAAAAAGAATCTCAAACACAATGAGTAGAAACAGAAGAATTCTTTGTTCACTTTGCCATAATCTGTTCTACATCTGGGTAACAAATACTACCATCCACCAGTTAGTTCAACCCACAAATATGGGCAATATCTGACTTCATTCCTCCCTTTCCTTCATAAATTTATTTATCAAATTCAATCATCTCTGCCTTCAAAAGATATCCTGGTTCTATTTTCTCTGTGACTGTTAACCACCCACCCATACATAATGAACCATCACCTATCTCTCATTAGACAATTACAGGAAGCCCAATTTCCTCCTGTGTCTACTAGTATTTCAAACAATATCCAAAGAAGTGGTTATAAGAGATGATTAAATCTGCTTACATTCCTTAAATGCCTTCCTACTGTCTTTATAAAAAACCCAAATTCAAGAGACCCATAAGACCCTATGCAATAAAACCCTACCCAACCTTCCTAACACCTGATGCTATACTCTAGCCCTACTTCATACAACGAATAGTCATCTATGAGTCCCTAAAACAGTTTACAAGGTCTGTGCACTATTTCTGCTACCTGGAGTAAATTTTCCTTTGTTCACCTTTGTTCTTCAATTGTTAGATTATTCTCATTAAGTGGAGCTTAAATATTATTTTAAATTGCCCCTACTTAAAATATAAATTTCCCTTCCCTACTGATCTCAGCAAATTCTAAGACAGCATGCTATTTCCTAAATGATCTGTAATTATTTTACTTATCACCTTTCCCCCCCCTATTCATATAAACTCCCCTATTTATATAAACTCTACCGGGCAGAAGGAAAATCTATCTTAATGAATCCCCACCACTCAAGACAATAAGGCATTGACAAATAAATGGTCATGAAAGAGTTGAGTGAATGAATGAATGAATGAATAAATGAACATGCCAGTTTTTAAGTTGAGATAATTGATATATATCTCAACAGAATTTATTCTTGGAAGGTCAAAGACCTAAAACAAGCAAATATCTAACATCAATTCTATGTACCTTGCCTACGCACAAAATTATAAACAGGAAATAAAATCAGGGTTACTGCCACTTATTCTTTAAAATATACTATGAGACTAAACAATGTACATTTTTAGTTACAAGTCACTAAAGAGAAAAACTAAGCCACAGATCAACTTTTACCTTGAATCAGATATAGGTTTGGATGCCTTTCTGCCTTTAATTTTAAATTCATGGGATGTTCCTTCAGGTTCTTTCTCTGCCTTGAAAGCCACATTTGGTGGCACAGGAGGAACACGAATTCGCAACCCAAACAAATGCTTCTTCTTCTTTATTTCTTTCCCAGACATAAACCTAAAGTTTGAGAAAATTAACTAAAAATTTAAAAACTGAACACATTTACATTACAGACCCTAACTCATAACTTTCGGATACAGGCCTTTACATATGAAAGCTCACCATATACTATAAAAACTCTTTTTCCCCCTTGCTTTCCTTGATTCTTGTCTGTTCCAGACAATCCTTAGCAGAGTAAAATAGGAGGAAGGAATAGGACCAGAAGAGAGAAATGCACATGTCCACTTTTTTTTTTAAACATGGCCTCTAACTTTTTAAAGGAAGAAAGAAGAGCACAAAATGCTATTTTTTTAATTCCAGTATGTTTTACCATTATTTTAACACCATGTTAGAAATATCTCAAAAAAGCTTTAGAAGACAGGATCTTAAGGATAGGAATCTTGGTTGAAATCATAGGTGATACTACTAGAAAAGAAAGTAGAAGGTAAATCCTAGAGTCAAGAAAATTAACGGAGTCACTAATATGGTAATAGTGTTACTTCAGTTGACAGTGGACTTGGTCCTCTACAGACGATGCTCCCTAGCCCTTTCCTTTAGTTCTTTAGGGTCCTTGTTCCCAAGGACCTCCATCTACTTTAGCTCTACTGGAGCCTAGCTGCACCTATTGTTTGCAACATTTTTCCATTTTTACATAGGTTTAAGAACAGGGATTTCCATCTCTACATAATAGCTATACTTCTGTCATTCTAAGTTGGAGTTCAGAATTCACTGTTCTATAAAGTATCTTTACTGGTCTAAAGATCTAGCCACTATAAATTGTAACATTATTTAACAAAAAAACACTGTTAAATTCAAAACAGTAACTTGTGGCCGGCGCCGTGGCTCAATAGGCTAATCCTCCGCCTGCAGCACCAGCACACCGGGTTCTAGTCCCGGTTGGGGTGCCGGATTCTGTCCCGGTTGCCCCTCTTCCAGGCCAGCTCTCTGCTGTGGCCCAGGAGTGCAGTGGAGGATGGCCCAAGTGCTTGGGTCCTGCACTCCATGGGAAACCAGGAGAAGCACCTGGCTCCTGCCATCAGATCAGCGAGGGGCGCCGGCCACAGTGCACCGGCCACAGCGCGCCAGCCATTGGAGGGTGAACCAACGGCAAAGAAAGACCTTTCTCTCTGTCTCTCTCTCACTGTCCACTCTGCCTGTCAAAAAATAAAAAATAAAAATAAAAAAAATTAAAAAAAAAACCAGTAACTTGTTACAAACAAAAATTTTATAACTCAAGAGTTTAGGTGTTGGCGCCGCGGCTCACTAGGCTAATCCTCCGCCTTGCGGCGCCGGCACATCAGGTTCCAGTCCCGGTCGGGGCGCCAGATTCTGTCCAGTTGCCCCTCTTCCAGGCCAGCTCTCTGCTGTGGCCCAGGAATGCAGTGGAGGATGGCCCAAGTGTTTGGGCCCTGCACCCCATGGGAGACCAGGGTAAGTTCCTGGCTACTGCCATCGGATCAGCGCGGTGCGCTGGCCGCAGCACGCCAGCCGTGGCGCCCATTGGAGGGTGAACCAATGGCAAAAGGAAGACCTTTCTCTGTCTCTGTCTCTCTCACTGTCCACTCTGCCTGTCAAAAAAAAAAAAAAAAAGAAAGAAAAAGAAAAAAGAAAAAAAAAGTTTAGAGGAGTCAGCATATACAAGTATAAACTTTCTACTGCATTTTGAAAATGTTTTTAAAGAAACATACATATGCTGGTTTAAAAAGAGAGATATCGATATGGGACTATATCAAGTAATATCACTTAATTATCTTAGGCCACTCAACCAGAAAAATTACTTCTCTGTAACTGATAACAATCACACATCTTAAAACCAGATTTCAATCCGTTTAAAAAATCTGCATTCTCTGGAATCTTTTCACATACCTTTTGCACATTCCCATCAGCTACCAATAGTTTTACTTTCAGTAGACTACATTATAGAAATAGGTTATCATTGAATATGCTTTTTTAATGGTTCAGGCCAATTCCCCCAATAAATATTAAAATGCCTCTCAACCCACACCCATAAGGATCACGCTTCTCTTCACTCTCCAACCCTAGAGATCACTGTTTTACTATGACCAAAAGACAAAGGAAGGTCACTTGAAAGTTTAAAATGGTATATACTTGTTCTATATGCCAATCCCACAATTGTTTAAACAATGCTATCAATGCTTATACTTACTAAATTTAGTCTCCCTCATAGGGATACATAAAATAAATCAACTTACATGGTCTTGTAATCATTTAATGCTTCCAGAACATGCTCATATCTTTCAGATTTTGGTGTGTCTGCCAGCTGTGAAGTATCAAGAAACAATTTAACGCACTAAAATTTCATCAATTAGTAATATACAGGTGCCAGAAAGAGGCAATGTGATGTAGATGAGAAATGTACTGGTAGTCAGAAGACCTAAGTTCTAATTCCAGGTCTTCACTAGAGTGACCTAGAGCCACCTCACCTCTCAAGTCTTATTTTCTCATCTTTAAGGAGGAGAGTATAATGCTTGCACCAATTATATTACTAGTTCACTATATGGATCAAATGATATGACTGCTAAAAAACTGTAAACTGGAAATACTATAAAATGGGATTTTGTTATTATTAAATTTTTAAGATCTATAAGCTGAGGAAATACATTAAAATATTTTAATATTTACAATGAAAGCTTTTACATACGAAATAGACTAAAAGTAATGAGAAATACACCACTTTATTTCCTATTAGCTCCATTATTTTCATAAACTAATAATCTAATTTGTAAAAATTTTATGGGGGCCAGCATTGTGGCATAGCAGATTAAGCCCCTGATTTCAACAGTGGGATGCCGGTTCAAATTCTGGCAGCTCCGCTTCCAATCCAGCTCCCTGCTAATGCAACTGGGAAAGCAGCAGAAAAAGGCCCAAGTGCTTGGGCCCCTGTACACACGTGAGAGGAGACCCTGATGAAGTTTCAGGCTTCTGGCTTCAGCCTGGCCCAACCCCAGCTATTGCAACCCTTTGGGATTAAACAGATGGATGATCTCTCTTTCTGTAACTCTGCCTTTCAGATAAATCTTTAAAAAAACAATCTCTGAGTTGGAGGATTTTTATTTTCATTAACAATTACAGACCTTAGCACTAAGTGGCTTGGTAATTTTTCATCATCTTAAACCATTTTAAAATTCAAATATTGGGGTAGGTCTTGAGGCACAGTGGGTTAAGTTTCCACTTGAGATGCCAGCATTCCATATCAGAGTGCCTGTTTGAGTCCCAGCTGCTCTGCTTCCAATCCATCTTCCTGTTAATACACCTGGGAAGAAGTAGAAAATGTCCCAAGTGCCTAGGCGCCTTGCGACCCATGTGGGGAGAGGAAAAGAGTGTTCCTGGCTTTAGCCTGGCCCAGCCCTGGCTGTTCTGGCCATTTGGGTAGTGAACCAGTAGGTGGAAGATCTGTCTTCACCACCCCAACTCCCACCTTTCAAATAAATAAATAAATCTTTAAAAAACTACAACAAATTCTAAATTTTCAATTATAGTAAATATTCATATTGTTGTATTAGGGTTTTCCCCCACAACTTTCTGCTTCTTTCAAAATTTAAAGACTGAGGCACATCAGCAAAAAAGTCTAAACAATAAAAGGACCATCCTGAATTAAGGCCACAAAAAAAAAAAATCTAAAATATCACAGTTGACTTTGAAAATAATAGGCAGTATATTCTTTACCACTTAAAATTTCTAAGCTTCATAACTTGAAAAACCAAATTTGTGAAAAAGAATGTTCAGGCTAGATTAGACTTAGAAGTCATCTACTCCTATTCTATTTTACACAAGTTAACAAATACAAAAGTTAATTGAACTGCTCAAATTCACCTGACAAATTAGGAAGAAAGCTAGAACCTGAACCCAAGTGATGATAAATCGACTCTTTCAACATTCACTGAGAGCTCACTCTGTGGCAACATGTTGGGTGCTACAAAATATATAAAAGAGAACAGTTAGGTGCTCATTCCTCTATACCATACTACCACCTACTATTATAATTTGGAAGAGTCCAATAACAAAGAATTTTTAATAGGAATAGAGAATCCAATTTTAAAGTTTCAAATGGACACTTAGTTCTAAATCAACGTTCCTGTGGATAGTCATTCAACTTGGCTTAATGATTACCACAGCTAATAAAGAACCTAATTAGGAAAACCACTCCATAGGTATGCAAAATCTTCCTCCCTACAATGTTTTTATTCTCTTTTCTAAGTTAGCTCTTTGAATATTTGAAAGCAGCAGTTCTCGTTCCGGTTGCTCCTCTTCCAGTCTGGCTCTCTGCTGTGGCCGGGGAAAGGGGGGCACAGTGGAGGATGCCCCAAGTGCTTGGGCCACTGCACATGCATGGGAGACCAGGAAGAGGCACCTGGCTCTTGGCTTCGGATCGGCGCAGTGCCAGCCATAGCAGCCATTTAGGGAATGAACCAATGGAAGGAAGACCTTTCTGTCTCTCTCACTGTCTATAATTCTACCTGTCAAATAAATAAATTAAAAAAAAAGTCGGTTGAACTTTTCTAACAGCAACATTGTATGATTACTCCACATCAACCTTTTGGCTAACTGTATCATCCTCTGACTCCCCACCCCAAACAAACTGCTATCAAATCAAGTGTACTCTATCATTTATCTGTACCACTTATGCCAAAGAGCAGAACTCTGTAACTGTTAATTTGATTTTTGTCTTAGCTCAATGTTCCAGATGATCTTTTCTCTCAATCCTAAAATGCTTAATGAATCTAGGATACAAAGACAGGGCCTTGTGGTCCTTTAGCCCTCAATATTTTGTTACTTTTTTTCAATTAGTTACAAATTCATTTAATTTTTACTTCAATCAGTTCCCATTTCATCTCACATTTCATTGTCTCATGAGAATCAAGTTATCCGATGTCTATAGCAAACCCACAGCATTTGAAAAACCAATGCTGCTAACTGTATCAAAAAAGAATCCACAGTATTTAACATCATTAATATCACTAAACTAAGATTTCTAATGAGATTTTCCTCATTTTTCTACATTTTTACAAAACTATATCTCTGAAAAACTCTGCTCAGTTTTGCTGGAAATCAATTATATAACTGATTTCCTAATTTCTAAAGCCTGCTTACTGAAAAATCAATGAGCTCTATTATGCTTATTTCCTAGTTTCTCAGAAATTTTATCTATTAAGATTCTTCAGAAGTCCATGACTTTTTAACTCAGAGATGCCAAGACCTCCCTTTGTGTGTTTTGTGAACTAAAAGTGCAAATATTATGTACTGTAAATCAGATAATTTGCACTGGAAGAGCTTCATTTTCTATGCGTTTCATCTAACCATGAAGTTTATAAAATATGACTCTGGGCTGGTGCCGTGGCTCACTTGGCTAATCCTCCACCTGTGGTGCTGGCATCCCGGGTTCTAGTCCCGGTTGCTCCTCTTCCAGTCCAGCTCTCTGCTGTGGCCCGGGAGTGCAGTGGAGGATGGCCCAAGTGTTTGGGCCCTGCACCTGCATGGGAAACCAGGAGGAAGCACCTGGCTCCTGGCTCCTGGCTTTGGATCGGCGCAGCGCACCGGCTGAAGTGACCATGTGGGGGTGAAGGAAGGAAGGAAGACCTTTCTCTCTGTCTAACTCTGCCTGTCAAAAAAATAAAAATTAAATTAAAAATAAAATAAGACTGAAAATCAGAATTATTTCTGCTACTTTCCAGACACTAATCTTACACTGTACTTTGACTTTCAGGTTTATGTATTTCTGTATCTGTCTTTATACAGACAAAAAAGAGTCTAAATCTTACCTTCAATAAAACACATCCTTTATCAATATTGACTTCCATGCCATTTGGGCTTCAAGTATGCCAAGAGCTTAAGTAATCTGTTTGCCAACCTGTACACTATGTGCTAATATATAACTCAAAGCCCAGGGACTGCTGTTAAACAGATTTTTTTTTTTATCTTCAATTTAGAAAAAAAAAAAAAAATCAGGCAGGCATTTGGCAGTTAAGACACCAAATCACACCCTACTGGAGTGACTCTGTTTGCTCTTCACCCAATTCCAGCTTCCTGCTAATGTACACCCTGGGAGAGAGCAGGTGATAGCTCAAGTATCTGGGTCCTTGTTACTAATGAGGGAAGACCCAGAATGAGTTCTTGGTCCCTGGCTTTGACCTGGCCTAGCCTATCCCCAGCTGCTATAGGCATTTGGGAAGTGAAACAGCTAAATGGAGATATCACTGTCTCTCAAATTAGTTTGGAAAGTTACCACCTCTACTATATACATTTTTATCTAGCCATAAAATTTGAATTTCACCTATGCTCTTCTCCCCACCTCCCTCAAAATTTAGGTATCACTTAAGTATTCTACTACACGCATTTATTTTATTTGAAAGGTAGAGAGAGACAGAGTGAGCAAGGACGGGAAGGCACAACAGTGTAAGTTGTGCCTCCACATGGTTCATTCTCTCAATTGTCTGCAACAATCAAGGATGGGCCAGGCTGAAGCCAGCAGTCAAGAACTTCCCATGTGGGTGGTAAAAACTCAAGTACTTAATCCATCATCCCTGTTTCCCAGGCAGATTAGCAGGGACCTTGATCAGAAATGGAGTAGTGAGGTTCTAACTGGATACAGGCGTCACAAGTGGAGGTCTAACCTGCTATGCCAGAATGCCCGCCTCAACCTTAATGTTTTTAAAATAAAAAATTTTAAAAAAAAAGTGCACTGTAACAGAAATAAAATTTCAAATCACATTAGAAATCAAAGACAAATGACAATAGGCAGATTCCAAAAAGTAGCTTATTTAATTTAAGCTCTCCAAAACAACTTGATAACAGCCATACTACATTTTCATTGTAAATAAAAGCCTCAAGAAACCTTTATTGTGGTCTCAAATGTTACACTATTAAATATTTTTATTATCTCAAAGAAAATATTTCAAAAAACAGTAGTCTTCTAGCAGCTACACTCAGTCTATATGATAATAATTAAGGCACTATGATGCCAAGATGTTTGAAACCACATAAATAAACATGGTGTAAACTATCATTATCTTGGAGCAGGTATTCGGTACAATTGTTCAGTCACTGCTTATGATATCCACATTCCAAATGGTTCATCAAGTACCAGCTCCACTGCTTCCAATCCAGCTTCCTGTTACTGAACCTCTTGGGAGATAGCAAGTAACGGTTCAAGTACGTGGGTCCCTGCCACCCATATAGGACACCCTAGCTCCAGGCTCCTGGGGTTGGCCTGGGTCAAACCTAGCTGTTGCAGGCATGTGGGGAGTGAACAGGTGGATAAAAGATCTGTCTCCCTGACTTTCTCTCTTCCAAATAAAAAACAGAACATTTAAAAAAAATCATTGAATATGAAACAAACAATTCAAATACAGGGCAAAAGTTTTAGTTTCTTTTCATACAATCTTATGAAACAGTCAAGTTAAGAAAATCCATATGACCAATGGTTTGAGTCCCAGCTGTTCCTTCTAATGCAGCTCCTTGCTAATTAGCCTGGGAAGGCAGCAGAGGATGGTCTAAGTGCTTAGGCCTCTGCCACCAGGGTCCTGGCTTTGCCCTGGACTACCCACTGCCATTGTGGCTATTTGGAGAGTGAACCAGCAGAAGGAATACCTTTCTCTGTCTTTCCATCTCTCTTTCAAATAAATAAATAAATAAACAAACCATTTTTAAAAATATATATATTTTTTAAAAAATATATATGAGATACATGAATGTTAAATTTGTCTTTAAATGTGAAAAAATATTGTCTCCAAAAGAATTTTATTATTTTTGAGCTTTGGGAAGTAATAATATGTCAGTGTAGTTTCATCAACTACAACATACCACTCTAGTGGGGAATATGCTAATAATGGGGGAGGGCAATTCCAACTGTGGGAAATGGAGATAAACGGGTTATCTCTACACCATCTGCTCAATTTTGCTGTAAACTCACATCTGCTCTCAAAGAAAACTTAAAAATAGGTCACAATATCTCCTTTATGATACCTTTATTATAATCAAAAAAAAAAAAAGTACAGCACACAAAACAGAATGATTCAATACAAGGTTGAAGAAGCAATATTTACAAAAGTAAATTAGGGGCTGGTGCTGAGGCATAGCAGGTAAAGCCATCCCCTGCAGTGCCAGCATCCCAGTTCCAGTCCTGGCTGCTCCACTTCTGATCCAGCTCCCTGCAGATATGCCTGGGAACATGATAGAAAATGGCCCAAGCCCTTGGGTCCCTGCACCTACGTAGAAACCTGGAAAAAGCTCCAGGCTCCTGGCTTCGGATCAGCCCAGACCCTGTCATTGCAGCCATTTGGGGGAGTGAACCAGTCTGTCTCTGCCTCTGCCCCTGCTTCTCTCTAAGTATGCCTTTCAAATAAATAATTAAATCCTTTAAAAAAAAAAAAGTAAATTAACATACAAATATCACTAAAATTTAACCAGTGTCATCAAATATAAAATTGATTTACTCCACATTAAACCAAAAGAAAAATCTCAACTATTGTGTTTTGTTTCATTTTTAGGAGAAATTTCTAAAGTAAATGCTTATATAATCTATATTATTTTCAATAAGATGATGTTCAAAATCACTTCAAGTACTCAAAGGTACTCAATTATAAAATATAAACATAATAATATGTTTAGTATACACTATTTCCCATGTTTGTACAGAAATCAATGGAATTTACAGAAAAACTTTTAAGAATATAAACAAATTGTGTAAACCTAAATATGAATTAGAGATTAAACTGAATTTGCAATTTGCAAGTCAATTTCAATAAAAGACTGACTATTAAAATCACATGTACGTAATTCATATCTCTGAATCTATGACCACAAACATTTAAAAGTAAAATAAAGGGGCTGGCGCTGTGGCACAATAGGTTAATCTTCGACCTGCAGTGCCAGCATCCCATATGGGCGCCAGTTTGAGTCCTGGCTGCTCCACTTCCAATCCAGCTCTCTGCTATGGCCTGGGAAGCAGTAGAGAATGGCCCATGTGCTTGGGCCCCTGCACCTGTGTGGGAGAACCAGAGGAAGCTCCTGGCTCCTGGCTTCAGGGCACAACTCCAGCCATTGTGGTCATTTGGGGAGTGAACTAGTGGATGGAAGACCTTTCTATCTGTCTCTACCTCTTACTGTCTATAACTCTACCTCCCAAATAAATAAAGAATATTTTAAAAAACTGAATAAACATTATAGACTGGCACAGACTCTATGATCTCTTTATTAAAAGCTTTTCTGAAAAATTAATTATAATTACAATATAAAGATATAAAAGATTAACAGAGAAAAATTAAACCCCTGAACTTGAGTCAATAGCCGCTCTGCATATGAGATATTTTCTTTTTTTAATGCAGAGATGCAGTAATGAGAAATTATTAGAAGTCACATGTTCTGGCTGGCGCCGCGGCTCACTAGGCTAATCCTCCGCCTAGTGGCGCCGGCACACCGAGTTCTAGTCCCGGTCGGGGCGCTGGATTCTGTCCCGGTTGCCCCTCTTCCAGGCCAGCTCTCTTTTGTGGCCAGGGAGTGCAGTGGAGGATGGCCCAAGTGCCTGGGCCCTGCACCCGGCATGGGAGACCAGGATAAGCACCTGGCTCCTGCCATCGGCAGCGCAGTGCACCGGCCAAGGCGGCCATTGGAGGGTGAACCAACTGCAAAGGAAGACCTTTCTCTCTGTCTCTCTCTCTCACTGTCCACTCTGCCTGTCAAAAAAAAAAAAAAAAAAAAAAAAAAAAAAAAAAAAAAAAAGTAACATGTTCTAATAATAGATTTTGGCTCAAAAAGTGGAAACCTTCCTTTAAAAACATTTTATTTCTAAGACAATACTCTGACAGTCCACAGAAAACAAAAATATGTATTTACTTGCTGAGGTGAATTTTTCTAATATGTATCAGAAGATGGTCCAAGTATTTGAGCCCCTACCACCCCCATGGAAGACCAAGATGAAGCTCTTGGCTTCCAGCTGGCCCAGCTCCAGCCATTGCAGCCACTTGGGGAGTGAACCAGTGGATGGAAGACCTATCTCTCCCTTTCTCTATAACTCTGCTTTTCAAATAAAATAAATTAATCTCTAATTTTTAAAAGATTTATTTTACTACCTTGAAAGGCAGAGTTAGAGAGATAGAGAGGGAGAGATCTTCCATCCGCTGGTTCATTCCCCAAATAGCCACGACAGCCAGGGCTGGGCCAGATGGAGGCCAGGAGCTTCTTCCAGATCTCCCATGTGGGTGCAGGGGCCCAAGTACTTTGGCCATCTTCCCCTACTTTCCCAGGCCCATTAGCAGGGACCTGGACTGGAAGCAGAGCAGCTGGGATTCAAACCTTTGCCCATATGGGATGCCGGCAAGCATCACAGGTGGTACTTTACCTGCTATACCACAACACAGGCCCCATAAATCTTTAAGGAAAAAAGAATAAAGATAGTGGTTGGGATGCCTGCATCCCCATAACAAGTACCTGCGTTCAAAACATGGCTCCACTCCAGATTCTGGTTTCCTGCTGATGCATACCCTAGGAGGTAGGTGATAGATGTTGGATTTGGGCTCCTACCACCTACGTGGGAGTCTCTGACTGCATTCCTTCCATCTTGGACTAGACGTGGACCAAGGTTGGTGTGGGCATTTAGAGGGGGTCAATCAGCAGGTGGTAGCTCAATCTGTTTCTCTCTCTCTCTCCCCCTTTCTCTCCCTTTCCCCCTACCTATCTCCTTTCATCCGTTCCAAAAATTTTAAGAACTTTTTTAAAAAAGCATTTAACAGTTAGTATTATAGTCCAATATGTAACACAACATCTTATGTCAACAGAATTTCAACAGCTTAGGGGTTGGTGTTGTCATGTAACAGGTAAAGCCGCCCACCACCTGTAACACCAGCATCCCATATGGGCACTGGTTCATGTCCCAGATGCTCCACTTTTGATCCAGCTTCCTGCTAATGGCCTTGGGAAAGCAGCTGAATATGCCTCAACTGTTTGGGACCCTACTACTCATAAGGGAGACCTGGAAGAAGCTCCTGGTTTCAGCCTAGCCCAGCCCTGGTCATTGTGGACAGCTGAGAAGTCAACCAGTAGATGGAAGATCTCTCTCTGTATGTCTCTCCCTCTAACTCGATTTTCAAATATGTCAATAAATCTTTAAGATAAATATTTTGTAAAAATTTCAACATCCTAGGTTTGAAAACTTAAGTACCTTCAGGTACTTGTATTTTGTGCAGCTGACTAACCAACCACATGAACATTAAAAAAAAAAGTAACAAAAAAGAGCATATTCTCTGATGTCCCATAAAATTACTCAAATTCAGAAACCTTCTTCACATCCTATTTGATATGGACTTTATAAACCTCCCTCAGGGCTGGTACTGTAGTGTAGCAGGTAAAGTTGCCACGTGCAGTATTGGCATCCCACACGGGCAAAGGTTCAAGTCCCGGCTGCTCCATTTCTGATCCAGCTCCCTGGTAATACGTCTGAGAAAATAGTGAAACATGGCCCAACTTCTTGAGACCCTGCACCATGTGAGAAACCCAGAAGAAGCTCCCAGCCTCAGATCAGGCCAGCTCCAGCTGTTGTGCCCATCTGGGGAATGCACAAGCAGACGCTACGATTTCTATCTCTGGCTCTCCCTCTTTCTCTGTAACTCTGCCTTTCAAATAAATCTTTAAAAAAGACAAACTCCCTCATGTCTAAAACCTGCAAATGAGGAAATCTGTCCTAAATTGCAAATCAGTTTTCCAATTTTTACCTCAAAAACTAATGATTAAAATATATGTATATGGTTTTTATATTTTAAAACAAATTCTTTAGTTTTAATCTGAAAATCATTAATAGCGTAACTAAACTTTATTCTAGTCACTTTCCTCTTTGTGGTATCCTATAATTCCAAAATATTCTTCAACAAACATGAGTTACTTTAATATTCCTTTGGAGAAAAAACAAAAGGCTCTGTAGACCAGCATAGGTAGTGACAATTTACAAAAGAGAAGCAAAATGAGGTGACAGAATGACAACCATTATCTGCAACTCAGGTGGCTTTACTCTGTAACTCATGATTCTAACACTATTTCTATAAGAAAGCGCCAACAAGAAAGTAAAGAATATTGGTTATACATCTGAGTTAATAGGGAAAAAAAAAAAAAAACACACAGAGGGAGGTGGAAATCATGAGTTAGATACCCAATACTAAGGATTTCTCCCTCCCTCTTATTTTTAACTACAATGATTCTCACTTTAGAAAACAGAAAACTCAAATATTTTACTTTCTCCAGCAATTTTCCTGAGTCAACAATGAAATGAACAATGGATGAAAGGGCTGTCCTTTCATAACTTTGCCAAAGTTGTTTCTCCCCAGAGCCAAAACAAAATGCTACTTTAGTTGTCTAACTTATATATGTCTTTAGTTGTCTGACTTATATATGTCTTAGTTGTTCTTCAGAATCAAAACAAAACAAGAAATTCATCCAGTAGCCAATAAAGTTAGCTCTAAGACCACCTACCTCTCCAGGGTGCAATCTATCCCAGTTTTCATTAATGTATGTCATAAGCTCAAGTTCAGAATCAAAGTATTTCTTCTTGTGAATAACACTTAGGTTGTAAAGGCATAGGTGTGCTATATCTACCCTGGAATCCAGAAGTAATCAAAATACACAAAAACAGTGTTTGTGGTTATTATTAAATTACAGTTTCTTTATAAAACCTGAAATTAAAAATCTAAAGTAAAGTATTTTAAGTGGATGGGGTCAATATTCTAAGTCGTATTCATAAACAATGAATTATATATAAAAATAATTAGAATACACTGACTAAAAACCTTATCCTGCGTAAATTAAAAGATATCTGAATTAATTCTTTAAAGCATTCAAAGTGGACAGGACTAAGAAAAACAACTTACAATCGAGATTTTTGTGTTTTCACTACTACATAAAAGCTACAGAATAGATCATACTTTGCCAGGTTTATTTTATTCATGAGCTAAAATTGTATCTGTTCCTAAAATATATAACAAACATTGCTGTAAGCATTTTATTACTAAATCTCTAAATTTGTCACCTCCCACACACAATACTTACTACACTGAAGCACAATCTGTCATATTTAATATACTTATCTCTTCTACTGTATGATATTCTGATGGCCCAAAAGAAATGGAAGCATGAATAAGGATATTGAAAAGTCTACAAGACATCAAAAAGCTACATTTATGTCATTTAACATGAGCAGCCTTATCAATTTAGCAATAAAAGTAGGTAACAATAATAAGATGATATGAGGCTTTAGGACAAATAAAATAAAGCCAGGCATAAAAAATAATTTTTTATTTGAACCAAGTAAATGCATACATAAAGTTTCATCTTGTAACAGTAAGATGTAAGGATATGGCTTTTTTTTCTGAACAGACTGCCCATGCTTACCATTGTAATGGTAGACGTTTGAGGTATTCTGGTCCAGAACTGCAGACAGAGCAAATAAATGTATAAAACCTAAGGAAAAAGGGAAACATTTTATACTGAATATTCTAGGGCACATACAAATTGTTGACTACAGCTTGTAGTCAACAAATAAATATCCTACAATTGCTGTAAGGAGTGTTAAGCTAAAATACAATTTGAATCATAGCAATTGATCCAAGGAAATTTCTTCTTCAATAACAAAAAAAGTTCATAGTGAGGGGAAAGGGACAGTTTTTTTAAACTATGAGTCCTTTGAGGACTCATACATCATTTCATTCAATGTTCAAAATAACTTGGCAAGATAAAGCCCAAAGGAAACAATTTGATCTTTCCAAGGTCAAAAAGATAAGCAGAACAAACCAAATTAACCCAGGATTTAGCTTCTCTCTGTCTCTCTCTCTCACTGTCCACTCTGTCAAAAAAAAAAAAAAAAGAGAGAGAGAGAGAGAGTGCCTAGGTTCAAGTCCCACTCCATTCCCAATTCCAGCTTCCTACTACTGTGTACCCTGGCAGGCAGGCAGCAAGTGATCACTCAAATAGTTGGGTCCTTGCCACCCACATGGGAGACCTGGATTGACTTCCCCACCTCTCCCATCTTTGGCCTGGCCCAGCCCTACCTATTGTGGACATTTGGAGAGTGAGCCAGCAGATGGGAGATCTCTGTTGCCTATTTCTCTCTCTCAAATAAAAAAAATTATAAAAATAATAAATCAAGGTTTTTGATGGTAAATTTATTGCTCTTTTTCTTCCTGAAGTTCACTCCACTATTCCATATTACCTTAATATAGAAAGCAAATTAACTCACCCTAATATAGAATACAAATCAACTCTAGTTTTGGAAATTCTTTATGTCCAAGATTCGAATTCTGTCTATAGCAAGGTCCTGTGGCCTTTTCCAACTCTCTGTCACTCTATCCCTTTAAAGTTCTTTTACTAACAATACTTAAAAGCTTTCTGTAATAATATTCAGAAGCAAAACAATTATGTGATTTTAAGTACATTATTCCATATTTACCTTCTTAGGTGACCTTTACTGTTTTATTTTTAGAAACCAGAAACTGCACTGTCTGGTGCCTCGACTCACTTGGCTAATCCTCTGCCTGCGGCACTGGCACCCTGGGTTCTAGTCCTGGTTGGGGCGCCGGGTACTAGTCCCGGTTGCTCCTCTTCCAGTCCAGCTCTCTGCTGTGGCCCGGGAGTACGGTGGAGGATGGCCCAAGTGTTTCGGCCCTGCACCCACATGGGAGACCAGGAAGAAGCACTTGGTTCCTGGCTTCGGATCGGCACAGCGCTCCGGCTGTAGCGGCCATTTGGGGGGTGAACCAACGGAAGGAAGACCTTTCTCTCTCTCTCTCTCTCACTGTCTAACTCTGCCTGTAAAAATAAATAAATAAAAATTAAAAAAAAAAAAGACCTCTCTCTCTCTGCCTCTCCTCTGTGTAACTCTTTCAAAAAAAAAAAAGAAACCTGAAACTGTGCCATACGCATGATTTATAAGCTCACAAAAATCAATCAGTGAAGTTTAAATATAGTTCTCACCTGTCTCCAAATAGCATTGGTTTTTGAAGGCATTGCACACAAGCCTCATGAAACCACTGCTTACATTTGCAGCACTGTAGCATCTTTAAATACCAGCTATAAGAAAAAAAAGTTAGGATTAAAACTTCTTGATCAAGTAAAATGTTCATTTTTTAAGCCACAAAGTGGCATTATCTAGAATACAGTTTAGATTAAAATATTACATTTCTACTGCACTTAGTGTTGGATGTTTTCTTTCCAAAAAGAACTTGTAATTCTACCATTTCATTCCTCTTCTCTATTTTTTATTCATGGAAATTTGTAAGTCCTTGAAAATGCATCTACCATTTCTAGTCAACAACGTCTGGCCTACACTAGTAAAAGACATTTCTCTCAAAGCACAAGCCTGGGATTTTCTTCATTTCAATGTGCTGCACCAAAGGAAAGGTCAGACTCAGCCATTACACTGATTGCCCCAAATACAAAATGACCTTAGGGAGCTTTCAGATTAGAAACATACCATTTTATATCTTCTACTGTGTTTCCATTATTCTTGTATATAATAAAGAAAAACAATGTGGTAATTTAATAAACCTGGCTAACCTAATTATAAATCAAAGACTCTACAAATGTAATGGTTTTGTGACAGGTTTAGCTTTGTTTCAATACACAGATCTGTTTCAGATAGGTAAAGATGCTAAAACAGAATTTTTCTCTAAGAAAGATAACCCTCTCTCTTTAGTTAGTACATGGTTTTCACATGATGATATTCCTATTTGAAAATAATAAGACAGGAGAAGGTATTTAGCCTAAAGGTTAAGATCCCCACATCCCACATTGGAATGCCTAGGTTTGATTCCTAGCTCCAGCCTTCTGCTAATGCAGATCCTAGGAGGCAGCAGTGAGGGTTCAAGCTAACTGAGCCACCCAAGTAGGAGATCTAGACTGCATTCCAGCTCCTGGCTTCAGCTCTAGCCACTGTCACATTTGTGGGCTAAATCACAGGAATACTCTCTCATCTACCCGCTCTCTCATGCTCTCTTCACAAATAAATTAAGAAGAAAATTACTCTGGCCTCAGCATCAGCCCTTAAGGCATTCGGATCCGCCTAAAAAGTACATGAGATTATTTCAGGAATGGAAAGCCAAGACACCCTGGCAAAAAAAAAAACACCTAAATGAAAGATCTCTGTGAGTGAGATCCCAGAGGAAAGAACGGGCCATCAAAGAAGGAGGTACCTTTCTCTGAAGAAAGGAGAGAACTTCCACTTTGACTATGCTTTGACTATGGCCTTGTCTAAAAAAGATCGAGTCGGCAAACTCAAAAGGCTTCCATAGCCTTGGCAACTCATGACAAGAGCCTCGGGTGATTACTAACGCCATAAAAGCAAGAGTGTCAATTATTAAATCAATAACAGGAGGCACTGTGCACTTACTCCCCATGTAGGATCTCTGTCCTTAATGTGCTGTACTATGTGAAGTAACGATATAACTAGTACTCAAACAGTACTTTATACTTTGTGTTTCTGTGTCGGTGCAAGCTGTTGAAATCTTTACTTAGTATATATTAAATTGATCTTTTGTATATAGATAATTGAAAATGAATGGTGATGAAGAATGGGTTGGGAGAGGGAGTGGAAATGGGATCATTGCAGGTGGGAGGGTGGTTATGGGGGGGAAAGCCGCTGTAATACAAAAGTTGTACTTTGGGAATTTATATTTATTAAATAAAAGTTAAAAAATAAACTCAAAAAAAAGAAGAAAATCAAAAAGAAAATAAGACATTCTTCCTAAATAATGTATTTCCTCTCAACAGCCAAGCCCTCCATTAATTTTAACCCATAAAGAGGCAAAGGCAAGAAGTTCATTATTTGGTCAGGTCACTCATTCATCAAGTGACTGGTAAATACTAACTGCATTCCAAATACTCTGCTAAGTGCTTAACAAAAACATTCATAGTTCTCATCCTCATGATGCTTAATGAATAATGATCTGCCTCATAAAATATTACGTATAATTACATTTACCTACTTTGAAGGAAAAGGATCAATCTTGAGGCCTACTGATTGTATCTCCTTTTATTAAAAACCCAGACGCGGGTCGGCGCCATAGCGAGCAGGTAAAGCCGCTGCCTGCCATGCTAGCATCCCAGTTCGAGTCCCAGCTCCTCCATTTCTGATCCAGCTCCCTGCTAATGTGCCTGGGAAAGCAGTTTAAGATGGCCCAAGTGCTTAGACTCCTGCACCCACATGGGAGTGAGTCCTGGAAGAAGCTCCTGGCTCCTCGCTTTGGATCAACCCAACTTCAGCCTTTGGGGCCACTTGGGAAGTGAACCAGCAGATGGAAGATCTCTCTCTCTCTCTCTCTCTCTGCCTCTGCTAACTCTTTCAGTAAAAAAAAAAAAAAAAATTAAACAAAAAACCTAGACAGAATGTTTCTTAAATCTTCAGGTGATCAAAAACTAAGCAGTGCTACAAAATGTTAACACAAATAAAAATTGCATGAAATCAGAAATGACACAGAATAAAGAACTAAAAATTTATTCACTTGTATATAATTTTCATCACCAAACACTAGCTATTACAGCATTCTCCTATAAGCATCCCTGCCTTAAAAAATAAGGTGATAGGGAAGAAAAACACAAGAAACCAGTAATTAAAATTTAAATAGGCTCAAATATAAAATTGTTCGCTGATGATTTTTTTAAAATGTAGTATATGATATACAACTTGGAATAATATCAATTTTTATAAAAAAGGACGATGCCAGAGTTGTAGCATAGCAGGTAAAATTGCTGCCTGTGGGGCTAGCGCTGTGGTGCAGTGGGTTAACGCCCTGGCCTGCAGCACCAGCATCCCATATGGGCGCCAGTTTGAGACCCGGCTGCTCCACTTCTGATCCAGCTCTCTGCTGTCCTTGCCTCGGATCGGCACAGCTCCACCCATCGTGGCCAATTGGGGAGTGAACCATTAGATAGAAGACCTCTTTTTTTATTTTTATTTTTTGACAGGCAGAGTAGACGGTGTGAGGGAGAGAGAGACAGAGAGAAAGGTCTTCCTTTGCCACTGGTTCATCCTCCAATGGCTGCTGTGCTATGGCCGGCGCACCGCGCCGATCCGAAGGCAGGAGCCAGGTACTTCTCCTGGTCTCCCAGGGGGTGCAGGGCCCAAGGACTTGGCCCATCCAGTCACAGCAGAGAGCTGGACTGGAAGAGGAGCCACCGAGACTAGAACCCGGTGTGCCAGCGCCGCAGGCAGAGGATTAGCCTAATGAGCCAAGGCGCCGGCCGGAAGACCTCTTTATCTCTCTGCCTCTCCTCTCTCTGTGTAACTCTTTCAAATAAATAAATCTTCAAAAAAGAAAAATTGCTGCCTGTGATGCTGGCATCCCATATGGGTGCCAGTACATGTCCCAGCTATTCCATTTCAGATCCAGCTCCCTGCTAATGGCCTGTGAAAAGCAGCAAAAGATGGTCCAAGTGTTGGGGCCCTGCCACCCATGTCAGAGAACCCATATGAAGCTCCTGGCTTTAATCTGGCCCAGTCCTGCCCATTGCAGCCATCTAGGGAATGAACCAGTGGATGGAAGATCTATCTGTTTTTCTATAGATAATATTCAAATAAAAAAGCAAAATTTTTTAGGCCGGCGCAGCGGCTCAGTAGGCTAATCCTCCACCTTGCGGCGCCAGCACGCCAGCTTCTAGTCCCGGTCGGGGCGCCGGATTCTGTCCCGGCTGCCCCTCTTCCAGGCCAGCTCTCTGCTGTGGCCAGGGAGTGCAGTGGAGGATGGCCCAAGTGCTTGGGCCCTGCACCCCATGGGAGACCAGGAGAAGCACCTGGCTCCTGCCTTTGGATCAGCGCAGTGCGCCGGCCGCAGTGTACCAGCCGTGGCAGCCATTGGAGGGTGAACCAACGGCAAAGGAAGACCTTTCTTTCTGTCTCTCACTGTTCACTCTGCTTGTCCCAAAAAAAAAAAAAAAAAAAAAAAAAAAAAAAAAAATTTTAAAAAGGGACTAAAGTTGGCCAGCGCCGTGGCTAACTAGGCTAACCCTCCACCTGTGGCGTCGGCACCCTGGGTTCTAGTCTCGGTTGGGGCACCGGGTACTAGTCCCGGTTGCTCCTCTTCCAGTCCAGCTCTCTGCTGTGGCCCAGGAAGGCAGTGGGGGATGGTCCAAGTGCTTGGGTCCCTGCACCTGCATGGGAGACTGGGAGGAAGCACCCAGCTCCTGGTTTCGGATCGGCACAGTGCAGGCCATGGCGGCCATTAGGGGAGTGAACCAACGGAAGGAAGACCTTTCTGTCTCTCTCTCTCTCAGTCTATAACTCTCTCTGTCTCTCTTTCTCTCACTAACTCTGCCTGTCAAAAAATTTTTTAAAAATCTAAAAATTAAAAAAAAAAAGGACTAAAGTTACTAGTTGATCAGTATAAACTCAACATAAGAAACAATGTAGTACAAGCATGTAATGTACAACATGGCTTATTAACAGTTTACATTAAAAAAAAAAAAAACTAAAGTTAGAAGTTGATCACTTGGGGCCGGCGTCATGGCTCACTTGGTTAATCCTCCACCTGCCACACCAGCATCCCATATGGGCACTGGTTCTAGTCCTGGCTGCTCCTCTTCCAGTCCAGGTCTCTGCTGTGGCCCGGGAGGGCAGTGGAGGATGGCCCAAATGCTTGGGCCTTGCACCCGCATGGGAGACCAGGAAGAAACACCTGGCTCCTGGCTTTGGATCGGCACAGTGCAAGCTGTAGCAGCCATTTGAGGGGTGAACCAATGGAAGGAAGACCTTTCTCTCTCGCTCACTAACTCTGTCACCAAAACAAAACAAAACAAAAAACAAAACAAACAAACAAAAAATTCACCACTTATAAACCCAATATAAATCAAGAGAATACGAGATGACCAAAATAGGTAATATAATCTCTCTTCACAACAGATGCCTCCCAATGCCAGAATTCTAACATACACTGACTCATTATATTCCATTTCTGGAAACACTATATGTTGCAATCATGACATCCTATTTCAAGAGTGATTTTTCACAAACTGGAGAACAAAGACAGACTTTAGACATCACATCACAAAGAATGTTCAATATAAGGGAAATTTAGCATGGAAAAGAGACTATTATTGCTATATGCATAATAGAATTGGAAAATGTAAGTGCTGACTTGAAATATTTGAAGATTTACACTTACGAAGGGTAAGACATATTTGCTTAGTTCTAAAAGCAGAACTAGGACCAGTGATCAGAAGCTAAAGGTAAATTTCTAAATATTTTCAGTTAAAACTCTGGTTTATTTACTTGGCAAACACAATGATATACAAAATTACTGTCTATAATTATGGATGAATAATTAATTAGAATAGTCAATTTCATGTTTTCCTTTTATAATCTTGTTAGATGATAATTAATAACTATTTTATAGCCATCAAAGAATTAGGGAACCCTAGAAATGAAACCAAACACACACAGGCATTTAGCATTTTGGTGTGGTGCGTTAAACTGCTGCCTGAAATACTAGCATCCCATATCAGAGCTCTGGTTCAAGTCCCTGCTGCTCCATTTCTAGTCCAGCTCCTTGCTAGTATGCCTGGAAAAGGAGTGAAAGATGGCTTACATACTTGTACCACCCACGTGGGAAAATCACACACAGTTCTGGGCTCCTGGCTTCAGCCTGGCCCAGCCCTGGCAATTGCAGCCGTTTGGGGAATGAACCAGCAAATGGAAGATCTTACTCTTTTTCTCTCTTCTCCCTCCCTTTTCCCGTCCCACTCTGCTTTTCAAATAAAAATAAATAAAACTCTAAAAATATTGCTAACACACAAAGTATATGGTGAATGTTGAAGTCAAATACCTTGATTTAAGTTTAAATATCCTACTTATTAAGTCTTTATGACTCCCATTACAACTCTCTAGTTTATCTGGATGGGATATTTTCAGGTAAAAACTTAGGAAAACTATTTGTATCTTCTGAAAATGATACATATGGACCCCTAAGAAATTCAATGTGTAGGAGAGAATAGTAATGGATACTCTCTCTTCATTCTGTGAAGAGTTTTACCTTGATTCTATAGTTAAATACCAAACTGCCTCTTTTTCTCTCAAATGATAATATCAAGTTTGCCAGTTTCTAAATGGTTAATCATATTAAATATGACATCTAATAACACTAGGTAAACACACCTCACACTGGGCCTTAGCAGTGTATGTTTTCCTTCTATAGTTTATTTTTTGAATTAAATATTTACAGCTCAGCTCATTTCTAAAAATCAAACATTATCATGAGGTTTTTAAAATACATGGATATGTTCAAAAATTAGATGAGAACTTTTTTGGGTGTAAATAATGGTTTTTTTTTCTCCTATTTTATTGACATGTTCAAGTATCTGAAATTCACTATCACTCTCACATCACAATCATTAAAATAAAAGTGTAAGTAAATAAAATCATTTAAATAGCATTAAATAGCTGTATTTACTTACTCTCCAGGGCCTCCACAATAGCAGTAACACTGCTGGACATTGGTTTTATGACCTGCATCCCATTCAAGGTCAGCCACACTATAGGGTAATGTCTGCTTCATGACTTGCAATGCTTTGGCATTTGGTCCTTTCTTAAGTGCACCACCCCTCTACATTACAGGGAAAAAAATCATTTGAAAGAACGAAGGCTACAATTTTAAACATTAATTTTATAATTCAAAAATAATTTTACCACTCCTGAAAACATTTTCATCCCAACTTTCTATTGTATCACAAGCATTATTGCCCTAATTCCAATATCACTAAAGTAAGTACAGAAATAATTCTAAATCACTTAGGCTTTATAAGTTAACAACAAACAGCTCCTCTAACAGCACTGATCATTCACTTCATTCAAATAAATTTCCAACATACACCATCATTACTTTGCTAGTGTCTTACAAATTCCATTTAGGGCTTTAGCCCAAAAACACTTAAAAAATACCTTTGTTGTTGTTGCAAAAACACACTGTCGACACAGCCATTTTTCATCTGAATCAATCACACTGGAATCAATATGAGGTGTGTGACACAACTGATGATATCCTTAATTCAAAAAAAGCATAAAGCAAATTCTATTTATTCATAAATACTGCAACACAATTTTAAGAAGGCATTTAATATATTTACAATAGATGAATAAATAGGATAGTATCTTCAAATTACCACCGTGAAATATTTTTGTCATTCATCTTCAAAGACATTCAGTAGACAACAAAACTTTTCCACAGGATAAAAAGAAATCAATGTTTACCTTGGCCACACTTATCACATATAACCATTTCATTGGGAGCTTCTGAATACTCTTCTTGACATATTGTACAGACCATTTCCCCACTTCCACTGGCTCCTGAAATATTTAAAACATACATTAAAAAGAAAGCCATAAAGAGTTTCATATAAAACTACTTTTTTGACTTCATGGGTAACCAATATGTACAATATTTACTAACCAGATCATAATGCCTCACATGGCAAAGTACTATACATAAAACCCTCCCTTATCTGTTTTCTCCTCAGCTTTAAACTGACTGTACATTTGTAATTTGAACTGCTTTTTGGCAGAAGGAATAATTTAAATTGCACTCAGGTAGCTTCCCTTATTCATTTCTAATATTCCCACCCTCAGAGGTTAGACTGGAGGAGGAGCGTGGGAGGCTTGCTGAGTACTTTATTTCCAGAACACACATCTATCCATGTATACATACTCACTCATCCTGTAATATTAATATTATGAAGACTCAAAAAAGGGGCAAATAGATATGTTCTTGTAGATTATCCCTTTCTCTCTAGATTCAGAAGTTGTTTTTATTCATTAATTTAAGAAAGAAACCCCAATAAGTTACGCTCCACCTTCTGAAATCCAGAAATACAGTATCTAACAATGTACCGTAAACAGAATTACACTGCAATAAAAATTAGGCATGCCACAGTTTTTTAACCTGGACCAAAAAAATCACTTCTTCCTCAAACATTTGTAATCCACACAAGAAAAAACACACAAAATTTTAGAATATGATTTTATCAGTCTAACACAACCATCATTTCTAATATTCTCTTCCTGTCTATTTCAATATAGTCAAAATCATTAAACTAAAACTTTATTTATAATTTTGTGCAATAGGTCAAACACTGTATTAAGCTTTTGGTACATATTATTTAATTCTACAACTAACTTATTAAATAAATAACTTTGCATTGAGATGACAATAGCTAACTAACTCAAGAACTTTCAGAAAGCCCCAAGGCTAGGATTCAAACCCAGATATGCCAGACTCCATTTCATCTCTACCATGAGGCTTCATTACAAATTTTTGTTGCTTAAAATAAAGCTACAGTAAATATTTTGCAAGTTTTTTCTTTTGAATTCTTATGAAAACTACAACTAGAAGTAGATTAGATAGATGAAATAATACAACCACTTTTATGCATTTATTGCAACTGCTTAAGTAATAACCAAAACAGAAATTTATATTGCCACTAGCATTTCAGGCATGTAACAGAAACCAAAACAGCATTAGGTATCAAAAGTCCTTTTTAAACTTATGTATCTTAGCATATGTGTATCTTTTTTTTTTTTTTTTTTATTTTTTATTTTTTTGACAGGCAGAGTGGACAGTGAGAGAGAGAGACAGAGAGAAAGGTCTTCCTTTGCCGTTGGTTCACCCTCCAATGGCCGCCGCGGCCGGCGCGCTGCGGCCGGCGCACCGCGCTGATCCGATGGCAGGAGCCAGGAGCCAGGTGCTTTTCCTGGTCTCCCATGGGGTGCAGGGCCCAAGCACCTGGGCCATCCTCCACTGCACTCCCTGGCCACAGCAGAGGGCTGGCCTGGAAGAGGGGCAACCGGGACAGAATCCGGCGCCCCAACCGGGACTAGAACCCGGTGTGCCGGCGCCGCTAGGCGGAGGATTAGCCTAGTGAGCCGCGGCGCCGGCCGCATATGTGTATCTTAATGCTGTTTATTAACATTAAATATTTTTCCTCATTTATGTAAACTTTTAAAAAATCTTATTAGTCTTGATATAAAGTTATCTTGATATATATGTTACCAGAAGGTTTCTTACAGAGAAGAAAAATACTAAATCTACTTCCCATTGAAATTTGCTAAATTGTGGTTTTCAGAGTAATTTGTTCACTTCTGCAAGGTTTGTGTGTGCTCCTTTCAGGGTGTTACAAATAATTGAATGGCCAAAGAATAATCCTTTATCTTTCTAAGGACAATGTAAGAGACCAAGGAAGAAAGAACTACACTAGTAAGTTGTATGGGGCATCTGTTGGACAAATCCTTCACTTTCAGGGCTTTCTAACTCCACATACCACTGGGTTTCTACTTTTCTGCCACTTTTAAAAAGAAAAGGGGGAGAAGACGACAAAAAGGCAAATAAACAGACCTATATTAAACCCACAGGAACCTCCGGAACATGGGAAAGCAGAAAGGGACACACAGCTAATAGAACAAGACAGGAAGCAGTGTAAGATGTTTTACTCCCACTAGAGATCCAGATCCATGTTTATAAAATGAGGAAAAGGAACACTTTAACCTCTTCTCAAAGTGTTAGTGAGTCACTATAGTCAACAAACATTGGAAAATGACATGTTAAATTTCAGTAGAAATCATTTTTAAGAGAAACAGTAACACCTGCCTGTTTGAATGTCCTTCCAGAGAACCCAGGATTTAGAACTGTCTTCAAATATGATGAAGCAGCTCTGTTTCAATATGTTTATCTGCAATACAGAGGAATACTTATGGAAATCTCTTAACAATTATAAACATGAAATTAAATTTTAAGATTATTAAAAGTTTACTGCAAAACAGCAAAAGCTATCTTAATATTAAGGTAACTTGCCTTTTTGATAGTTCCAAGATAAAATAAGCCATCTGACCATCTAGCTAGGACATCCTGACCCTCTTCAAATTTACATGCTGGCTTTTTGGCTTTATGTCCATCCTGTAAAGACAGCTTGGTCAAGGATGTTGGGGTCTTTTGGTTTCGACGTAAAGGAGACCGCTTGTGGACCAGTGAATTACCTGCCCCTGTAGAGTCTCTGTTTAGGGAATAAAAAATCTATTTAAGATTTACTTGTAGAGCTTATTTTATACCAATGATATATTTCATGTGTTGAATCAAGAAATCCAATTTATTAAAAACCTTAAATTGAGGAAAAATATAATAATACCTCAAATCACAAATGTTCTCCAGAGGGTATAAAATAAAATGACAGCAACTTTCAATATTCACTCATTGCCTACCCTAAGTGAGAAGAGGATTCAGCAGCCCCTGAATAACATATTCAGGGCAGCTGTCATCAAAATAACAGCTGAAAGTTCAGGTAGGTAGGCCCTAAGTCATAAGCAAAGGATGCCTTAAATCTCATGACTGGGTTTAAGAACTTAAGTTTAAACCTCTTAATTATGACACGTGCAGCTAAAACACACTAACCAGTGACTTTGGGGGTAGACAGGTATATCCACACTCACTGGAAGAGCAATTATGACCCTGTTTCTACAAGGAATCACCAGATAAGCAATCATCACCACTTTTTAATACATCCATCAAAAAGCTGAGCCTTCATTGACAGTGTATCACAATCCTTTAAGTATGCAGATTCAGAGTTAAAAAAAGAACCACCAAAATTTCATAAATGCATACTTAAATGAAGTGTATTATTAAGAGCATTTATCTTTTTTAAGCAAAAGACCTGAAAACTATATCCTGCAAAACTACATTATAATACATATTAGTCATTCCATTAACACTGTAGTATACCTCTATGAATTTTCTTCAAAGTACCAAAGCAACACATGGTTTCATTTATCTAACTTAAATTTTCCACTAAATAAACATACAATGACATATAAAATTACATTGACAATAATCCTAAAATAGCATAAAAGTTTAGTAAAAATAAAACAAGCAGGGGAGGGAAAAAACTCAATACCTGAGAATTAGGAATGCCTAATTTCAAGACCTAAAATTAAATATATTCCAGGAAACTGTAATATAGTATAGCACAGATGAACCTTGAAGACACTATGATAAGTGAAATAAATCAGACAACTATTGTTTAATTCTACTTACATGAGGTACCTAGAGAAGCCAAATTCATAGAAATGGAAGTAAAATGGGAGTAAGAGTATGAGGCGGCGGGAGATAGAGGATTTTAATAGGTGTAGAGTTTCAGTTTGAAAAAAAATGCATTTAAAACATTTGAAAAAAGAGTTAACTGCTATCTTCCCGTATCTGTTGACAAATAAAGCTTACATCCAAGAAGTTCAACAAACACCAATCAGGATAAATTAAAAGAGATCTACAACTATCACATCATAGAAAAAAATGAAGACAAAAAGAAATCTTGAAAGCAGCAAGAGATAACTGATGTATCACATGCAAGAAAATCCCAGTAAGATTAACTGTTGACTTTTCATCAGAAACAATGAAGGCCAGAAAGCAGTGGGAGGACAAATTCAAAGTGCTGGGGGGGGGGGGGGGGGGAGGCAGACTAAAAATCTTACATCCAGCAAAATTTTCTTTCAAAAACGAAACAGATCTTCCAGAAGAACAAAACTTGTATTATATAGTACAGAACCTTACAAGAAATATTAAAGGAAGTCCTTAAGGTTGAAAGCAAACAAATCCAAATGAAAATTCAAATTCACATAAAAGAAATAAAGATATTAACTAATTTTGAGACAGTATGAATTTATAGCTCCTCCAAAGCAAGTATACAAAGCAATTTTACATAATTGCACTGTTAGGTTTAAAACATACACAAATCTAACATTTTTGACAATAACAGCACGAAGGAGGAGTATGGGAGCAAAACTGTCTTATAATGACACATGGAGCCCTCACTGTAACACAGTGGGTTAAACCACAGCCTGCAGCATCCATATAGGAGTGCCAGTTCAAGTCCAGGCTGCTCGGCTTCCAATCCAGCTCCTGGCCAAAGCATCTTGGAAGACAGCATCAGCTGGTCCAAGTACTTGGGCGCCTGCCATTCACGTGGGAGACCTGGATGGAGTTCCTAGCTCCTGACTTCAGCTTGGCCCAGCCCTAGCTGTTGCAGCCACTTGGGGAGCCAAAAGGAAGACAAATCTCTCAATCTCTCTCTCTCTGCCTTTCAAATAAATAGAATCTTTTTTTTTTATTTTTTATTTTTTTATTTTTTGACAGGCAGAGTGGACAGTGAGAGAGACAGAGACAGAGAGAAAGGTCTTCCTTTGCCATTGGTTCACCCTCCAATGGCCGCCACGGCCGGCGCGCTGTGGCCGGCGCATCGTGCTGATCCAATGGCAGAAGCCAGGTACTTATCCTGGTCTCCCATGGGGTGCAGGCCCCAAGTACTTGGGCCATCCTCCACTGCACTCCGTGGCCACAGCAGAGAGCTGGCCTGGAAGAGGGGCAACCGGGACAGAATCCGGCGCCCCGACCGGGACTAGAACCCGGTGTGCCGGTGCCACTGGGCGGAGGATTAGCCTAGTGAGCCGCGGCGCCGGCCTCAAATAAATAGGATCTTAAAAAAGAGAAAGAGAGAGAAAGAAAATGATACAAGATGTTAAACTCAAATGAACAAATGAAGAAAACCAAAACTGGTAAATAAAATAAATATAAAATGAAGTCATTTCAACAAAATATCTACCACATACAGAGGTCAGTTACTATTTCAAGTAAAAACTGTGTTATTTACTTTAAAAACAAAAACTTACATTTATTTGAAAGGAAGAGGGGATAGCCAGAGGGAGAAATAAAGGGAAAGAGAGATCTTCATTTGCTGATTCACTCCCCAAACGCTGCAACAGCTGGGGCTGGGTCAGGCAGAAGCCAAGAGCCAGGAACTCCATGTGAATCCACCATGTGGGTGGCAGAGAAATGAGTACTTGAGACATCATCTGTTGCTTCCCAAGCACATCAGCAGGGAGCTAGAACAGAAATGGAGTAGCTGGGACTCAAACCAGCACTCAGACATAGGATGTGGGAATCCCAAGTGGCAGCTTCACCGGCTGTGCTGCAATGCAGTCCCCCAATCAATGTTCAAAGAAAAAGCTCCTGGTTCAGCTGGCAATTCAAACAATGGCACTTTATACATACTTCCCATTTCATGAAAATTGACATTAAAAACTTAAAGTTCAGATTTAATGACAATAAATTTTACTGTTTCAACAAGAATGTTCTTGCATGAGATCAGACTGTGTTTTTTACTGTGCTACATGACAATGAAGAATACTATGACAATTTGATATCACTCCCTTGACCCATGTTAAAGCACAAAGGAGTTTTATCTAACACTGTTTTTGTGAAATCTGTACAAACACCATTATAGTGGAAAAGGCAGAAACATCTTAGTATTACCATGAAAATAGTTATGACCTTGCAGATCCCCTGAAAGGATCCATGGGTCACATTTTGAGAACCACTATTATAAATAAAGGAATGAAGACATTGCTACTCAATATACTACTGTCATAGTCAGCAATGAGGAAAAGGTACTTTAGTACAATGATTAGAGGGGTTAAAGGTTTCAGCATTTGACAGAATGAGTGTTAAAAAAAAAAGTAAAAGTGGAGGATCAAGCACAGGAATTTTACCCACAGGAATGCTCAAGACCACGCTGAGAACTTTTTCCCAGTAAAACAATTCAATGCCTTCAGAACACAGTATGAAAATGACTCTAGTGGCAAGCAACTTTTTTTAAAAAGCTCTAAGTCCAGTGGCTATGTGAGGGATTTTGTGTCCCGTAACTAACCAAACCCTGAACAACATAATTATGGGTGAGAAAACGCCTCAACAGAAGGCCAAGCAAATTGTGCTAGTACCTACAATCTTTCAATTCTAAAAAAGTAAACTGTACAAGAAAACCAAAGTTACAAACATTCCATATTTCATAGGTTCTATTATTTGAACAAATTCTCTTTATTCATAATTTTCTTTTCTCCACTGTACCACTCGCACTGCACAGCATATCCTCAGATGGGCCCTAAGATATCAAACATTTTTAAATATTTCCACCTCCTAGCGTTTCCACTCTGTTTCTTAGTATTCCTGGTGTGATGGGTTTCAAAAGGAAGGGCAGGAGTTTGGCCTGGTGGTTAAGCTGCCACTTGGAATGCCTACACTGGAATGTCTGGGTTTGAGTCTCAGCTCTGCACTCAATTCCTGTTTCCTACTAATGTGCACCCTGGGATACAATAGGTGATGACACAAGTAGTTGGGGCCTATCAAGTACGTGGAAGACCCAGACTGAGTTCCTGCCTCCTGGCTTTGGTCAGGACCTAGCAAAGGCATTTTAGGGAGTTAACCAGTGGACGAAAGCATACATAAACACATCATGCGCACGCGCACACACACCCACACACTCTCTCTCTCTAACAAATAAATTTTAAAAAATTTAAAATTCCCAGTTCTTTAAAAAAAATACTTGCAAGGTTGTTGGTGGGGGTAAAAAAGAAAACTAAAATTCTCTTGATATTCTGTGACCTCTTCCTACCACTTCCATTTTCTCTTCTCCCATTTAGAGTCAAACCTTTTAGGAAAAGTTTTACACTCTGTCTCTATTCCTAGTCTTCCCTATTTAGTCTTCAGCTCACTGCAACCTACCCAACTTCAGTCTCCACCTAACAGGAAATATCTATCATACTTTTATTCACAATTATAGTCTCAATGTTCTCCATAGGACACAGTATATAAGTAAAACATAGTACGTGTATGTGGATTTACAAAGTTCAAGAAAAGCATATTGAAGGTACTATATTTTTTTCTAACAATGACTGTACAATCTCAGTTTTGTGCTAAGGAGTAATTTTTTATTTAAGGTAAATACATACCAATCTTTTATCCACATAAAGAACAAAAAATTTCATTATAAATAGATCTCTAAAAGCCTTTTCTCTTTAAAATTTCTTCATCCAAAGAATCTTACAGACAACAAAAAAGGGTAAATGGTCTGTAATACTACAGCAAAAACATAAGCAGAATAAATACCTCTGTACATCCTGCCCAAGTTCCTGTCCCCCATTCAGAACCCCCAAGGTGAATTGATTACTACCCTCCTTTCTTGAATATGACCTTTATTTAGAAGCAAAGTTAAATTTTCTATTTTTTTATGTCCTTTTTGATTACAACAGTAAAATATGTAATACAGAAACACATAACTAAAGGTATCTCCAAGGGTGGATGCTATGGTACAGCAGGTCAAGCCACCACTTAGACACCCATAACCCATATCAGAGTCATCCATCTCTCTGCTAATGTGCCTGGGAAGCAGTAGATGATGGCTTAATTTGAGTTCCTGTCCCACAGTGGGAGACTCACATGAACTTCTGGCTCTTGGCTTCAGACTGGCCCAGCCCCAGCTGTTGTGGGCATTTGAGGAGTGAACCAGTGGATGAAGATTGATCTCCTTCTCTCCCTGTCACTCTGCCAT
The DNA here is from genome assembly GCF_051225735.1 of Oryctolagus cuniculus. Classification (NCBI taxonomy): domain Eukaryota; kingdom Metazoa; phylum Chordata; class Mammalia; order Lagomorpha; family Leporidae; genus Oryctolagus; species Oryctolagus cuniculus. The sequence goes on from NC_142873.1 coordinate 78,266,348, forward strand.
TCAAATAAATAAATGTTTTTTAAAGATTTTATTTATTTATTTGACAGATAAAGTTACAGACAGAGAGACAGACTGAAATAAAGGTCTTCCTTCCATTCGTTCACTCCCCAAATGGCCACAACAGCCAGAGCTACACCAATCCAAAGCCAGGAGCCAGGTGCTTCTTCCTGGTCTCCCATGTGGGTACAGGGGCCCAAGCACTTGGGCCATCCTCTGCTGCTTTCCTAGGCCACAGCAGAGAGCTGGATTGGAAGATGAGCAACTGGGTCTGGAAACAGCGCCCATAAGCGATGCCGGCGCCGCACACAGAGGATTAACCCAGTGTGCCACAGCGCCAGCCCCAATAAATAAATAATTTCATTTTTTGACAGGCAGTTAGACAGTGAGAGAGAGAGACAGAGACAAAGGTCTTCCTTCCGTTGGTTCACTCCCCAAATGGCCGCCATGGCAGGCACGCTGCACCGACCCGAAGCCAGTAGCCCAGTGCTTTCTTCTGGTCTCCCATGCAGGTGCAGGGCCCAAGGACTTGGGCCATCCTCCACTACACTCCCGGGCCACAATAGAGAGCTGGACTGGCAGAAGGGCAACCAGGACAGAATCTGGTGCCCCAACCGGGACTAGAACCCAAGGTGACAGCGCTGCAGGCAGAGGATTAGCCTAGTGAGCCACGGTGCCGGCCACTAATTTTTAAAGTGAAAATTTCCTGTGCTATCTTCTCCAGCAAAACAAAACTATCAATATGTTCATTTTTCTTATGTATATAATTCATATAAGCTTAATTTTTTAGTAAAAGTTAAAGATTATATATACTGTTCTATAACTTTTCTCACATGTCAATGGATCTTGGACAACATAACTACCATCTGGTAAGTATTAAAAGCTTAGGAAGGGGCAATAAGCCTAGCCATCAAGTCACCCTTGTCCTACATCGGAGTACCTGAGTTTGATTCCCAGCTCCAGCTAACTCCAGCTTCCCACCAATGCAGACCCTGGGAGGCAGCAGCGATGGTGCAAATAACTGGGTTTCCAGCACTCAAATGGGAAGCTTGGGTTGAGTTCCTGGCTCCCAGTTTCATCTTGACTCCGCTCCAGCTGTTGTGAACATTTGGGAAGTGACTTAGCAGATAGGATTGCTTAAAAAACTGTGTGTGTGTATGTGTGTGTGTGTCTTTTTGCCTATCAAATAATTTTCAACAATAAAAGTATGCAAGAAAATCTTTTCATCAGCTGATATGCTACTGTCCACCTATTATCCAACAGAGAAACATTTAGGATCTTTCCAATGTCTTAATATCACAAGCAGTAACACAAAGCTCATTCTTCACATTTCTAACTAACACATAAATTCACAAAAATTACTATATCAAAAATGCATATTCTTCCTTATTATGAAAGTACAACATATATAAAAATAAACAAAACAAATATAATAAAACCATCCAGTACCTACTACTAACTTTCAATTTTCATCTCATGGCCAACACTGTTTCATTTATACACCCATGTCCACCTACCATCCTCAAATAATGTATAGTTTTTAATGTCATATATACTAAAATTATTCTCTCAGAAGTTATTAACTCTCAATGACACTATCAGAATAGGGAATGTTATCATTCCTTTGCTCTTTGACAAACCATGAGTGTGTACTCACTCTCTATCTCCATTTCTGTTGTTATTGTAAAAGCATTTTTTACAGGTCTGTCAACACTTTCTTTGTCTTCTTCTGAAAACTGAAGTTCATGTTCTTTGCCCATTTTTAAATTGAAACATTAATCTGTTTCGTAATAGTTTAAGTATATTAAATATCATCAATAATAATCTTTTGTTAAACATACTGCAGCTACTTTTCCCAATTCAAGTACTGTAAAGTGCCATGATAAATATACTTTTATTAGGAGGGTCAGTTTGCCTTTGAGGGGTAGGCAACTGACTTTTTTTTTTTTTTTTTTAATTTATTTCACAGATGAGTTATAGACAGTGAGAGAGAGAGAAACAGAGAGAAAGGTCTTCCTTCCATTGGTTCACCCCCTAAATGGTCGCTATGGCCGGCACTGTGCCGATCTGAAGCCAGGAGCCAGGTGCTTCTTCCTGGTCTCCCATGCGGGTGCAGGGCCCAAGGACCTGGGCCATCCTCCACTGCCTTCCCAGGCCACAGCAGAGACCTGGACTGGAAGAGGAGCAACCTAGACTAGAACCCGGCGCCATATGGGATGCTGGTGCTGCAAAGAAGAGGATTAACCAAGTGAGCCACAGCACCAGCCCCTAGAAACTGATTTTTCCAAGTAGTATTCTCAAGTATGTATTCCTCTTACCATCTCATTTCTGACTCAAGCTGCCTCTTCAGTTTTTTCATTTCTGATTCAGGCTGCTCCTCCAACTTTAAGAAGCCAGTCCAGGAGCTGGCACTGTGGCGTAGTGGATTAAGCCACCACCTGTAGTGTCGGCATCCCACATGGGTGCCAGCTGGAGTCCCAGCTGCTCTACTTCCTATCCAGCACTCTGCTATGGCCTGGGAAAGCAGTAGAAGATGGCCCAAGTCCTTGGGCCCCCGTATCTGCATTGGAGACCTGGAAGAAGCTCCTGGCTCCTGGCTTCAGATGGGTGCAGTTCCAGTCACTGAGGCCATATGGGGAGTAACCAGCAGATAGAAAAACTCTCTTTCTCTGCCTCTGTAACTCTTCCTTTCTGCCTTTTAAATAAATGAATCTTTTTTTTTTTTGTTCTACTTAATACTATTGGTTGAACTCTTTAATTAACACACAATTATTCTTAGGTGTTTAAATTTAACTGAAAAGTGATCCCTGTTAAATATAAGAGTGGGAATAAGAGAGGGAAGAGAGGTACAGTTCGGCACATGCTCAATCGGACTTGCCCCAAATGGTGGAGTTAGAAACGTGCCAGGGGATTCCAATTCAATCCCATCAAGGTGGCATGTACCAATGCCATCCCACTAGTCAAAGTGATCACTTTTGTTCACAACTGATCATAATGATAAGGGGGAAGGGGGAAGAGGGAAGGGAAGAGGAAGGGGAAGGGGGAAGGGGAAGGGGGGAGGGAAGGGGAAGGGGGAAGGGGAAGGGGGGAGGGAAGGGGCAGGGGCAGGGGAAGGGAAGAGAAAAGGGAAGAAAAGGGAAAGGGAAAGGGAAAAGGAAAGGAAAAAGACCTAAATGAAAGATCTCTGTGAGATCCCAGTGGAAAGAACAGGCCATCAAAGAAGGAGGTGCCTTTCTCTGAAGGAAGGAGAGAACTTCCACTTTGACTATGACCTTGTCTAAATAAGATCGGAGCTGGCGAACTCAAAAGGCTTCCATAGCCTTGGCAGCTCATGACAAGAGCCTCGGGTGACTACGGATGCCATAAACAAGAGTGTCAATTTCTTAAATCAACAATAGGAGTCACTGTGCATTTACTCCCCATATAGGATCTCTGTCCTTAATGTGTTGTACAATGTGATTTAATGCTATAACTAGTACTCAAACAGTACTTTACACTTTTTGTTTCTGCGTGGATGCAAACTTTTGAAATCTTTACTTATTATATATTCTAAATTTATCTTCTGTATATAAAGAAAATCGAAAATGAATCTTCATGTGAATGGAATGGGAGAGGGAGTGGGAGATGGGAGGGAAGTTATGGGGGGGGAAAGATACTGTAATCCAAAAGCTGTACTTTGGAAATTTATATTTATTAAATAAAAGTTAAAAAGAAAAGACCACAGAAAATTTAAATTTAAAAACAAAAACAGAAGAGTTGGCCCACACATCATTCCCTTAAGCCCTTGATCCTCCAAACATCCATTCAAAATCTCCACTCCACTGCCCCAGGCCTTTATGGTTATGGTTTCCGAAATAAGCTCCCAGAAAGTTTTTTCTTTTTTTTTCACAGAGTGGACAGTGAGAGAGAGAGAGAGAGAGAGAGAGAGACAGAGAGAAAGGTCTTCCTTTGCAGTTGGTTCACCCTCCAATGGCCACTGCGGCCGGCGCACTGCGCTGATCCAAAGGCAGGAGCCAGGTACTTATCCTGGTCTCCCATGGGGTGCAGGGCCCAAGCACTTGGGCCATCCTCCACTGCACTCCCAGGCCATAGCAGAGAGCTGGCCTGGAAGAGGGGCAACCAGGACAAGAAGCCGGTGTGCTGGCGCCGCTAGGTGGAGGATTAGCCTGTTGAGCCGCGGCACCAGCCAGCTCCCAGAAAGTTGTAATGTGGCTTATTTCACATCTCAGAAGTGTCAGAATATATTTACTTTCCTAAATTTGGTAAGCGTTGAGATAAAGTGTTAAATATTACAAAAGACATAGCTGGCGCCGTGGCTCAATAGGCTAATCCTCCACCTGGCGGCGCCGGCACACCGGGTTCTAGTCCCGGTTGGGGCGCCGGATTCTGTCCCGGTTGCCCCCCTTCCAGGCCAGCTCTCTGCTGTGGCCACGGAGTGCAGTGGAGGATGGCCCAAGTGCTTGGGCCCTGCACCCCATGGGAGACCAGGAGAAGCACCTGGCTCCTGGCTTTGGATCAGCACAGTGTGCCAGCCGTAGCATGCCGGCCGCAGCGGCCAATGGAGGATGAACCAACGGAAAAGGAAGACCTTTCTCTCTGTCTCTCACTGTCCACTCTCTCTCAAAAAAAAAAAAAAAAGACAAAGTAAAATGTAAACTTTGAAATCTAACAAAAAAATGTAGAATACTGTTGTGATGCTGTGTTAAGAGCACACATTCAACACAGATCTTTCAAGCTTATTAATGAAAACAGAAAATTTATATAATTTATGCACACTGTAAACATACATAGAAAATGCCATATATTTTTAAAAGACAACATACATTTGCAACAATATACTCAAAATGAGTATGTCCAGACAACTGATAAATGAGAATGGGGATCCAACCAGGGACTGAGAAAACTAGATCTAAGTAATCATGGTCTTAGGATAACATAGTATTTTCTTCTGCTATCACTATGATTTAATTTCATCAGCTGCTCATAATATGAGTCAAATCACACTAGCAGATATGACACCTAACATCTAGACAGGCAACAAAAGAAAAAACAGACTCCATCAAAACTTTAAAAACTGCATCAAAACAGTTATCAACAGAGTAAAAAGGCAACCCACAGAATGAGAGAAATGTAAGGGATTAACAACCAGAATATACAGTGATTCCTAGAACTCAACAACAAAACGAGAGCATTTGTCCTAGCAGTATACCAGCTAGGATAATCACATCCCTTAACAGAGTGCCAGGGTTCAATTCCCAGCTTCCCTCTGATGTGGACCTTGGGACACAGGATGATAGCCTAAGTGACTGGGTTCCTGCCACCTAAACAGAAGACCTGTGAGTTCTCAGTAGTAGCAGGCATTTGAGGAGTGAGCCACAGAATGGGGAGTGCATGTTCTCTTTCTCTTTCGGGCTGCAGGATGGGCTTTCTCTCTCAAAGTGATTAGCTTTAACACTCTCTCTCTCCCCCCAAAGACGACACACATAAATGACCAAGAAGCACATAAAGATGCTCAACATCACTAATAGAGAAACGTAAGTCAAAACTGTGATAACATCTGTCACTGATTACGATGGTTACTATTAAAAAAAAAAAAAAAAACAGGAATAGGTGTTGGTGAGAATGTAGAGAATCTCCAACCATTGGGCACTGCTGACAGAACCACTGTGGAAACCAATATGGCAAGTTTCCCACAAAAAAATGAAAAACAGAATTACCATATGACCCATCAAGCCACTATTGGGTATAAAACCAAAGGAACTGAAAGCAGAATCTTGAGAGAGATCAGTACACCAACATTCACAGCAACATTATTTACAAAAGCTAAAATGGGGAAGCAACTCATTGTGTCATGGATAGGCAAAATGTGGTACATACATACAATTGAATATTATTCAGCCCTCTAAAGGAGGGAAATCCTGATATACACTACAACATGGATAAACCTTGAAGACATTAAGCTAACAGAAATAGGCCATTCACAAAAAGACACTGTATGATTCCACTCAAGATACTGAAGAGTAAAGATCACAGAGACAGGGCCGGCGCCACGGCTCACTAGGCTAATCCTCTGCCTGCGGTGCCGGCACACAGGGTTCTAGTCCCGGTCGGGGCGCTGGATTCTGTCCCGGCTGCCCCTCTTCCAGTTCAGCTCTCTGCTATGGCCCGGGAGTGCAGTGGAGGATGAATGCGAGACCAGGAGAAAGCACCTGGCTCCTGGCTTCAGATCAGCGCGGTGCGCTGGCTGCAGCGCACTGGCCACTGGGTGATGAACCAACAGAAAAGGAAGACCTTTCTGTCTCTCTCTCTCACTGTCCACTCTGTCAAAAAATTAAAATTAAAAAAAAAAAAAAAAAAAAAGAAGATCACAGAGACAGAATGTAGAATGGCAGTTGCCAGGGGCTGAGGGTCAAGACAAATGGGGAGTAAGTTACTGTTTAAAAGGTATGGCATTTTTAGTTTTACTAGATTTAAAGAAATATGTAGATGGATGGGAGTAATGGTCATTAACCTTTTCAATGTATTTTAATACTACTGAACTATATGGTTAAAATAGTAAAATTTAGCCGGCGCCGTGGCTCAATAGGCTAATCCTCCACCTTGCGGCGCCAGCACACCGGGTTCTAGTCCCGGTTGGGGCGCCGGATTCTGTCCCGGTTGCCCCTCTTCCAGGCCAGCTCTCTGCTATGGCCAGGGAGTGCAGTGGAGGATGGCCCAAGTGCTTGGGCCCTGCACCCCATGGGAGACCAGGAAAAGCACCTGGATCCTGGCTCCTGCCATCGGATCAGCGCGGTGCGCCGGCTGCAGCGGCGGCCATTGGAGGGTGAACCAACGGCAAAGGAAGACCTTTCTCTCTCTGTCTCTCTCTCACTGTCCACTCTGCCTGTCAAAAAAAAAAAAAAAAAAAAAAAAGTAAAATTTGTTGTTTGTATTCTGCCTCAATAGAGAAAAAAATGAGTAAGAAAAAGAACAGTCATTGCCACTGCATCAATATAGCCATATTCTGAGACTGCCTGGATAAAAAAGTTTCTTGAGACCACATGGAAATCAAGGATTCAAGCCATTACTTCCTTTTAAGTTTAGTATGCTCACAATAAACAAGACTCTAACTCAAAAACTTGGAAATTGGATAATTAAAAACTAATGTGATTTACGGGAAGCCTGTGACTAATTCTTCCCAATCTACTCCTTGATTTATTACTTCAGCTAACTAGGAGACTATCTAAATAATTAGTTGTGAGACATTGAAGAGTTTATTTAATATAAGATAACCTCTGAGTTATTGTGAGACTAATATTTAAAAAAACAAAGGTTAAGGCTGGCACCATGGCTCACTAGGCTAATCCTCTGCCTGCGGCGCTGGCACACCAGGTTCTAGTCCCGGTCGGGGCGCCGGATTCTGTCCCGGTTGCTCCTCTTCCAGGCCAGCTCTCTGCTGTGGCCCGGGAAGGCAGTGGAGGATGGCCCAAGTGCTTGGGCCTGGCACTCGCATGGGAGACCAGGAGAAAACACCTGGCTCCTGGCTTCACATTGGTGCAGCACCGGCCGTGGCGACCATTTGGGGGGTGAACCAACAGAAAAAAGAGGACTTTTCTCTCTGTCTCTCTCTCTCTCACTGTCTAACTCTGCCTGTCAAAAAAAAAAAGGAAAAACAAAGGTTAAGAACATAGCATAGTATAATTTCTCAATAAACGATGGAAGAAGAAGCCATCAAGAAACTAGACCTACTTTCAGTTCGATCTTTATTTTCTTCAAAAAATATTTAATGATTGCCTGGGCTAGACTCCTAGGGAATGGTGAATAAGATAGACAAGGTACCAATCCTAAGGGCACAACTTTCTGGTAGGAAAAAGTAAGCTAGATACTCCTTTTTCAAGGCTTCTCTCCTGGTTAAAGGCCACCTATGAACTTTAAGTTAGATGTCCTCTTGGTTTGTATTTTCTCCATTATTATATTTCTCTGTGATCCATTTACCTACTTAACTTTTTATCTACTCCCAACCTCTCAACAGTCTATACTCTGAGAAAGGACCATCCCATCTTGTTTAACATTACTTCCCGAGTACTTAGCACAGTGACCATAATGTAGTAAATTATCAATATCTTACCAGCAATACCTGGTAATGTAATTAAAGGTAGTCTCTAGGAACCAAATTCCACTACCCCAACATAGGACTCACCTCCCCAGTAGAAACTTTCATCCCTCTACTGTGCTGCTGAGGACTGCCCTCCTCTTCTCTGGTAACCCCAATCAGCCATGACAGATTCACCATGACCGTGTCTCCAGTACCCCTGCCACTACTCTTCAGCCCACGAAGTACCATTTGGCAGCTAAGGGAGAAAAGGAAGGAAAAATCTAGTCCCACTTTACACTGCCACTTAACCCCATTAGAGTACCCCCTCCCCTTGACTCACCAAATCACAAAACTGACAGCAGGAAAAATAAAACAAAACAGCACTGCTGACAGAGAAAGGGAAGGAAAAACCTACTCTGCTGATAACACAAGCTTCAAAGGTATCATCTGTTAAAGATCACAAAGCTGTCATCTTTCCCATGCTCTTCCCCTGCAGAAAGTAGCAAACACGTGCATTAAATTCATGGGAAAGATACAGTGTAACTTAACAAAGGTGCCACTTTGGGTGGGATCTTGCCCAAGAACAGATTCAAGAGACCAAGCGAGGCCAACATAGGGACCAGGTGCAAGGGAAGCAGCTAGCAAACCACATTATGCTTGGCCCTATACAACAGCTACTGGGAAGAAATTCTCTGATCTCTTTGAGACAATCATAGCAAAATGAAGCCTGAGACCAGCTGCCTTCTTTCTGGCTGAAGTTTCCTTGAAAGTAGAATGTCAAAGAGACAGCAGGGGTTTGGTGTAGTGGTTACACTCCATTTAGGAGTCTACATCCCATAGCAGAGAGCCTGAGTTGTTTTGCTGCAAGTCCAGCTTCCAGATTCCAGCTTCCTGTTAATGCACATTCTAGGAAGCAGCAGATGATGGCTCAAGTACTGGGATCCCTGTCACCCATGTAAGAGATCAGGACTAAGTTCCCAGCTGCTGGCTTTTGCCCAGCCCCAACTATTGAGGCATTTGAGGAATGAACCAGCAGATGGGCGGTCTCTTCCTCCTAGCTCCTACACCCACAGCCCCAGGTGTGTACCTTTCAAATAAATAAAGTTGTTTTTATTTTTATTTTTTAATTTATTTGAAAGTCAAGAGTAATGGGGGGGGGGGATGTGAAGAGGGGGGGGGGGAGAGAGGTCTTCCATCCAATGGTTCACTCCCCAATTGGCCACAACGGCCAGAGCTGGGCGATCTGAAGCCAGGAGCTTTTTCCAGGTCTCCTGCATAGGTACAGGGATCCTTGGGCCATCTTCTACTGCTTTCCCAGGTCATACCATACCAGAGACCTACATCAGAAGTGGAGCAGCTGGGACTCGAACCGGCGCCCACATGGGGTGCCAGTGCTTCAAGGCCAGGGCATTAACCCACTGCCACAGCGCCAGCCCCTAAAATTGTTTTTAAATATCAAAGGGAATCAGAGTTGAACCTAGAGGGCAGAAAGCATAAACAGGCACCTTAAAGGCTAGCCTTACTCTATTTCTTATTTTTAGGAACACCACAAACATAATAAAACATACGTGGATAAGGTGTTTTTTTTTTTTTTAAATAGTACATACAAAAAAGATTAAATGAAAAGCAATAGTTCTCATGACATCACTTTCCACATCCCAGTCCTGCTATCTGATTAAAACAAAAACATTATTTGGTTGATGATTTGAAAGGCAGAGTGAGAGAAGAAGGGAGAGACAGATTTTTCAACTGCTGGTTCATTCTCTAAACAGCACCAACAGCCAGGTCTGGGACAGGCTGAAGCCAGGAGTCAGTAACTGCATCTGAGTGTGGCAAGAGCCCAAGTTCTTGGGCCATCATATGCTGCCATTCCAAATACATTAGCAGGAAGTTACACTGCAAGATATAGCTGGGACTCAAACCAGCAGTCCAACATAGGCAAGCAGTGGTTTAACCTAAGGACCACGATGCTAGCCCCCACCCCAGTCCTGCTTTCAGAGAAGGGTACCTATTTTAAACTCTCTCAATATTTCTTCTGGGAGGGATTTCGGTATTTCTTAACAATATGCTTCCAATTCTCTTTTTATTTATTTTTTTAAAAAGATTTATTTATTTATTTGAAAGTCAGAATTACACAGAGGAGAGGCAGAGAGAGAGAGAGAGAGAGAGAGAGAGAGATCTTCCATCTGCTGGTTCACTTCCCAAGTGGCCCCAAAGGCTGAAGTTGGGTTGATCCAAAGCGAGGAGCCAGGAGCTTCTTCCAGGACTCACTCCCATGTGGGTGCAGGGGCCAAAGGACTTGGACCATCTTCTACTGCTTTCCCAGGCCATAGCAGAGAGCTGGATCGAAAGTGGAGCAGCCAAGTCTCGAACTGGCACCCATATGCAATGCCAGCGTTTCAGGCCAGGCCATTATTAACCCACTGCCCCACAGCACCGGCCCCCCAATTCTCTTTCTAAATTAATCAATTTCACATCGACTTTTTGCTATAAAAATAGGTAATTCACATCTTATAACACCCACTTCCTACTTTCCATTCTCCACACATTTTATTGAACTATTTTCAATCAGTTAAGTTTCACTGTACAAAACTGTAAATATTGGGCCCAGCGCCGTGGCTCACTTGGTTAATCCTCTGCCTGCGGCATCGGCATCCCATTTGGGTACCGGGTTCTAATCCCAGTTGCTCCTCTTCCAGTCTAGCTCTCTGCTATGGCCCAGGAGGGCAGTGGAGGATGGCCCAAATGCTTGGGCCTTGCACCCGCATGGGAGACCAGGAAGAAGCACCTGGCTCTTGGCTTCGGATCAGCACAGTGCTGGCTGTGGTGGCCATTTGAGGGGTGAACCAACGGAAGGAAGACCTTTCTCTCTTTGTTTCTCTCTCTGTAACTCTACCTGTCAAATAAATAAATAAAAAATCTTTAAAAAATATATTAAAAAAACTATAAATATTAGTCACTGAGAAAATAAATGGTATACTTATTAAATTTCCTTCTTAGACATATATAATTATTCCCAAAATTGTCTAATATACGTCACTCTACTACCTCGTTTCAAATTGCCAAGGATAATTTCAAACCTTTTTCCCAGCAGTAATTCATGTTTTGAGGGTTCCCATGTTCCAATGCCAATCTGGAATTACCCTCTAAGCCTTTTCCTTGTAATCTTGGAAATTCCTCTTTTATCACTTTGCTTTTAATAACATCTTCTTTTGCAGAGCAGTGGCTTGCGATAAAGAATATGCCCATATAAACTTTCTGAGCACCTATTTATCTAAAAATAACCCAGTTCCACCCTCAACTGACTGGCAGTTCCCTAGCAATAAATTTTATGTTTTATTTTCCTCAAAACTTTAATGGTATTCTTCTACTACACTCAACATCCACCATTGATAAAGAAAAATATGATGTCACTCTTAATGTTTACTCCTCGGTAGTTTATAATTTTCTTTCTTCCTCAGGAAGCTTTTGGAATCCTCTGAAAGACAAAATATGGAGGTCTTTATTCAGGACCTTTTCAATGTGAAAAACCTTCACGGGCCAGTGTTATGGCACAATAGATTAAGCCACCACTTGTGATGCCAGCTTCTGTATCAGAATATGGGTTTGAGTCCAAGTCCCTTCCACTTCTGATCCAGCTTCCTGCTAATGTGCCTGGGAAGGCACCCCAAATGGCTGGGCCCTGTCACCTTTGTCGGAGACCAGAATGGAGTTCCTGGCTCCTGACATCAGTTTGGCCCAGACCTGGCTGTTGCAGCCATTTGAAGAATGAACCAGCAGATGGAAGATCTATCTCTCTTTCTCTGGCTCTGTGTTTCTAATAAATAAATTAAATACAACTGGAAAAAATAAAAAAAACACCTTCACATTCTTCACCTGAGGGGCAACTTGGAATGGGTATACAGGCAAATGTCTCGTTCTTACCATCTGTGGATGTTATCCTCTCATCCCTCACCTTGCTGGAACCCTTGGTCAGGGTTGCTACTAGTGGCTCAGAATCAGCAGACACCCTAGTCTCACAGCTGGGCAACACTGAGAAGAAATGCATTCATTAGAGCATAGGTTAAATTCTGAAACTCTTAGAGCAGGTATTAAGTATCAGGAACACTACAAGTACACTACATTACAAACTATTGATCAGGTGACTTAGAATCCGAATCCCCATTTTATAATACTTTATGTGCAAAAATGAAAACCTCATTATAAATACGCTCCTATACACACTTTTTGCCTCCCAAGCTGCTGATATTTTATAGTTTGAAAATTGGTATATCAGAATATACTTTTTAATTAACTAGACATTTTTTATTTTTTATTGACAGAGTTAGACAGTGAGAGAGAGAGAGAGAGAGAGAGAGAGAGAGAGAGAAAGAGAGAGAGAAAGGTCTTCCCTCTGTTGGTTCACCCCCCAAATGGCAGCCATGGCTGGAACTACACCGATCCGAAGCCAGGAGCCAGGTGCCTCCTCCCAGTCTCTCGTGCAGGCGCAGTGCCCAAGCACCTGGGCCATCCTCCGCTGCCCTCCCGGGCCATAGCAGAGAGCCAGACTAGAAGAGGAACAACCGGGACCAGAACCTGGCACCCATATGGGATGCTGGTGCCGCAAGTAGAGGATCAACCAAGTGAGCCACAGCGCCAGCCCCTAGCACATTTATTTTAAGATATAGTTATTTCAAGTCAGAGTTACAGAGAGGGAGAGATCTTCCGCAGACTGGTTCACTCCCCAATGGTTGCAATGGCTAGGGCTGAGCCAGGCTGATGCCAAAACTTCATCTGCGTCTCTCACGTGAGTGGCAGAGGCCAAAGCATTTGGGCTATTTTCTACTGTTTTTCCCAGGCTCACCAGCAGAGAGTTAGATCTGAAGTGGAACAGCTGGAACACAAACCGGCAACCCTATGGGATGCCAGCATCAGCTTTATCTACTACGCAACAATGCCAGCCCCAACTAGCACATTTTAACCAACCAAAACAATCTATTTCTCCAATCATTTTATGACAAGAGACCAATGATAGTGAAGGAAAACATGATTTTTGATAATGATAAAGTAATTTTTGAATGTCTGCTACGTGTCAGGTACTACAATGTATTTAAGAAAAGCGGTGGGGCGGGGGGGAGGGATAGGGGAGGGGACGGCGTTGTGGCATGGCGGGTAAAGCCACCGCCTGCAGTGCCAGCATCCAATATGGGCACCAGTTTGAGTCCTGCTGCTCCACTTCTCATCCAACTCTCTGCTATGGCCCGGGAGAGCAGAAGATGGCCCAAGTTCTTGGGCTTCTGCATCTACATGGGAGACCCAGAAGAAGCTCCTGGCTCCTGGCTTCAGAATGGTGCAGCTCCAGCCCTTGAGGCCTCCTGGGGAGTGAACAAGCGGATGGAAGACCTCTTTCTCTCTGCCTCTCCTTCTCTCTCTGTGTAACTCTGATTTTCAAATAAAATAAATAAATCTTTAAAAAAAAAAAAAAAGAAAAGGAAAGAAAAATAGGGGGGCTGGCTCTGTGGCACCTGGCTCTGTGGCATGGTGGTTTGAAGCCACAACCTGCAGCGCCAGCATCCCACATGGGAATGGGTTCAATTCTTGGCTGCTCTACTTCTAATCCAGTTCTCTGCCTTGGCCTGGAAAGCAGAAGATGGCCCAACTCCTTGGGCCCCTGCACCTGCGTGGGAGACCCAGAAGAAGCTCCTGGCTCCTGGCTCCTGGCTTCTGATCAGCTCTGCTCTGGCCGTTTTGGTCATTTGGGGAGTGAACCAGCAGAATAAAAGACCTCTCTCTGGCTCTACCTCTCTCTGTAACTGTCTTTCAAATAAAAAAAATAATTATTAAAAAAAAAAAGAAGAAGAAGAATGAAAAACAGGCTGGCACTGTGGGGTAGCAGGTACTACCGCCTACAGTGCCAGCATCCTAGATCGGCACCAGTTTGAGTCCCAGCTGCTCTACTTCCAATGCAGCTCCCTGCTGATGGCATGGGAAAACAGAAGATAGCCTAAGTCCTAAGGGCTAAGGCTCCTGCAGCACATGGGAGACCCAGAAGAAGCTTCTGGCTCCTGGTTTTAGATCGGCCCAGCTCTAGCTGTTGCTTACATTTGGGGAGTGAACCAATGGATGGAAGACCTCTCTCTCTGACTCTGCCTCTCTGTAATTCTGCCTTTCAAATAATTAATAAATAAATAAATAAAAATTTTTAAAAAGAAAAACATGTGGAAAGCTATAAAGTACATATACCAAAGGATCACAGTCTAAATAGACAGAGACACAAAGACACAAACACACTCCCAAAAACTGTATGTAATTTAATTCCTAAAATGACCACACACAAGAATAATACCTAATCTATTTAGGAGCAAAAGGTAGAGTCAAACAAGCTTTCCTAAGACTCAACTTCTAATTTGAGACCTGAAGGATAAGTAGTTTCCTAGATGAAATTTAAAGAGGGCTTCATATGCCCAGGGAACACATGCAAAGGTACCAAGTCACAAGACAACAGATGTTTTTCTAAAAACAAAGCTTTACTACAGATATAGCTCAAATTATAGTAAAGAGAAAGTGGTAAAATTAACACTGGACAAATGAAAAAGACTACAAGAGCTCCATTACAGATCTTACCTCTTTGTCTTATTGCCATATATCCCCTACACTGGGCATATAATAGGATCTCAATACTAGTCGAATAAATGAAGAAATATTATGTAGAAAAGATGGGAACCCTAATCAATCTACAATAATTATGAAAAAGAAGAGAGAAATTGGAATTACTGCCATGAAGATGTAGAAAGAGAAAAAACTCCTGGGTAGTAGGGCTTTCAGTAATTTTTATATTTTACAAAGTTTTAAAAAATCATAGCATTATTCTTATAAAAAGAAATAATTGGGAGGGGTTGGCATTGTGGTATAGTAGGTAAGTTGCAGCCTTCAATGCTGGAATCCTATATGAGCACTGGTTTGTGCCCCAGCTGTTCCACTTCTGATCCAGCTCCCTGCTAATGTGCCTGAGAAAGCAGTGGAGGAGGGCCCAAGTATCTGGGCCCCTGCCACACATGTGGGAGACCCAGATGAAGTTCCTGGATCCTGGCTTCAGCCTGTCCCAGCCCTGTCTGTTCCAGCCATCTGGGGAGTGACCTAGTGGATGGAAGATTTTCTCTCTCTCTGTCTCTCCCACTCTCTCTGTAACTTGACCTCTCAAATAAATAGTACAAAAGAAAAGGAAAAAAGGAGAGAGAGAGAAAGGAATTAACTAATTAATTAATTAATCTGGGGCCGGGGTTGTGGCATAGCAGTTTAAGTTGTCACTTGTGATACCAGCATCCCATATTGTAGTACTGGTTCAAGTCCTGGCCACTTTGCTTCTGACTCAGCTCTTTGCTAATCTGCCTGGGAAAGCAGCAGATGATGGTCCAAGTACTTAAGCCCCTGCCACCCACGTGGGAGGCCCAGATGAAGTTTTTGGCTCCTGACTTTAGCCTGGCCCAATCTTGGCCAATGTGGACATTTGAAGAATAAACCAGCAGATGAAAGATCTCTCCCTTTCTGTCACTCTACTTTAAAAATAAAAAAAAATTTTTTTAATATTTATTTATTTACTTGAGAGGCATAGTTACAGAGAGGGGAAGAAACAGAAAGAGAGAGAGAGAGAGGTCTTCCATCCACTGGTTAACTCCCCAAATGGCTACAACAGTCAGAGCTGAGCCAACTTGAAGCCTGGAGCTTCTTCCCTGTCTGCCACACAGGTGCAGGGGCCCAAGCACTTGGGACACCTTCCACTGCTTTCCCAGGCCATCAGCAGGGAGCTAAGTTGGAAATGGAGCAGCCAGGACTCAAACTGGTGCTCATATAAGATGCTGGTGCCGCAGGCAGAAGCTTACCCTACTACACCACAGCACCAGCCTCTTTGTCACTCTACCTTTCAAATAAATAAATAAATATTTCATTAAAAAAGGAAACAATTTAAAAGTAGAATAGCTATTGTGAATTAACCTTATTGGTATTAAGAACAAGGGAGAAATGTGGAATAACTCTCAGATTTTTTTTTACTGAAAAGCAAAGTTACAGACAGAGAGGAGAAACAGAGAAAGCTTCCATCAGCTGATTCACTCCCCAAATGACTGCAAGTGCCAGGGCTGGGCAGGCTGGAGCCAGGAGCCAGGAGCCAGGAGCCAGGAGCTTCTTTCAGGTCTCCCATATGGGTGCAGGGGCCCAAGTCCTTGGGCCATCTTTTGCTGTTTTGTCAGGCACATTAGCAGGGAGCTGGAATGGAAGTGAAGATGCCCATATGGGATGCCAGCATGAAGACACCTGCTTAACCCACTAAGCCACAGCACCAGCCCCAGCCCCAGATATTTTTTTTTTTTTTTTTTTTTTTTTGACAGGCAGAGTGGACAGTGAGAGAGACAGAGACAGAGAGAAAGGTCTTCCTTTTTGCCGTTGGTTCACCCTCCAATGGCTGCCGCGGCCGGTGCATCGCGCTGATCCGATGCCAGGAGCCAGGAGCCAGATGCTTTTCCTGGTCTCCCATGGGGTACAGGGCCCAAGCACCTGGGCCATCCTCCACTGCACTCCCTGGCCACAAGAGAGCTGGCCTGGAAGAAGGGCAACCGGGACAGAATCCGGTGCCCCGACTGGGACTAGAACCTAGTGTGCCGGCGCCGCTAGGCGGAGGATTAGCCTAGTGAGCCGCGGCGCCGGCCCAGATTTGTTTTTAATTTTAATTTTACTTGAAAAGCAGAGGGGCACGGAAACAGAGAGAGATCTTCTATCTACTGCCTCACTCCCCAAATGCCCTCAATAGGCAGGACTTCGCCAGACCAAAGCCAGAAGTCAGGAACTCAATCTGGGTCTCCTGCATGGATGGGTGGCAAGGACTCAACTACTTGAGTCATCACCTTCTGCCTTTAAGGAAACACACTAGCAGGAAGCTAGGCTAGAAGCAGAGCCTGGACTCAAACCAGGCACTTGGACAGGGGATGCAGGTGTCCCAAATGGCATCTTTACTGCTGAGCCAAATGCTCACCTCAACTCTCACATTTTTTAATTTGGGTAACTAAAATGATGACACAGAGAAATTAGGGGAAAAGCAGCAACAAGATTAAATCATCTATACTTAATCTAAGAAAGAATGGCTGCTAGATGAAATATTTATAAAACTGACCATATATTGATCCATAAAGAAAATCTCAACAAAACAAACTAAAAACCATATAGCACATATGTTCTATGACTACAATGCTGTAAGACGCAAAATGAGTGTTTTGAAGTTTTAAAATCAAGACAGGGGCCGGTGCTGTGGCATAGCAGGTAAAGTCGCTGCCTGCAGTGCCAGCATCCCATGTGGGTGCCGGTTGGAGTCCTGGCTGCTCCACTTGTGATCCAGCTCTCTGCTGTGGCCTAGGAAAGCAGTAGAAAATGGCCCAAGTCCTTGGGCCCCTGCTCCCACATGGGAGACTCAAGAGAAGATCCTGGTTCCTGGCTTCAGATTTGCACAGCTCTGGCTGTCACGGCCAATTGAGGAGTAAACCAGCAGATGGCAGACCTCCCTCCCTCCCTCTCTCTCTCTCTCTCTTCCTTTCCTTCTCTGTGTAACTCTGACATTCAAATAAATAAATAAAAATCTTAAAAAAAAAGAAAGAAAATCAAGACAAACATTTCCTAACAGAAATTACCAAGTATCTGGAATTGAACAATAAAAACTACATATTAAAACATATAGGATGCAGGCCAGCGCTGTAGCTCACTAGGCTAATCCTCCACCTAGCGGCGCCGGCACACCGGGTTCTAGTCCCAGTCGGGGCACCGGATTCTGTCCCGGACGCCCCTCTTCCAGGCCAGCTCTCTTTTGTGGCCTGGGAGTGCAGTGGAGGATGGCCCAGGTGCTTGGGCCCTGCACCCCATGGGAGACCAGGATAAATACCTGGCTCCCTGCCATCGGATCAGCGAGGTGCACCGGCCGCGGCAGCCATTGGAGGGTGAACCAACGGCAAAAAGGAAGACCTTTCTCTCTGTCTCTCTCTCTCACTGTATACTCTGCCTGTTAAAAAAAAAAAAAAAAAAAAAAAAAAGGAGCTAATGAATTAAGTATCCATCTCATGTCAAGGGGAAAAATAGGAAAGCCAAGCCCAAGGAAAGTAGAAAAAAACTAAAAAGCAGAAATTAAAAGAAAAATTATATGGAGTAGCAAAAAGTTGGTCCTTTAAAAAGACTAATAACAAGTGGCAAATATCTAGGGAAGATTCATCAGGAAGTCTAGAAAGCAGTTGGAAATCATGATTCATGGCTCGTAAAGAAAATTGGGTTTGGAAATGAAGACCTGTAAGTCATGAAAATACTCATCGTATTTGAGGCCTGGATAGAAATAAGAGAAAAAAAAGGCATGAAGACGACTTTTTTTTTTTTTTTTTTTTGACAGGCAGAGTGGACAGTGAGAGAGAGACAGAGAGAAAGGTCTTCCTTTTCTATTGGCTCACCTTGCAATGGCCGCTGCGGCTGATCCAAAGCCAGGAGCCAGGTGCTTCTCCTGGTCTCCCATGGGGTGCAAGGCCCAAGCACTTGGGCCATCCTCCACTGCACTCCTGGGCCACAGCAGAGAGCTGGCCTGGAAGGGGGGCAACCGGGACAGAATCCAGCGCCCCGATCGGGACTAGAACCCGGTGTGCCAGCGCCGCCAGGTAGAGGATTAGCCTAGTGAGCCACGGCGTCGGCCAAGACTTTTTTTTCAATGAGAGCAAAGATTTCTCTCTTCCTTCCCATCCCATAATGAAAAAAAGAACAAGTTAAAACACATTCCATCCTACAATACACGTGAAACCTCAAATCATAATATACGAAGATGGAAAACAGTTGGAATAATAATATGGTGCCATGGCGCACTAGGTTAATCCTCTGCCTGTGACACCGGCATACCATATGGGTGCCGGTTCTAGTCCCAGTTGCTCCTCTTCCAGTCCAGCTCTCTGCTGTGGCCTGGGAAAGCAGTGGAGGATGGCCCAAGTGCTTGGCCCCTGCACCCACATGGGAGACCAGAAAGAAGTTTCTGGCTCCTGGCTTCAGGTCAGCGTAGCTCCGGCCGTTGTGGCCATTTGGGGAGTGAACCAACAGAAGACCTTTCTCTCTTTCTCTCTGTCACTCTACCTGTCAAATAAATTTAAAAAAAAAAAAAATCATAAAAAAAAAAGAAAAAATTTAACTTATATTGAAAAAATGGCAAATGAAACTATAATCTTTAAGATGTAAAAATGCATAGCAAGACCATAAAGAAAAAAAAAGTAATAACCATAAAAGTCAGGAATGATGGCTACTGTTGGGAGGATAGAAGGGCTGAAATTTGGGCAATGTTCTCATTGACTCTGTGATGATTACAGAAGGTTTCACTTAGGGAGCCAGTACTGTGGCATAGCAGGTAAAGTTGCTGTCTGCAATGCTGGCATTAATATGGGTGTCATTTCATGTCCTAGTTGTTCCATTTCTGATCCAGCTCCTTGTTAATGGCCTGGAAAAAGCATTGAAAGATGGCCCAAGTGCTTGGACCCCTGCACCCACTTGGGAGACCTGGATGAAGCTTCTGGCTTTGGCCTGTCCCAGCTCTGGTCCCTAAGGCCATCAAGCAAGTGAACCAGCTGATGGAAGATCTCTTCGACTCTGAGCCTTTCAAATCAATAACTAAATTTTTTTTTAAGTCTTCACTTATAATAATTTATTAACCAGTAAATTTATTATATGCAATCTATTTGTGCTACACACACAAAAAAATTTTTTTAAAACTATAATAAGGGTGGGTTACGGCACAAGAGGTTAAGTCAGTGCTTGGCACACCAGCATTCCATATTGGAGTCCTGGGATCAAGTCCCACACCTCTGCTTCTGCTTCTGCTTCAGCTTCCTGCTCATGCACCTGGGAGGCTGCAGATGAAGGCTCAAGTACTTGGGTTCCTGCCACTAAGGTATGAGACTCTGATGGAATTCCTGACTCTTGACTTTGGGCTATTCTAGTGCAAGGTGTTGTGGCACTTGAGGAGTGACCCAGTGGGTAGACAATCTCTCTCCCCAACCCTCCCTGTCACTTTGCCTTTCAAATAACTAAAAATGAATACATAACCATCAAAAAGAAAAAAAAAAAAAAAAAAGAAAACCTTCTTTTAAAACAACACTTGAGGGGCAGGCGCTGTGGCATAGTAGATTAAGTATCTGCCAGCGCACCAGCATCCCATACAGGCACTGGTTCATGTCCTGACTGCTCCTCTTCTGATCCAGCTCCCTTAAGGCCTGAGAAAGAAGTGGAAGATGGCCCAAATGCTCAGGCCCCTGCACCCACATGGGAGACCCAGAAGCTCCTGGCTCCTGGCTTTGGATCCACTCTGCTCTGGCCGTTGCAGCCATTTGGGGAGTAAGACAGCAGATGAAAGCCCTTTCTATCTGTCTTTCCTTCTCTGTTTACTCTACCTCTCAAATAAATAAATAAAATCTTAAAAAAAAAAAAGACACTTGAAGGCAATGCTTAACACAGAAGGAAGAATGGTATAACCTTAGCTATCATCAGGGGATGTTTGTCTAACAATGAAAAAAAAAACTGTAATACTATCTTCAAGAGATCTGAGAAAATACTGCATAAATTTAATGAGAAAAAGAACAATCAACTCCGAGAAATAAAATTAGAGCTAAACGGCACTGAAGCGTAGCAGGTGAAGCCACTGCCTGCCTGTAACACCAGTATCAGTGCCAGTTCCAGTCCTAGCTGCTCCACTTGCAATCCAGCTCCCTGCTAATGGCCTTGGAAAAGTAGCAGAGGATGGCCCAGTTCTTGGGACCCTGCGCCCAAGTAGGAGATCCAGAAGAAACTCATGACACCTGGCTTTCGCCTGGCCCAGCCCCAGCCATTGCAGCCATTTGGGGAGTGAACCAACAGATGGAAAATCTCACTCTCTCTGAGTCTCTTCCTCTCTCTGAGTAACTCTTTCAAATAAATAAATAAATCTTTTAAAACTAAAATGAAAGCCAAGATGAAATTTTAATATAGCAAAACTCAAATATGGATAATAAAAGAAGTCAGATTAGGAAAATCAGGGTGGGCACAGAGGTATACAGCAAGTTACACTGCCATTCAGGAAATCTGTACCCATATCGAAGTGCTGGTTCAAGTCCCCACTGCTCCGTTTCCAATCCACCTCCTTGCTAATGCATCTTGAGGCTATGACAGATGGAGCAGATGATGGTTCAAGTGGTTGGGCCCCTGCCACCCATGTGGGAGATCCAGATGAAGTTCCTGGCTCCTGGCTTTGGCCTCACATGGCCCTGGCTGTTGCAGGCATTTGGGAAGTGAACCAAAGGATGGAAGATCTCTCCCTCCGTCAGTTTTTCTTTCATAAATGTTTTAAAAATAGGGGGCAAGGATCTCTCTCTGCCTCTGCCTCACCTTCTAATTCTTTCAAATAAATATTTAAAAAAAAAAATAGGGGCAGGCATCGTGGTATAGCTAGTAAAGCCTTTGCCAGCAACATCAGCATCCCATATGGGAGCCACTTTCGATCCAGCTCTCTGCTAATGAGCCTGGGAGAGCAGATGATGGCCCAAGTTCTTGGACTCCTGCACACATATGGGACCCCCGGAAGAAGCTCCTGGCTCCTGGCTTAACCCAGCTCCAGCCATAGCAGCCATCTGGGGAGTGAACCAGCAGATAGAAGACCTCTCTCCTTCTCTCTCCCTCTCTAACACTGCCTCTCAAATAAATACATAAATATTTAAAAATAAAAATAAATAAAAGATCCTCGTACTAGAAATCAAGAATATATACTACATGCTTAGAAACAGAGAAAAAGGTACTTTTTGAAAGTGCTAAGAATGGCAATCATTTTATCAAGATTAGAAGCTAGGGGCCGGCGCCGCAGCTCACTAGGCTAATCCTCCACCTAGCAGCGCCGGCACACCGGGTTCTAGCCCCAGTAGGGGCACCGGATTCTGTCCCGGTTGCCCCTCTTCCAGTCCAGCTCTCTGCTGTGGCCCAGGAGTACGGTGGAGGATGGCCCAAGTGGTTGGGCCCTGCACCCCATGGGAGACCAAGAGAAGCACCTGGCTCCTGCCTTCGGATCAGCGCGGTGTGCCGGCCGCAATGTGCCGGCTGCGGCAGCCATTGGAGGATGAACCAATGGCAAAAGGAAGACCTTTCTCTCTGTCTCTCTCTCACTGTCCACTCTGCCTGTCCAAAAAAAAAAAAAATCTGAGTGAAAAATAACTTATACAAAGTCAATCAAAAGGGCAAAACTAGTAGATTTTTCAGGCATATAAAGTATGAATGAAATATACTTTCTTTGGGCTTGAGAGCCAATACTAATATCAAAGACAGTAAACCAAGTAAAAACCAGACATGGTATGCAAAGAATCCAACACAGCAGACATACAAAATAATTCCCAGGCAAACCCCAAGACAATTCCTATGCAGCTCTAAGTCCAAATTAGAGCAAAACTTCACAAGTGCTCCAGGGGCGGGTATCTCTGAGAAAAAGGAAATGCAACTGATAAATTTTATGACTGGCACTGTGGGAAAGTAGACTGTGAGATACTTTATATAACAGTTGAAGATCTGTGAAGATTTCAATACTCCAAGAAAACTAAGCAAACTGTGTTATATTATGTTTAATATTTATTTATCGGCCGGCGCCGCGGCTCACTAGGCTAATCCTCCGCCTTGCGGCGCCGGCACACCGGGTTCTAATCCAGGTTGGGGCGCCGGATTCTGTCCTGGTTGCCCCTCTTCCAGGCCAGCTCTCTGCTGTGGCCAGGGAGTGCAGTGGAGGATGGCCCAAGTGCTTGGGCCCTGCACCCCATGGGAGACCAGGAGAAGCACCTGGCTCCTGCCTTCGGATCAGCGCCGTGTGCCGGCCGCAGCACGCCAGCCACAGCGGCCATTGGAGGGTGAACCAACGGCAAAGGAAGACCTTTCTCTCTGTCTCTCTCTCTCAATGTCCACTCTGCCTGTCAAAAAAAAAAAAAAAAAAAAAAAAAAGATTTATTCATCTATTTGAAAGGCAGAGTGACAGGGAGGGAGATTCAGAGTGACAGAGGTACCTACTATCTGCTGGCTCACTCCTTAAATGCACCCAACAGCTAGGTGTGGGCCAGGCCAAAGTGAGGAACCAGGACTTCCCCATCCTAGTCTCCCACATTAGCAGCAAAGGCCATCTTCTGCTGCCTTTCCAAGTGCATTAGCAGGAAGCTGGATCAGACGCAAATGAGCCAGGACGCAAAATGGCACTGATATGGTATGCCAGCATTTAAAGTGACAGTTTAATCCACTGTACCACAATACTGCCCCCCCAACTTTTCCCCCTAGGGAAAATGGCAGAGGTCAGCACATCCACAGTGCAATGAGGTAAGCCTTGCCCTGGGAAAACCACCTTCCTGATCATGATATCTCCCCTGCTAGGTAAGTAACAAATTTTGGTTTTTAATGAGATAATTTTTAAACCCAATTGTATAAGAAATATAATTCTAGAAATAACTAAAAGTTAAAAAGCATGACACTGTTTTTTAAATTCTTTGCATGTATTTGCTCTCTCATCACTACTTTGAAGTATCACATATAAATAATTTTTATATAATCATAAATGAAAACAGGGTTTGAAATTTTTTATACGGGGCAGGCATCTGACCTAGTGGTTAAGATACCAATTAGGACACATGCAGTGTGCCAGTGATTAGGACATCAGAGTGCCTGGGTTCAACTCCAGGCTCCAGCTCTTGATTCCAGCTTCCAGATAATGGAGACCCAAGCAGCTGGGATCCTGACACCAATGTGGAACTCAGTTCCTGGCTCCCAGATTTGGCATCCTGCCTGCCCCTATTATGGTGAGTGTTTAGGAAGTGAACTAGCAGATGGGAACATTCTTTCTCTCACTGCCTTTCAAATCAAAATTTTAAACAGAAATTTTTTGTATAACCATGCTGGAAGAAGGGGATAGGGGCTGGGAGAAATTTCTCATTTAACATTACAGGAAGATCTAAAATTGATGAAGATGCAATAATATTTTATTTAGAGAAGAATCAGAAGTAGTTGTCTCTGATGAGCAGGGAAGCATGAAAGGAAGAAACAAGAAACTGTTATCATTCTAGTAAAAAAATTTTTTTAAGATTTATTATTTATTTGAAAGTCAAGAGTTACATAGAGAGAGGAGGAAAGGCGGAGAGAGTGAGAGAGGTCTTACATCCACTGGTTCACTCCCCAATTGGTCGCAAAGCCAGAGCTGTGCCAATCCTAAGCCAGGAGACAAGAGCGCTTCTTCTGGGTCTCCCACTTGGTTACAGGGGTCCAAGGACTTGGGCCCTCTTCTACTGCTTTCCAGCAGAGAGCTGGATCAGAACTGGAGCAGCTGGGACTCGAACTGGAGCCCACAGGGGATGCTGGCACTGCAGGTAGTGGCTTTACCTGCTACACCACAGCGCAATCCTCAATATTCTTTTTTTTTTTTTTTTAAAGATGTATTTATTTATTCCAAAGGGAGAGACAGTGAGAAAGAGATCTTTTTCCCACTGGTTAACTCCCCAAATGGCACAACGGCTGGGGCTGGTCCAGGCCAAAGCCAGGACCCTGGAGCTCCATCTGAGGCTCCCACATGGATGGCAGGGGCTTACTACGGGATGCTAGCATTGCAGATGGCACCTTAGCCTGTTGCAGCACAACCCTGGGCTCCTTACAGGTATTTGAACACCAGTGTTGACCGTCAGTCTAAGGATTTTGACAGTAATTCTTGAATTCTTCATCACTGGATAGATAGAAGGATACTAGTTTATGCTGAGGTGGTTAAAAGCACTTACCTAGTACTAAAAATACTTTTTATAATTTGAAAACATTTTATTAGTGTAGTTTTGTATCCTAATGACATTATTTCTTAATTATAAAACCAGGTTAGATTCCTGGCTCAGATTCCTGTTTATAGCTTCCTCCTGCTCATGCAGACCCTGGGAAGTAGTGGTGATGGCTCATGTAATTGCAGTCTTGCCACCCATGTGGGGGACCTGGATTGAGTTCCCAGCTCCTGGGCAATGGACCAGTGAATAGGAGCATTCTCTCTCTGTTTCTCTGTCATTCTCTGCATCTCAAAATTTAAAAAAAAAAAAAAAAGAAAGAAAAGTTATATGAAAATTAAATGCAACCTGTAAAACTTGATTGAATCTTGGATTTCGGAAAAAAAAAAAAAAAAAAAAAAAAAAAACAACTTTCGGGGCCGGCGCTGTGACGCAATGGGTTAATGCCCTGGCCTGAAGCGCCGGCATCCCATTTGGGCACCAGCATCCCATTTGGGTGCCAGTTCTAGTCCCAGCTGCTCCTCTTCCCATCCAGCTCTCTGCTATGGCCTGGGAAAGCAGAAAATGGCCCAAGTCCTTGGGCCCCTGCACCTGCATGGGAGACTGGGAAGAGGCTCCTGGCTCCTGGCTCCAGATTGGCGCAGCTCCGGCCATTGCAGCCATCCGGGGAGCGAACCAGCGCATGAAGACCTCTCCTCTCTGTCTCCACCTCTCTCTGTAACTCTTTCAAATAAACAAAATAAATCTTTAAAAAGAAAAAAAAAACTTTCATGAAAGACTTTTTTTGTCATTTTGATATTTCTTTGCCATGCTGAAAACACTTGATATATTTAACAGCATCATTTACAATTTTTAAAGTCTTTCTGTGATCATAAAAACATACTTGTTGAAAAAACCTCAACATACAAAAATGTTTTATAAAACTACTAATTAACCCTAAAATTTTAGATGTTTAAGGATATTTTCTGTAATCTCATGGACAGTACTAAAGGCACCTTCAACAGAAATGTAAATAAACACCTGTCATTGCCTAACCTGTTAAGTGGCTAAACTATTTTTAATTGTAGAGGGCTTGGGCTAACTCCAAAGTCAGGGTAAAGAAGTTTTAGTCTCCAAGTGACATGAAATTAGCTACAATTTTAGAAGACTTTTTGCTTTTTAATTGTGGATAATTACATGAATAAATTTGGAGCTGTGTGTAGTGGAATATGTGCTTTCATAGTGCAGTGATACCTGCTTCATTAAATGTAGGATTTATTTACTGGTAGGTGTACTTTTTTTTTTTTTTTTTTTGACAGGCAGAGTGGACAGTGAGAGAGAGAGACAGAGAGAAAGGTCTTCCTTTGCCGTTGGTTCACCCTCCAATGGCCACCGCGGCTGGCGTGCTGCGGCCGGCGCACCGAGCTGATCCAAAGGCAGGAGCCAGGTGCTTCTCCTGGTCTCCCATGGAGTGCAGGGCCCAAGCACTTGGGCCATCCTCCACTGCACTCCCTGGCCACAGCAGAGAGCTGGCCTGGAAGAGGGGCAACCGGGACAGAATCCGGTGCCCCAACCGGGACTAGAACCCGGTGTGCCGGCGCCGCTAGGTGGAGGATTAGCTTAGTGAGCCGCAGCGCCGGCCAGGTGTACTATTAAGTACAGGCTTTCTTTAGTACACTCAGGAGATATTTTTAGGTACCTACTTTATAAATCAGGCACTATGAAAATTTTTAGCGATCCAATGAAAAGCGGACTGTTTTAAGCTGTCATTTACAATGGAAATTCCATGTGTTTACCTGGAATTAATAGGTTTGTAAATTTCTAGAAAATTGTTTGATTCTGCTTTTAATGTGTATTTTATGTCAAAGACTCAGGCTTGTCTATCAAAGTAAGACTGTTGGAATATGCATATTATCGGTTAGATTATTTTTCTTATTTTTAAAACCTCTCCATTTTTGTGAACAGTAACATATGAATTGACTCCCATGGCCAAGCCTTTTTTTTTTTTTTTTTTTAAGTTCAATTTGTTTTTATTTATTTGAAAGAGTGACAGGGAGAGAGACAGACAGTGAGTGAAATCTTGCATCTGTTGGTTCATTCTCTAAATGTCTGCAACAGCCAGGATTGAGCCTGGTTGAAGCCAGTGGCCTGGAACTCCATCTTGGTCTCCCACATGGATGGCAGGGACCACAGTACTTGAGCCATCATTTGCTGCCTTCTAGGATGTGCATTAGGGGAAGCTGAATTGGAAGTAGAACTTGTAACCAGGCCCTCCTATATGGGATGTTGATGTCCCTAGCAATGCCTTAACCCATTACTCCACTATGCCTACCCTTCTTTCTTTATTTTCAAAAGTTAATTTTTAACATTTGTCAAAATATTAGTTGCTAAGAGTTTGAGACATCAAAGGTAAAGTTAAAAAAAAGAATTTTAGGGCCAGCATTGTGGATAGTGGGTAAAGCCACCACCTGTAGCGGCGGCATTCCTTATGGGCGCCAGGTTAAGTCCCAACTGCTCCAATTCCGATCCAGCTCTCTGCTGTGGCCTGGGAAAGCGGTGGAAGATGGCCCAAGTCCTTGGGCCCCTGTACCCAAGTGGGAGACCCAGAAGAAGCTCCTGGCTCCTGGCTTTAGATGGGCCCAGCGGATGGAAGACCTCTCTCTCTCTGCCTCTTTGTAACTCTGCCTTTCAAATTAATTAAAAAAGAAAAAAAAAAAGAATCTGAAGCTAACATGAGGACAGAAAAAACTGATATTCTCTCTTCTAAGAAATGAAAATTGGTTCATTTTGCTTCTATATGTTTAAAGCAACTTTAATTTGCAGAAAAATGAATTAAAAATTTTTGGCTAAAAAATTGTATACCCATGAAGTTTTTTCATAACACGCATTCTCATGAACTTTTTGAAGACTTTTCATATGCACAGATTTCAAAAAAATTTTTGTGTCACAATAAATATCCTTTTGCTGCCTTTTTTTTTTTTTTTTTTTTTTTTGAAAGAGCGAAAAAAGAAGAGAGGTATTTTCCATTTGCTGATTCATTCCAATAAAGGCCTGCAACAGTTCAAACCAAACCAGGCCAAAAGCAGCAGCTCTTATCCAGGTCTCCCATGTGAGTGGTAGGGATCCAACCACTTGAATACCACCTGCTGCCTTCCCAGGGTATATGCCTGCAGGAAGCTGGAATCAGGAGCAGAACCAAGACTTGAACCCAGGCACTGATATGGAATGTGGATATCCCAAGCAGCATCTTAATCAATACACCTAATACTTGCTCGTCAATGCCATTTTTCCACAAACCTTTTGAAGTACCCTTATATTATAAAACTAAATTTAAAAACAAACAGCCAAATGTCACAGAAAGAGGAAAGTGGTACTTTTGCCAGAATCTCCTCAATGAGCTTAAAGTTCAAGATGACAAAGACCTACTCTTGTGGACTCAAGGAACTTGAAATCAGCAGAAACCCACTAATTACATTTATTTCCAAAAAGTGTAGACATATATACAAAGTAATTAATGGGCAAGGAGATAACTGTCCCAAAATATTATAATCAGAAAGAAGCTGGTGAAATTCCTATCCACATCACAAGGTGTGATAGTTTAGAGAAAACAGAAGCTACAAAATGTGAAATTCATTAACTTTCTTTCCATGCCCCTTTTCCCTAAACCCACCCACAAAAGTTCTTACTTCATCTATTCCTCTAACAACATGTTGATTCTCATCGGTATTAGTTCATAGCCTCAAAAACCTCATGTCATCAATAACCTCCTTTCCTTTTTTTTTTTTTTTTTTTTTAAAGATTCTATTTATTTGAAAGGCAGATTTACAGAGAGAGAGGTAGGGACAGAAACAGAGAGAGCTCTTCCATCTGTTGGTTCACTCTCTAAATGGCCACAATGGCCAGAGCTGAGATGATCTGAAGCCAGGAGCTTCTTCTGGGTCTCCCATGTGAGTGCAGGGGCCCAAGGACTTGGGCCATCCTCTGGTGCTTTCCCAGGCACATTAGCATGCAGCTGCATCAGAAGTAGAGCAGCTGGGGCTCAAACTGGCACCTATAGGGGATGCTAACACCCATTAAAGCTGGGGCTTTAATCTGCTGTGCCACATAGCCAGCCCTCCTTTCCTCTTTTTTAAATCCCCTCAAACTCCCTTTGGTGAATGAGTATCTGTCACAATCAAAATCAAATTAAAACAACAAAAATCCTTAGAAGTTACTTTTTCATTTTTCTCATTCTTTTCTCCACTAAACATAGAAAAGCGCTTTCTGCTTAAATAGTTGTAAACTGACTTCTATCCTGGTAACTGTTAACAATGGCATCAGAGATCTCTAAATGGCCAAATGCCAAACAATGTTCTAATTTCAGTTCTCACTATACCAACCTTTGTATGTTAACTGATGATCACAACCTATTTGTTGAAATTTTTTTTCTTCCTTTCTGAGATGCCTGCCACCCATAATACATGACTCTTTCCCATTCCTCTGATCATTTCTTTACTGATTGATTGCTCCTTCTGTCAACCCCTTTAAATGCTAAGAGTTGCCTAGAGTTCCCTGCTCTTATTCAATATGTTGTGCCTATCCTGACTAGTCATGTTTTCCTAATGATTAACTAATTTTCAACTGTTGCCACTTTCTAAATCACTTTATCACTAGCTCAAACCTATCAAAAGCTTCAGATCCTTATTTCCAATCACCCACTAGACATTTTTACCTGGATTCTTCCAATACCTTTACCTTAACAATGACGTTTCTTTATTTTTCTTCCCTTCCTCCAATATTCTCCATCTAGCTAATACCATTAATATCTTCAATCCAGAAATTTGTAACTGATTCCTCTGTCTTCTCAACCAACCATTCACCGTATCCTGCTGATTTTTCCTTAAAGATCACCTCTGAGATATATTCTACAACTACTCCCATATTTGAGGAGCAGCTCTTACCTGTACTAGTACCACTGACTCCCAACTTACCTTTCTGCCTCTGGCTTCCTGGTGTATTTAATGTATTTTCAATTTACAGTTAGGAAAACCATTTTAATTCCTCACTCCTTTATCTGAAGAGCTTTAGTGAATCTTACTGACTAATGTTCATATTTTAACTTTATGTACTATATAGCATTTACAACTGATTTCATTTTATGATCACCAACTGGCCAGCTGACAATAGCAGAGTACTCAAAATATATGCACACAACCAAGAATCCTAGCATCAAAACACAGAAAAGGGGTAACACTAGCCACTAGGAAAACTGGGTATTTTTTACTCCCCTTCCCATCAAATGGCTATAGGAGTTAATGGGAAACATAGTAAATCATAAATATTCAGCTCATTTCCCAAAATGAGACTCAAGAATACACTTGATCTACCTAACTATAAACCTACATTACTCTTATATATTAATTCTTGTAGATTATCTTTTAAACATATGCCACAGATATATATGCCACAAAAATTAATATTGTGGGAGCTACCTGCAATGCCAGCATCCCATATCAGAGCCCTGGTTTGGGTACAGGCTACCTTGCTTCCAATTCAGCTCCATGATAATGCACCTGGTAAGGAAGCAGAAGATGGCTCAAGTGCTTGGGCCCCTACCACCCTTGTGGGAGTTTCTGGGTCCTATCTTTGGCGTCAACAATCCCCAGCAATTGTGGTCATCTTGGGAGTAAACCAGCAGATGGATATCTTTCTCCATCTCTCCCTCCCTCTCTCCTGACTAGTCTGGAGACATGACTCTGTCACTCTGTCTTTCAAATAAATCAAAATAAGTAAACCTTTTAAAAAATTAATACTGTAAAGAAAAACTCTGCCCTAGGGGCCGGTGTAGCACAATGGATTAAGCCAACACCTGTGACACTAGTATCACATATGAGCAGTGGTTCAAGTCCCAGATGCTCCACTTCTAAATCAATTCCCTTCTAATGCACCTGGGAAAGCATCAGATGATGATGACCTGAGTGCTTGGACTCCTGCCACTCACACAGAAGACCTGGATGGAGTGGATGGAGTTCAGGTTCCTGGCTTGAGTCTAACCCAGCTCCAGGCCACTGTGATCATTTGGGTAATGAATCAGCAGATAGAAAACTTTTTTAAGATTTATTCATTCGGAATAAACGAATAAATTAAATTTATTCATTTGGAAAGCAGAGTGAGAGAGAGGCAGACGCAGAGAGAAATCTTCCATTGGCTGGTTCACTTCCCAAATGATTGCAACAGGTGGAGCTGAGCCAATCTAAAGGGAGGAGCCAGGAGCTTCCTCCAGGTCTCTCAAGTGGGTGCAGGGGCCATAGCAGAGAATTGGATCAGAAGTGGAGCAGCCATGTCTTGAACCGGCGCCCATATGGGATGCTGACACTGCAGGTAGTGGCCTTACCCACTACTTGAGTGTCGGACCCAGAAAACCTCTCTTTAGTTCCCTCTAAGTCTGCCTTTCAAATAAAACATTTTTCTCTTTTTTTAGTGATTTATTTATCTGAAAGGGAGAGTTACAGAGAGGCAGAGGCAGAGAGAGGTCTTCCATCCACTGGTCCACTCCCCAAATGGCCACAACGGCAGGAGCTGCACCGAAGGGAAGCCAGGAGCCAGGAACTTCCTCTGGGTCCTTACTTGTGTCTTTCCCAGGCCATGGCAGAGAGCTGGATCAGAAGTGGAGCAGTCAGTAATCAAACTGGCACCCAAATAGCATACCAGCACTGCAGGTGGTGGCTTCATCCATTACACCACAGCACTGGCCCCAAATGAAACATCTTAAAAAAACTATTGTAGGAGCCAGCACTGTGGCATAGCGGGTAAAGCCACTGGCTGCAGTGCCAGTATCACATGTGGCTGCCTGTTCAAGACCTGGCTGCTCCACTTCCAATCCAGCTCTCTGCTATGGCCTGGGAAAGCAGCAGAAGATGGCCTAAGTCCTTGTACTCCTGCACCCACGCAGGAGACCCAGAAGAAGCTCCTGGCTTCAGATAAGCCCAGGTCTGGAACTTGCAGCCATTTGGGGAGTGAACCAGCGGATGCAAGGTATCTCTCTCTGCCTCTCTCTAACTCTGCCCTTCAAACAAATAAATAAATCTTAAAAAAAAAACAAAAAAAAACTGTGCTATAAAATGAAGTTGGATCCCTACTTCAAACCATAAACAAAAATTAACTCAAACTTGAACAGCGTTTGTCATGACTGTTGAGGAACAGGTTTTTTGTTTTTCTTTTTTCTTTTTTTTTTTTTTTTTGACAGGCAGAGTTAGACAGTGAGAGACAAAGAGAGGTCTTCCTTCTGTTGGTTCACCCCCCAAATGGCTGCTACAGCCAGCGCGCTGCGTCGATCTGAAGCCAGGAGCCAGGTACTTCTCCTGGTCTCCCATGGGGTGCAGGGCCCAAGCACTTGGGCCATCCTCCACTGCACTCCCTGGCCACAGCAGAGAGCTGGACTGGAAGAGGAGCAACCGGGACTAGAACCCAGTGCTGACACCACAGGCAGAGGAACACGTTTGTTTTTTGTTTTCTTAAAGAATAGAGTGGGACTGGGAATGGGAGAGGGAGGAAGGGATAGGGTGGGAATGGGGGTGAGAGGGCGGGTATGGTGGAAGAATCATTATATTCCTGAAGTTGTACTTATGAAATTTGGCCTCATTAAATAAAAGGTTTCTTTCGGAAAAAAAATTAACTCAAAATAGATGGAGACATAAATATAAGAACTAAGCTATAAAACACTTAGAAGCACAGAAATAAACCACTGTAAACTTCATATGCAACAATTTCTTAGAGATAATATCAAAAGCACAAACAAGGAGTGGGCATTGTGATAGAGGGTTTAGTCACAGCTTGGGATACCCATATCCCATAACAGAGTACCCAGTTGGGGTCCCACTTCTGCTTCTGATCCAACTTTCTGCTAATGTACCTGGGAGGCCATCCATATGGGAGACCTGGATAGAGTTTTTGGTTCCTGGCTGTTGTGGGCATTTGGGGAGTAAACCAGAATACTGAAGATTGATCCCTCTCTGTCTTTCAAATAAATATAAGTTTTAAATATAAGTTTTTTTTTTTAAAAAAAAGGCACAAATATAAGCTGGACTTCACCAAAATTAAATACTTCCGCACTTCAAAGGACATCATCAAAAAACTAAAAAGAGGATTCACAGAACAGAAAAAGAACACTGCAGGGCTGGCATTGTGGTGCAGCAATTTGGACTGCCGCCTGTGACACCAGCATCCCATAATGGTACTGGTTCAAGTCTCACCTGCTCCACTTCTGATCCAACTCCCTAATGAGCCTGCAAGGACGGCAGAAGATTGCTCAAGTACTTGGGCCCTTGCAACTCACATGGGAGACTAGACGGAGTTCTAGGCTCCAGGTTTGGCCGGGTCCAGCTTCAGACATTTCTGCCATTTGGGGAGTGAACCAGCAAATGGAAGATCTCGCTGTCTCTCCCTAACTCTTTCAAATAAATAAATCTTTTAAAAATAAAAAAAGGTTTAAAGGCTTAAAAAAAAAAAAAAACATTGCCAATCATGTATCTGATTAAGGACTTGTATCCAAAATAAGTAACTCAGCAGTAAGACAATCCAATTTTTAAATTAGACAAAGGACCTACATAGTTCTCTGAAGGTGGTCTACAAACGGGCAACAAATACATGGAAAGATGCTCAAAATCATTAGCTACCAGGAAAATGAAAATCAAAACCACAAGTACTATCATTTCTTTTTTTTTTTTTTTTGACAGGCAGAGTGGACAGTGAGAGAGAGAGAGACAGAGAAAGGTCTTCCTTTGCCGTTGGTTCACCCTCCAATGGCTGCCGTG
The DNA here is from genome assembly GCF_051225735.1 of Oryctolagus cuniculus. Taxonomy (NCBI): domain Eukaryota; kingdom Metazoa; phylum Chordata; class Mammalia; order Lagomorpha; family Leporidae; genus Oryctolagus; species Oryctolagus cuniculus. The sequence goes on from NC_142873.1 coordinate 78,299,971, forward strand.
GCCGGCACACCGTGCTGATCCGAAGGCAGGAGCCAGGTGCTTCTCCTGGTCTCCCATGGGGTGCAGGGCCCAAGCACTTGGGCCATCCTCCACTGCACTCCCGGGCCACAGCAGAGAGCTGGCCTGGAAGAGGGGCAACTGGGACAGAACCCGGTGTGTGCCGGCGCCGCTAGGCGGAGGATTAGCCTAGTGAGCCACGGCGCCGGCTAAGTACAATCATTTCATACCCACCAGGATAATTACAATCAAAAAGACAGATAACAAGAAGTACTGGTAAGGATGTGAAGTAATTGGAAACCTAACTGCTGGTGACACTGTAGAATGGTACAGTCTCCTTGAAAAACAATCCGGCAGCTCCTCAAAATGTTAAACAGAGCTAGTATCTAATCCAACAATTCCACTACTAGATATGTACTCAAGAGAAAAGAAAATGTATGCCCACACAAATCCAATGCATGAATGTTCATAAGTGGCATTTCTTTTAACAGCCAAAACACGGAAACAACCCAAGGTCCAGCAAAGGTGATACTTTTTATGGCCAATACTACTTGGCCATAAAAAGAAATGAAGTACGGATACATGCTACAACAAATAGGTACCTTTAAAACATTATTCTAAGTGAAAGAAGCAGACAGAAAAGATCACATACCATACTCATGATTCCATTTACAGAAAATGTCTAGAGTAGGCAAATCTACAGACACAGAGAGTAGATTATTGGTTGTCAGGGAATAAAGGGAGTGGGGAATGGGGAGTGACTGCTAATGGATACAGATTTTTTCAAGTGATTAAAATGTTCCAAAAAGAGAGAACTGTGATGGTTGTACAATTCTGTGAATGTATTAAGTTACTGAGTTATAAACCCTTATTTTTAATATTTATTTCTTTGAAAGGCAGAGTTAGAGAGAGAGATCGATCTTCCATCCACTGGTACACTCACCAAATGGCCATAACAGGCCATAGCAGGGCTGATCCAAAGCCAGTAACTTATTCCAGGTCTTCCACGCGGGTGCAGGCACCCAAGGACATGGGCCATCTTCTGCTGCTTTCCCAGGCACATTAGCAGGGAGCTGGGTCAGAAGTGGAGCAGCAGGGACTCAAACCAGTGTCCATATGGAATGCCAGTGTCACAGGTGACCGTTTTACCTACTACGCCACAGCATCAGCCCCTGAATTATAAGTCTTAAAATGGTACTTGTGAATTACATACATATAAATACGGCATGTGAATTATGTCTCGTTAAAATAAATAAAACTATAAAGTTACAATTTTTGCATTTTACTGTTAAGTAAATTTTATTCCCAACACCAAAAACAAACATCTAAAAAATAACTAAAAAGTGTAGTAAACTGGAAAGTGGGTGGAGATACAGATAACACAAGAATAGACACATTAATTATATTGCTCTGTTCATTTGGTATGTCTGAAATTTTCCTTAGTAAGTTTTCCAACCTCCCTAAAGTATAAAAATAACATAGTAGGGGCTGGCACTGTGGCATAGTGGGCTAAACTTCTGCTTGTTCCACTGGTATCCCATATTAGAGTGACCACTCAATCCCAGTTGCTCTGATTTCAATCCAGCTCCAATGCAAATGCACCTGGGAGAGCAGCCGATGACGGCTCAAGTGCTTGGGCCCCTGCTCCCATGTGGGAGACCAGGATGAAGTTCCTGGCTCCTGGCTTCAACCTGTGAGAAAGTCCTGTTGTCCCTTGCATGTGCTCTCTCTCACGTGCACATACTCTATCACTCTGCCTTGCAAATCTTCAAAAAATAAAAGTAACACAGTAAATTAACATTCCTAACATTTTTGTTCTTTTCTGACATAGGAAGCAGAATCCTGTGTATTCAAGACCGGCAAGGTCAGGCCGGTGCTGTGGCTCACTTGGTTAATCCTCCACCTGCAGCGCCGGCATCCTCTATGGGCGTCGGGTTCTAGTCCCAGTTGATCCTCTTCCCGTCCAGCTCTTTGCTGTGGCCTGGGAAGGCAGTAAAGGAAGGCCCAAGTGCTTGGGTACCTGCACCCATGTGGGAGACCAGGAAGAAATACCTGGCTCCTGACTTCGGATCGGTGTAGCTCCAGCCGTTGGGGGGTGAACCAATGGAAGGAAGACCTTTCTCTGTCTCTCTCCCTCACTGTCTGTCAAATAAATAAATAAATGAAAAATAAAGAGTAAACCTCTTAAAAAAAAAAAAAAAAGACTGGAGAGGTCACAAGCTTCATTATTCCTTTGCAACACAACATAAGACACAGTATGTGACAAAAATGAGGAATAGTCCATCCTTTTTTTTTTTTTTTTTTGACAGGCAGAGTTAGGCAGTGAGAGAGAGTTATAGACAGTGAGAGAGAAACAGAGAGAAAGGTCTTCCTTCCGTTGGTTCACTCCCCTAATGGCAGCCACGGCCGGCGCTGTGCCGATCCGAAGCCAGGAGCCGGGTGCTTCCTCCCAGTCTCCCATGCAGGTGCAGGGACCCAACAAGCACTTAGGCCATCCTCCACTGCCCTCCCAGACCACAGCAGACCGCTGGACCAGAAGAGGAGCAACCAGCAACCGGGACTAGTACATGGCACCCCAACCGGGATTAGAACCCGGGGTGCCGGCACCACAGGCGGAGGATTGGCCAAGTGAACCACCGTGCCTGCCAGAATATTTCATTTTAACTTCCTCAATCCTAAGGCAGCTCTTCACCTTAGGTTCCTGCATCTTTCAGAGTTAATAGATATGGCAATTCCTAACACATGGATACAACTGCTCCTAATATCATACTGTCCAATACAGCCTTTAAATTCTAGTTTCGGGCCGGCGCCGTGGCTCACTAGGCTAATCCTCCGCCTAGCGGCGCCGGCACACTGGGTTCTAGTCCCGGTTGGGGCACCGGATTCTGTCCCGGCTGCCCCTCTTCCAGTCCAGCTCTCTGCTGTGGCCAGGGAGCGCAGTGGAGGATGGCCCGGGTGCTTGGGTCCTGCACCCCATGGGAGACCAGGAAAAGCACCTGGCTCCTGGCTCCTGCCATCGGATCAGCGCGGTGCGCCGGCCGCAGCGCGCCGGCCGCGGCGGCCATTGGAGGGTGAACCAACGGCAAAGGAAGACCTTTCTCTCTGTCTCTCTCTCTCACTGTCCACTCTGCCTGTCTAAAAATAAAAATAAAAAAAATAAATAAAAATTCTAGTTTCAATAAATCAAATTATAAATTTAGTTCTTTGCCTCAATAGTTACACTTCTAGTGTAATCAGTGTCTACCATACTGAATAAAGCAAATATAGGACACTGCCATCATTGCCAAAAGTTCTATTGGACAGCACCACCCTAATACATAAGAAATGTCACTGGGGCAGGTGTTGCACACAGGTATCAGAATTGGTTAGTTACTCTGCTTTGGATCCAGCTTCTTGCTAATGTGCCTGGGAAGGCAGCAGATGATGGCCTAAGTACTTGGTTCTCTGACACCCTGTGGGAGACCCAGATGGAGTTCTAGCCTCCTGGCTTCAGCCTGGCCCAGCCCCTGCTGTTACAGGCATTTGGGGTAAGAACCAGCAGATTAAATGCTCTCTATCTCTCCCTTCCAAATAAATAAATATTTTAAAAAGAAATATCAACAAAGCAACTTCCACATTCCAAGAGAGAGCTGTTATACTGTACTTCATTTTAAAAAAACAAATTTTCCTAAAGAAAGCCAAGGAATATTATTCATGAAGGGTAGACCAACACAGCACTTAAGTTCTACACTCAGAACTACCAATGCTACAGATGCTGGCCATGGCAATTCCTCAGAGGCAAATTTCTGTATTTGTTAAAACAGATTACCAGTATACTTTCAATTTCCTCAAGTCAGATGTGAAGAGTATGCTAAAATATAAATAAAGCAAATTATCCTTTCAAAGATCTAATGAAAAGGTATATGAGTATTTGTAATCCATGACATTAAAGAGTTTATGACCCATAGCAAAATATACAGAATAAAATTCCTTTCCAAAGACAGCTTGGAGGCCACAGACATAATTTAAAAGACTATTAAATACATTTGTTTCATCTAGAAACAAGGGTTAGCCAGATAATTTCTATACATCAAGTTCTAAAATTATGTGTGCATTTCATCTGATATTTCCGTTAATGCCGATTCACATAAAAATCTGCAGCAGCAGGAAACAGGTGCATTCTTAATTCAAATATTTAGAACATTTTTAGCACTTTAAAAAAATCAGGTGAGCAAATTTTAAAATCTGAATTCAGATTTTTATATTTAGGAACTTAACAAGCTGTATTCCCTCTCATGCTATCACTGCAAACACTTGGGAAGGTACCTAACATTCCAAACACAAAACATAATACTTTGATTTATGAAATTTAAAACCCTTTCCTTGCCTGAACTATCAAACACTTAAAACTTATGGTCAAAATGGTTCCATTTTAAAGTATTTTCAAACATTTGAAAAGGCCAATAAAGAATTTTAAGAACATACTATTTATCCACCGTAAATACTTTTAAATTCAACTGTCTTTGCAAGTCACTGCCCCCTCCCAAAACAAAAAATAATTCTCAAGAGAGAATCAGAAACATGGAAATTGAAACCAGCCTGTAGGCGAGGTAGTACACGGGAGAGTCACATGGAATTGATCTGAAGGAGAAAGTTACTACTACCGGAGCATCTGGAGTCAAATTAAATCAGGCACAATTTACATATTTCTAGCTCTGTACTGACCTCACATGGTGTTTTCCTGTATGTTATACATAGGCCTACCTAGGCTTTTACATTTGAATTGGTATAATAAGATGGTTTCCTGTCCTAAAGTTAAACGCTCTCAAGAATAAAATAACATTCCATAACCGTTTTCCCATTGTTCATGAACCTTCACTGTTCATCAAATCACCCCGATAAAACCATCTGTTCCCTCTAATTGCTTCCAAAGAAAAATTCTAGCAACCAAGGACACCAGATTGTAAAACACAGTCGGAGTAGAGTTCTGGCACTGCCGAAATATGTTAAGAAATCTTGGCAAATTAGTAGAAATCCCTTAGACCGTAATTATCTCAGTTGCAAAAACGAATACAATACAAACCTACATCTGAGCAGGGGTACGAGTTGGATTTAATTAAAAAGAAATGCCTCAGATACTGGATGCACTCCAAATACAGGGTACCTCTCGCCCATCTCATTTTCCCTCCCACTACTTCCCTTTAGGCTTCCAAGCTCTACTTATCCCCATACCCCATCCAGCCGCTCACTCCAATCCCACACAACCCCACCAGCCCCCAGTTCCAAGCTGCTACTTTGCTTTGCACCTCCTGAGCTCCCCGCATCTCCCTCAGCCCCCATTTCCTACCGGCTCCTCCCCTCGGCTCCCCACCGCCTCGTCACCAGGTTCATCCTGCCCCTCCAACCGTCTCCCGCCCCCAGGTTCCTTCCTGCCCTCCAAACACAGCTTCCCCGTCTCAACGTTTTATCTCGTTCCTCCAACGGACTTCCCCAACGTCCTCCTAGCGCCTTTGGTCCCAATGTTCTCCAACACTCAACTGACTACTGCTTTCCACCCATTCTCTTCCACACACACACACACACACACACACACACACACATCTGCAAAGGCACCCACGTACGAGAGCCCCCACCCCCACCTTGATCCTCCATCTTTCCCTTTTATACTTGCTTCCTTTCTTCCTGCTCCCCCCACCCCCACCTCCTCCGGAAGAGTCGGTTCCCAGGCCAAGGTCTCTCACCTCATTCGGTCACTTCAGTGGTGCCAACCGCTTCATACAGGAAAAAACAACCAATCACGTCCCCGTGGGCGCTTCCCTTGCGACTCCGAGCACTTACCGGGCACCCGCCCCACCGGGCACCCCGCACATACGCACACACAAACGGAGCTCCTTGGGGACGAGGGCTGCGGGTAGACTGAGCGCTCTTACACCGGCCTCAAACACAGCCCACTTCGCTACAGCCCTTCGCCATTTTGGTTTCCCGCGGACTACCGGTGCATTCTGGGATCGCAGAGCGACTCCGGTGCCGAATGGCAGCTCTCCAGGGCCGCGGCGGGGGCGGGGACTGCGCGGCGAGCGCGGAAGAACACCGCGCCCTGCGTCCCGAGCCGGGGCTGAACAAAGACGGACTCTTTAACGTTGCGGTGAGACCGAGTCCTTCCGCTGCCGGGGCTAACACAATAGTGAGCGCACGGCTCCTGGCTGTCGCTTGAGCAGCGCTGCTGTGTCTAGTGACGGAGACGGTCGCAGTGGACCTTCAGTGTGATATTCCTTCCCTGGGAAATAAGACGGTGCTCTGTGTCCCTTGCTGGGCCGATTTCCTTTCCGCGGGGAAAACTTCGCCTGAAGCACGTTCTTCTGCCTTCACCCTGCGGCCTGCTGTTAGAATTTCCTCCAGCGGGGAGGAGACCCAGCGTGTCAGAATTATATTTTGTTAAGCCCCAAACTCCTTAAGAGGAGCTGCTGATATGGAAGGCTTTCAGAATTTTCCCTCCTGATATGTTTTTTCGGTTTACCTCCTTTGCGATTCTTCTTAATTTGAATGAAATTAGAATAATCCTGTGCAAGGTGTTTTATTTTAGGAATACAGAACTTTTTCATAGTAAGGCAGACCCTTACCCTGCCCGATATTCTGCGGCCGATAGGGGTCCCAACTGACAAAACCGTGAAAGTGCGTGCTTGTCTCTTCGAGGGACATTTAAATACAGTCTCGCACCTCTTCGTAGCCAGGTATGGTCCTACATTTATAACTTTGTCAAAATATTTCTTAATCATTTTATATTTTGGCTGATACTATGCCCAGGGATAGTAAATCCCATATTTTTTTTTCTGTCTCGAAAAAAATACCTCTTAACTGCCTAACCACACTTTGCTCATATTTCAAAAGGGGTTCCCTCAGCCTGTGACCTCAGAACTTGGCAAATAAGCATATTCATGTTAGCCAATATTATTCAATATTCTAAATATCTTGGTCATTCCCTTCCGCTGTGTTTCCAACAGTTCTAATTTCAGCTCCATCTTCTTACACTCTTACTGCATCTGCCTTTCGATTTTCACTTTATCTCAATTCTCTTATAACCTACTTGGTAATAAATTCTTCTTGAATGCCTTTTATACGTTGAAAATTTTGACTTTAAAAAAAAGCAGTTCAAAAATGGATGATGTTAGCCGGCGCCGTGGCTCAATAGGCTAATCCTCCACCTTGCGGCGCCGGCACACCGGGTTCTAGTCCCGGTTGGGGCGCCGGATTCTGTCCCGGTTGCCCCTCTTCCAGGCCAGCTCTCTGCTATGGCCAGGGAGTGCAGTGGAGGATGGCCCAGGTGCTTGGGCCCTGCACCCCATGGGAGACCAGGAAAAGCACCTGGCTCCTGGCTCCTGCCAGGATCAGCACGGTGCGCCGGCTGCAGCGGCGGCCATTGGAGGGTGAACCAACGGCAAAAGGAAGACCTTTCTCTCTCTGTCTCTCTCTCTCACTGTCCACTCTGCCTGTCCAAAAAAAAAAAAAAAAAAAAAAAAAAAGGATGATGTTACAAGACAGGTATATTTCTATGCCACTAAATCTAATAAAACATTTTGTCTAAGTTCTCCACAACACTTCTGTCAGATAGCAAAGCTCGCCTTCACTATCTTCAGTGATTTAATACCTCAGAGCCAGTCTAATTTCGTTTACACAGAAACTCTGATACTGTAGTCCCCCTTCATCTGTGAGGGATGTGTTTCAAGACGCCCCCAGTGGATGCCAGAAGCTTCTGATAGTACCAAACTCTAAAAATATTATGTTGTTTCCTAGGTATAAATGTCCATCATAAAATTTAATTTATAATTAGGCACAGGAAGAGATTAATGTAGATAATAAGATAACAACATACTGTAATAAAACTTAGGTGAATGTTCTCTCTCTCAACATATTTTATTGTACTATTGATCTTAGCAAACTCTAAATAGACAGTTTTTTTCTTAAGGCACTAACTTCCATCAGGAAGCACTTTACAACTTCTCTATGGCATATTTGAATTGCTTCATTAATACTTGGGTGTTCTGACAGTACTATTGAGTAAAAAAAGGTCACTTGATCACAAGCACTACAATACTAAGACAGTTAATCCTTTAACCAAGACAGTTACTAACTAACAGGTACATACATGGCCTATATAAAGGGATTTAAAATAGTTCATGGAGGGCCAGTGCTGTGGCATAGCAGGTAAAACCGCCACCTGCAGTGCCCACAACCCATATAGGCACCAGTTCAAGTCCTGGCTGCTCCACTTCCGATCCAGATCTCTGCCATGTCCTGAGAAAGCAGTGGAAGATGGCCCAAGTCCTTGGGCCCCTGCACCCGCATGGGATACCTGGAAGAAGCTCCTGGCTCCTTGCTTTGGATCAGCGCAGCTCTGGCCATTGTGGTCTTCTGGGGAGTGAACCAGTACTGGGGTGGAAGACCTCTCTCTCTCTTTCTCTCTGCCTCTGCCTCTCTGTAACTCTGCCTTTCAAATAAATAAATAAATATTTTTAAAAAGTTCATGGAAATTGAATTTAAAAATAAATTTATTTTAGTATAAAAAATGTTTAATCCATACATAGGTTTTTGTATTTTTTAAGATTTATTTATTTATTTGAGAGGTAGAGTTACAAACAGAGGAAGAGACAGAGAGAAAGGTCTTTCTTCCGTTGGTTCACTCCCCAAATGGCCGCAGAGGCCAGAGCTGCACTGATCCAGAGCCAGGAACCAGGAGCCAGGAGCCTCTTCCTGGTCCCCCTCGTGGGTGCAGGGGCCCAAGCACCTGGGCCATCCTCCACTGCTTTTCCAGGCCATAGCAGAGAACTGGATTGGAAGTGGAGCAGCCGGAACTAGAACCGGCACCCATGTGGGATGCCAGCACCACAGGCGGAGAATTAACCTACTGCACCACGGTGCCAGCCCCAGGTTTTTGTATTTTTTATGAACTTTTTGAAGGCCCTTTATAGAATATAGATGTGCCAAACAAAAGGAATGATTCATGTCCCAAGGGGGATGAAGCAAAACTGAGATTTCATCATGCTGCTCAGAATGGCATACAACTTAAAACTTAGAAATTATTTATTTCTAGAATTTTCCATATAGTATTTTCAGGCCATGGTTGACCACAGGTAACTGAAACCTTGAAAAGCCAAACCATAGGTAAAGGGGAACTACTGCAAGCCAAAATTTCTCCTTTATATTGAGTTACAATCTACCTTCCCATAATTTCCACTCAGTGGTCTAACTTTCAGCTTCTTTCACCACAAAAAGAGAGTCCCTCATGCATTAGATAAGTCAAGGATGCCTGTCTTTAAAAGGGGGAGGGAGGATTTTCTTCCTATGCTAGTACAAGAGTATAAAAGTATAACCAAATATTATTGAGGAAACCAGGTGCTTAGGGATTCATGGACACTCAGGAAGTCACAGTAAAATATACAAAACACCTGTAATGATAATACCAGTCTTAGAAATTTCTGCTAAGCAACATGCTATGGAATAGGACTTTCAGAAGAAAAAACAGTCAAGTCCCTCAGAAATATGATGCACAGTTAACTCCAGTCAAAGTAATCTCTTTATGGTTGTAATTTATTTCAGGGATTATCATTAGGGTTGTTCACAAATATCCTGGTTCTCCTCTCTTATAGACACATAGTGAAACTGCGCTCATTTGCACTTGAAGTTAGACATAGCATTGTGACTTGCTTTTCTCCAATGAAATGGAAGGGGTAAGTGATGTATATCACTTTCTGGGAGAATCTTTAAAAGGCAGTCACAACTCCCTCCCCCTTGCTGGAGTAATTATGGACGCGTGTGTTGCAATCCCTAAATTACTCCAATAACCAGAGATAGAGTTGTGCATTCTTCAACCACAATCCAGTTTTAGAAAATTTCCATCATCCCCCCAAAAAAAAATCATTGTACTTATTATGGTTTGAATATCATTCCCTTCCTTGCCCTGCCAATTTGAGTTTTGTCTGCAAAGTCTTATTTTTTTTGAAAAAAACATTTTTTAAATTTTTTTAGTTTATTTATTTATTTTATTTGAGAGGTAGAGTCATAGACAGTGAGAGGGAGAGAGAGAGAGAGAAAGGTCTTCCTTCCATTGGTTCACTCCTCAAATGGCTGCAACGGCTGGAGCTGCGCCAATCCAAAGCCAGAAGCCAGGAGCTTCATCCCAGTCTCCCACATGGGTACAGGAGCCCAAGGACTTGGGCCATCTTCCACTGCTTTCCCAGGCCATAGCAAAAAGCTAGCTTGGAAGTGGAGCAGCTGGGACAAGAACCGGTGCCCATATGGGATGCTGACACAGCAGGCGGAGGATTACCCTACTGTGCCACAGTGCCAGACCGTGCAAAGTCTTATTTTAACAGTATTAAGGCCGGCGCCGTGGCTCAATAGGCTAATCCTCCACCTTGCGGCGCCGGCACACCGGGTTCTAGTCCCGGTTGGGGCGCCGGATTCTGTCCCGGTTGCCCCTCTTCCAGGCCAGCTCTCTGCTATGGCCAGGGAGTGCAGTGGAGGATGGCCCAGGTGCTTGGGCCCTGCACCCCATGGGAGACCAGGAAAAGCACCTGGCTCCTGGCTCCTGCCAGGATCAGCGCGGTGCGCCGGCTGCAGCGGCGGCCATTGGAGGGTGAACCAACGGCAAAAAGGAAGACCTTTCTCTCTGTCTCTCTCTCTCACTGTCCACTCTGCCTGTCAAAAAAAAAAAAAAAAAAAAAAAAAAAAAAAAAAACAGTATTAAGTAGATAGAAACTTCCAGTTACGGTGTTTAGAGGTAGGACTTGGGGTGGGGGAGATGATTAGATTGTATTAGGATGAGACCCCATTGTTCAATCCTGGATACTTCATAAGGAAAAGGAGAGAGACTACATAGACAGATACATACTGCCTTGTCTCTTGTGCTATGATACTCTTTGCCACCTTGAGGCTCTGTCATCAAGAAAGCCATTGTAAGGGGCTAGCATTGTGGCATAATAGGTAAAGCTGCTGCCTGCGACACTGACATGAGCCCCGGTTCATGTTCCAGCTGCTCCACTTCCAATCCAGCTCCCTGCAAATGGCCTAGGGAAAGCGGCAGAAGATGGTCCAAGTGTTGAGCCCCTGCCACCCACGTGGGAGACCTGGATGAAGCTCCTGGCTCCTGGGTTTGGCCTGGTCCAGCCTTAGCAATTGCAACCATCTGGGGAGTGAGAAGCAGATAGAAGATCTCTCTCTCTTTCTCTCTCTCTCATCTCTCCCTCTCTGTAACTCTTTCAAATAAATAAATAAATCTTTTGAAGAAAAAAAGTCATTATCAGATGAGACTCCTGGATCTTGCACTCCTACAATCATGAGCCCAGATAAATTTCTTTTCTTTATAAAGTAGCCTGTTTCAGGTATTTTGTTATAGTAATGAAAGACTGAGTAATAACAATATCCATTTGCGGTCAGTTTTGCTTTTCACCCTCAATCCAGGGTGCTTTGTCTGCTATCTGTCTCTATAGGTTTGCCTTTCCTGGCAGTATCATACAAATGCACTCACATATTAAATAGTCTTTTGCATCTGACTTCTTTCCTTCAGCATGTTTTTGAATCCACATTGTACCAATCAGTAGTTTTTTCCTTTCTATTGCTACTTAAAACTCCATTGTATGAATGGACCACATTTTGTTTATCCATTCATCAGCTGAAGAGTATTTGGAATGTTTCCAATATGGGGCTATTATGAATAAGTATGCATTTGTGTACAAGTCTTTGTGTGGCCATTTCCTTTAAGCAGGTTCCTGAGGTGGAGTTGCTGAGTTGTATGGGAAGTTTATCTTTAAGTGTTGAAGCCACTGTGTAGTGTGAGCAATGTGTAACAGTTCTAATTCCTTCATAATCTTGCTAATACTTGTCATCGTCTGTCCTGATTGTACTCATTGCAGTAGAGGTAAAGTGGCTTCTCATCTTGGGTTCAATTTGCATTTTTCTAATGGCTAATGATGTTGACTATCTTTTCATGTGCTTATTAGCCACCATTGTATCTTTGCTGAAATGTCTATTCATATCTTTTGCCCATTTTTAAATGAGGCTACTTATCTTTTTAGATCAAATTTAAGAGCTCATCATATATTCTGGATACAAGTCTTTACCAGACACATGACTTGCAAATATTTTCTCCCAGTCCATGATCTGTCTTTCATTTTTTTGCTGGAGTTTTTTTGGAAATGCAAAAACTTTTTATCCAATTTATCTGTTCTTCAAATGCCACATGCTTTTGCTCTTATATCTAAGAACTCTTTGCCTGACACAGTCCATTTTTCTACTTATTTTCTTCTAGAACTATTGTACATTCCTCTCTTACATTTAAATCTACGATTCATTTTTAGTTAATTTTATGTACATTTTAAGATATGGGCCTACATTCATACATTGGTGTGTATATTCACTCAGAAAAAATATTTTTTGTTGCATTAGGCCACTATAATATGAAGTTGTATGCCACCCAGCATATTTTAGTGTCCTCTGACTGATAGGATCTAAATATTTGAAAATCTAACAGAACTCAGTAGTAGGATAACACTGAATTCTCTGTCATATTCAGAACCAAAAGTGAAAAAGATGAAAATTGGGCAGAACATTTAAGGCATTAGATAATTCTCAAACTTTCTCGCTGAAAAATCACAAAGAATATTATAAACAATAAACATACAAGTTCCCAATTATTAGTTATTAGTCTCTTGTGTAAAAAGGCTAGAAAACCTTTGACATTGTTCAGAGATAAAAATGCAAAGAATTAGACAACTTAGAAGCTAGAAAGACACTCAGTTGCCCAGCACCTCGGCTCACTAGGCTAATCCTCTGCCTGCAGCGCCTGCACCCTGGGTTCTAGTCCCAGTCGGGGCACCGGATTCTGTCCTGGTCGCTCCTCTTCCTGTCCAGCTCTCTGCTATGGCCCGGGAGTGCAGTGAAGGATGGCCCAAGTCCTTGGGCCCTACACCCGCATGGGAAACCAGGAGAAGCACCTGGCTCCTGGCTTCAGATCAGCGCAGTGCGCCGGCCACAGTGCGCCAGCTGCAGCGGCCATTGGGGGGTGAACCAATGGAAAAGGAAGACCTTTTTCTCTGTCTCTCTCTCTCACTGTCCACTCTGCCTATCAAAAAAAAAAAAAAAAAAAAAAGACACTCAGTGCCCTTAGAGAGTCTGCTTTCACTGGTCTGAAAAAGGAAATAAATCTGAAACATCAAAAGGAAATGACTTTTCTATAATAATCTAATTAAAAAGACATGTTAAAATACCTCTACTTCTAGAGGATGCCATTGTTGCACAGTGGGTTAAGCCACCACCTACAATACCAGCATCCCATAGCAGAGCACAGATTCAATTCCCTGTTGCTCTGCTTCCAATCTAGCTCCCTTTTAATGCTCCCGGGAAAACAGTCCAAGAGCTTGGGCCCCTGCAACCCATATGGGAGACCCAGATGCAGTTCCTGGTTCCTGGCTTCAGCCTGGCCCAGAGTTGGCTTTTGGGGACAATTGGGAAATGAACTAGTGGATGGAAGATCTCTCCCTCTGTCACTCTGCCTTTTAAGTAAATAAAATAAAACTGGAAAACATTTTTTTCTTTACTTCTGTGAAGAATTATATGCTAATAAACTAAAAAACCTCAAATAAATGTATAAATACCTGGAAACATATAACCTACCAAGATTAAATCAAGAAGATTTAGACAATCTAAACAGACCCATAACAGCTGATGAGGTTGAAGCAGTAATCAAAAGTCTTGGGACAGGTTCTGTGGTGTAGTAGGCTAAGCCTCCACCTGCGGCATCTGCATCCCATTTGGGTTCCAGTTCATGTCCCAGCTGCTCCTTATTGATCCAGCTTTCTGCTGATGGCTTGGGAAAGCACTGGAAGATGGCTCAAGTGCTTTGGCCCATGAACCTACATGGGAGACTCAAAAGAAGCTCCTGACTCCTGGCTTCAGTTCGGCCCAGCTCCAGCCCTTGCGGCCATTTGGAGAGTGAACCAGAGGATGGAAAACCCTTCTGTCTGTCTCTCCCTTTCTGTGTCTACAACTTGCCTCTCAAATAAACAATTTTTAAAAATCTAAAAAAATAAAAACTTTTCCATCAAGGAAAAGTCTAGGACCTGACAGCTTTACTACTGAATTCTACAAAACATTCAAATAGGAACTAACTCCAAACTGTTCCAACTATTGCAAGATATTGAACAGGATGTAACTCTGCCAAACTTTTTTTATGAAGCCAGCATCACTTTGATACTAAAACCAAAGACATGACACAAAAACAAAAATACAGGCCTATATCCTTAATGAACAGAGATGCAAAATTTTTAACAAAATACTAGCAAATCAAATCCAAAACCACATCAAAAACATCATACATCATGATCCAGTGGAATTTATCCCAGAAATGCAAAGTTGGTTCAACATTCGCAAATCAATAAACATCATAAATCACACCATCAGAATGAAAAACAAAAAACATATAGTGTTATCAATAGGTAGAGAGAAAGCATCTGGTAAGAATCAACACTCCATGGCCGGCACCACAGCTCACTAGGCTAATCCTCCACCTTGCGGCACCGGCACACCGGGTTCTAGTCCCAGTCTGAGCACCAGGTCCTGTCCCGGTTGCCCCTCTTCCAGGCCAGTTCTCTGCTGTGGCCAGGGAGTGCAGTGGAGGACGGCCCAAGTGCTTGGGCCCTGCACCCCATGGGAGACCAGGAGAAGCACCTGGCTCCTGCCATCGGATCAGCACGGTGCGCCAGACTCAGCACAGCGGCCATTGGAGGGTGAACCAACAGCAAAACGGAAGACCTTTCTCTCTGTCTCTCTCTCTCACTGTCCACTCTGCCTGTCAAAAAGAAAATTAAAAAAATTTAAAAAAAAGAATCAACACTCCTTAGTGATAAAAACTCCACAAACAAGGTTTGGAAGGAACATTTCTCAATATCATGGAGGCTATATATGACAAACCAATAGCCAATATCATTCTGAATGAGGAAAAGCTGAAAGCATTTCTGCTCAGATCTGGAACAAGACAAGGATGTCCACTTTTGTCACTCTTATTCAATATAGTACTGAAAGTTTTAGCAGGGCCAGCGCTGTGGTGTAGCAGGTAAAGCTGCCACCTGTGGTGCCGGCATCCCATATGGGCACTGGTTCGAGTCCTGGCTGCTCCACTTCCAATCCAGCTCTCTGCTATGGTCTGGGAAAGCAGTAAAGGATGGCCCAAGTCCTTGCGCCCCTGCACTCACATGGTAGACCAGAAAGAAGCTCCTGGCTCCTGGCTTCAGATCAGCATGGCTCCGGCCATTGCAGCCATCTGGGGAGTGAACCAGCAGATGGAATACCTCTTTCTCTCTCTGCCTCTCCTTCTCTCTCTGTGTAACTCTGACTTTAAAATAAATAAATAAATTTTTTAAAAAAATAAAAAGAAAGTTTTAGCAAGAGCAATTAGGGAGGAGAAAGTAAAAAAGGGCATAAAAATTGGGAAAGAGGAAGTCAAAACATCCGTGTTTTCAATGACATGACATTGTACATGGAAAAACCTAAACACTCGACCAAAAAGCTGTTAGAATTGATAAACCAATTCAGTAAAGTTGCACGTTAGATAATAAACATACCAAAAAAGGTAACTTTTTTATACACTAATGATGAACTCATTGAAAGAGAAATCAAGAAAGAAATCCCATTCACAATAACCACAAAAAAATCAAATATTTAACAATAAATTTAACCAGAGAAGTAAAAGATCTCTACAATGAAAATTATCAAACATTAATGAAAGAAACCATCAAGGACTCAAAAAAATGGAAAGATATTCCTTACTTATGGATTGGAAGAATCAATATCATTAAAATGTCTGTACTACCTTAAAGCAATCTACAGATTCTATACAATCTGTATCAAAATACCAATGACATTCTTTACAGAAGTAGGAAAAAACAATCCTACAATTCATGTGGAACTACAAAAGATCCAGAATAGCCAAAGGATCCTGAGCAAGAAAAATCTAGCTGGAGGGATTACAATAACTTATTTCAAAGCATACTATAAAGCTATAGTAATTAAAATAGCATGGTACTGGCCGGTGCCACGGCTCAATAGGCTAATCCTCCACCTAGCGGCGCCGGCACACCGGGTTCTAGTCCCGGTCGGGGTGCCGGATTCTGTCCCAATTGCTCGCCTTCCTGGCCAGCTCTCTGCTATGGCCCGGGAGTGCAGTGGAGGATGGCCCAAGTGCTTGAGCCCTGCACCCGCATGGGAGACCAGGAGAAGCACCTGGCTCCTGCCTTCGGATCAGTGCGGTGCGCCGGCTGCAGTGCGCCGGCCGCAGCAGCCATTGGAGGGTGAACCAACGGCAAAGGAAGACCTTTCTCTCTGTCTCTCTCTCTCTCACTGTCCACTCTGCCTGTAAAAAAAAAAAAAAAAAAAAAAAAGCATGCTACTGGCATAAAAGCTGATACATAGAACAGAATAGATAGCCCAGGGGCTGGCACTGTGGCATAGCAGGTAAAGCCGTTGCCTGCAGTACCAGCATTCCATATGGGCTCCAGTTTGAGTCCCAGCTGCTCCACTTCCAATCCAGCTCTCTGTGATGGCCTGGGAAAGCAGTGGAGGATGGTTCAAGTGCTTGGGACCCTGTACACGCATGGGAGATCCAGAAGAAGCTCCTGGCTCTTGGCTTCATCTTGCAACCATTTGGGGAGTGAACTAGCAGATAAAAGACTCTCTCTGTCTTGCCCTCTCTCTCTGTAACTCTGCCTCTGAAATAAATAAATAAATCTTTAAAAAAGATGAACATGAATCTTTGGGGAAAAAAAGAATGTCATAATACCATAAAAAAGTACCTATGATGTGAATATGGCAAAATGTTAACAATTATTAAATCTATGTAGGGCCAGCACTGTGGTGTAGCAGGTAAAGCCACTGCCTATCGTGCCAGCATCCATATGGGCACCAGTTCGAGTCCTGGCTATGTATGTTCAATTTTTGTGCCAAAATAGACTTACCTTGGCCAGCGCCACAGCTTACTAGGCTAATCCTTCACCTGCAGCACTGGCACCCAGGGTTCTAGTCCCGGCTGGGGCACCAGTTCTGTCCCGGTTGCTCCTCTTCCAGTCAAGCTCTCTGCTGTGGGCTGGAAAGGCAGTGGAGGATGGCCCAAGTGCTTGGGCCCTGCACCCGCATGGGAGACCAGGAGAAGCACCTGGCTCCTGGCTTTGGATCAGCACATGCCGGCCATAGTGGCCATTTAGGGGGTGAACCAACGGAAGGAAGATCTTTCTCTGTTTCTCTCTCACTGTCTAACTCTGCCTGTCAAACAAACAAAAAAAAAAAATAGACTTACCTTTTAATTGCATTTTTTGAAAGAGTTATTTATTTTATTTATTTGAAAAGCGAGTTACAGAGAGGAAGAGATAGGGAGGGATATCTTC
Source organism: Oryctolagus cuniculus (assembly GCF_051225735.1). Lineage (NCBI taxonomy): Eukaryota > Metazoa > Chordata > Mammalia > Lagomorpha > Leporidae > Oryctolagus > Oryctolagus cuniculus. The sequence continues at coordinate 78,317,376 of NC_142873.1, forward strand.
CATTCGTTGGCTCACTCCCTAAATGACTGCAACAGCCAAGGCTGAGCCAGGCCAAAGCCAGGAGCCAGAAGCTTCATGCAGATCTCCCATATGGGTAAAAGGGCCCAAGCACTTGGGCCATCTTCCACTGCCCTCCCAGGCACAGGGACCTGGATCAGAAGTGGAGAGCCTGTACTCAAACCAGTCCCCTTGTGGAATGCCAGGATTTCAGGCAGCATATTAAGCTGTTAGGCCACAATGCTGGGCCCCTAACTGCATTATTTAAACACACACACACAAACAACTAAAAAAAGCCCAGAAGTATGCAGAACAGGAACCACAGCTCGACATCAAGGCAGCATCACATATTACTATTCCGTAGGAATAATTCTCAAAGGAGTCTATGCGGCAACCCACACAGCTGTGTAGAAGCTCTTATTTGACAACCAGAGTAACAGTTCAGGTACAAGGGAATGAGACTCATATTTGGCCTGTGTGGGAACCACATGGCTTAAAATTTCTTTTCCTACAAGGACTGATAACAGAAGCACACTTTCCAGGGTATGCCAAATACAAGAATCACCACTCAGAAAAGCTCAAAGCAATAGCTTCCTATCATGTATTTAGGGTTCACTTATAACCCCTAGCATAGTGAGTCACGGCACCGGCCAGTAATGAGATTTTTAAAATGATTTATTTAAGGCCGGCGCCGTGGCTCACTAGGCTAATCCTCTGCCTGCGGCGCTGGCACACCAGGTTCTAGTCCCGGTCAGGGCGCCGGATTCTGTCCCAGTTGCCCCTCTTCCAGTCCAGCTCTCTGCTATGGCCCGGGAGTGCAGTGGAGGATGGCCCAAGTCCTGGGCCCTGCACCCACATGGGAAACCAGGAGAAGCACCTGGCTCCTGGCTTCGGATCAGCGTGGTGCGCCAGCCGTAGTGCACCAGCTGGAGTGGTCATTGAGGGGGTGAACCAACGGAAAAAAGGAAGACCTTTCTCTCTGTCTCTCTCTCTCACTGTCCACTCTGCCTGTCAAAAAAAAAAAAATCTCATTACCACTCATATTATTTCCTCTCATGCTTTGACTACGCTAAAAAATGCAAGTATACTGCACATACAACATTCCATCAAGTGAATATTCCATTGCAAACTTTTTGTTTGCCTCATTAGGTTGTGCTTCTTCAACTATGCTTTAATGAATGAATGTCTTCATAGTTACATATTTTTCATTGGAGAATTTTTAAGGAATTATTTTGATTTATTGTTTATTTCAATTTTATTGTTAAAGCAGAGAGAGGGAGGAAAAGTGGGAGAGAGAGAAAAAGACCCTCAATTTCCCATGCACTGATTTATTACACAATAGCCAAGGCTGAGCCAACCGAAAGCCAGGAGAACAGAACTCAGGTCTCCCACAAGGGTAGCAGGAACTCAAGTACTTGAGCCATCACTTCCTGCCTCCCTGGAAGCTGGAGCTGAATGTGAAGCCAGGACTCGAACCCAGGCATGCCAATGTGTGATGTGGGCATCTTTTTTTTTTTTTTTTTTTTTTTTTTTTTTTTTTTTTTGACAGGCAGAGTGGACAGTGAGAGAGAGAGACAGAGAGAAAGGTCTTCCTTTTGCCGTTGGTTCACCCTCCAATGGCCGCCGCGGCCGGCGCGCTGCGGCCGGCGCACCGCGCTGATCCGATGGCAGGAGCCAGGAGCCAGGTGCTTTTCCTGGTCTCCCATGGGGTGCAGGGCCCAAGCACCTGGGCCATCCTCCACTGCACTCCCTGGCCACAGCAGAGGGCTGGCCTGGAAGAGGGGCAGCCGGGACAGAATCCGGCGCCCCGACCGGGACTAGAACCCGGTGTGCCGGCGCCGCTAGGCGGAGGATTAGCCTAGTGAGCCGCGGCGCCGGCCGATGTGGGCATCTTAACCATTGTGCCAAAGTGCCAAAGGTACCCCTTTAGTTGTAGAATTCTTAGTTAATAAGGCAATTTACATTCTGGCAAGCCCTGTGAACAGTATGTTTGGTTTGCAACATGTCTTCTGTTGTCAGATCAAATTCTGTACTGAATGTCCTGGTCTGTACATTATCTTGTGTTTTTCCCCCCGACAGGTCTTGATAATTCATGGGTCAGTTCCCTCACCATAAGTACTTTGTACTTACCATTTCCTGGTTACAGCCTCAATGTTTTCTTTTCAACAGTACATCCATATACCAACTTCTTAGTGCCTTTCCAAGCTTATCTTTGTCAGCAGAATCCTCCCATGAGTTGCATCCCAATTTAGATTGCCTGGTGCTGGTAATACCCAAGAAATGTTTAAAATTCTAATGGTTCCCAATACATATAATAAAAAATTGCTTTCCAAGTTTTGAGCCAATTTAAAATGTTACCAATGTATAAGAGCACTGGTTTCATAAGTGTGGGGAGCAACTGAGACTAGACTAAGTTACTGGAATTAAGACTTATTCTATGCATCTGCTCTCCCACAATATGGCGCTGGGGAGGAGTAAACTTGTACGAAGCTGCCTCTCCCCAGTTTGACTGATAAGCTGCAGGAGCTGATCCTGCTCCTGATTGGAGGAGAGCAGCGTGCTCGGCGTGTGGGCAGCAGAGTTGGGATTGGTGGAAGAGGACTATAAAGGAGGAGAGAGACAACATGCACGAGGAACATCTGAAGGAACACCTGAGCAGCCCCCGAGAGAGCCGGCCGGCGGTGTGCCGCTCCTCCACGGAAGCGGGGAAAGTGGCAGGGGGAGCCGCCCCTCCATGGAGGTGGAGGGGTCGGCAGCCAACCCGGGAAGGACCAGCAGCAAACCCGGGAAGGGCCGAGCAGACGAAAGAACAGCGCAGGGTCCAGTGTCGTTCCTCCACAAAGAGGGGGAGCGACAATAAGCCCTCATCAGCAATGGTACCTAAGCCATGAAATGCATTGGTATCACCTTAATTGTAGGTGTACAAAGTAGTTAATGAAGAAATAGTGTCATGTTAAACTCTAAACCCCAAAGGCTATTCACAACTCCACTCCTCAAAGAGGATGCTTTTTTTAGACATTCTAGAAAACTAAAACATTAAACTTCACACAATTTCCTATAACTAAAGCTAAGTAGTTTAAATAATTCCATTGTTTTATATATATATAAGTATATATATATATGTAGTAATGTGGAATGGAGAAAAGGGAAGCTTTTTCTAAAGGCTTTAGCATTTTAGAAAAAGGCTTTCAGTTGGTATGTCTATTTAGACTTCCCATTGTTTCTCTTTTTCCTTTTCCATTCTATTGTAACATGAATGCAACAACTATATTAACAACAGCTATCTTGTGACCATTAGGACAAAAGCCAAATGCTGATTATGCTGAAACAGAAAAATAGGAGACTGCTTCATTGTTAAATCCTTGAAAACTGTATTAGCCCTAAATTCCTGAACTTTTTGTTATGCAAAACATGAAAAACAACTTAATTTCTCCATGCTATATTTATCTATTTCCTCATCTATAAAATGAGAGTTTGGGCAGGCATTTGGCACAGCAGTTGACACCTGGGATGCCCACATTTGTTATCAAAGGGCCTGGGTTCAGCTTCTGATTTTAGCTTCCTATTAAACCTGACACTGGGGGGCCAGCGCTGTGCCATAGTGGGTAGAGCCACCACCTGCAGTGCCCGCATCCCATATGGGCTCCACTCCCAATCTGGCTCTCTGCTACGGACTGGGAAAGCAGTGGAGGATGGCCCAAGCCCTTGGGCTCCTGCACCTGCTTGGGAGACCCGGAAGAAGCTGCTGGCTTCTGGCTTTGGATCAGCTCAGCTCTGGCAGTTGCAGCCATCTGGGGAGTGAACCAGCAGATGGAAGAGCTCTCTGTCTCTACCTCTCTCTGTAACTCTTTCAAATAAATAAAATAAATCTTTAAAAAAAATACCCAAAATAACTTTAACACAAATCCTACCAAAGAAAATACACACAAGGCAAATAAGCATATGAAAAGATGCTCAGCACAATAAACCATTAGGGATTTGCAAATTAAAGCAACAACAAGCAGAAGCAGCAACAGACCTCCCAAATTCACCTACCGCGGCGTGGAGCCCGACCAGCGGCTGGACATGCTCTGTGAGCACCTAATACAGAGCCTCACGGCCCACTGCAACTGCTGGAGCCGGGGCCCCCAGCGGAAGCAGCGCTGGCTTCGGACGCGTCTGCGCGTGAGCGAGAAGGCCGCGCCACCCGTGGAGAAGCCAGAGGTCGTGGGCGCGTCAGCCAGCCTGAGGTGGTGGGCAGAATGATGGGCGCGCACAAAGGAAGACCTTCAACCAGGTGGAAATCAAGCCAGAGACGATCTACCGCGGGAGTTCTCCACGGCTGACAAGCCTGGCAGGTACCGCCCGCTCCTCCCGCTTCATCCCCTGTGAGTAGCCTGCTCAGCCGTGGTGGCGCACACAGTTCAAAAAATAACTCAATGAAATAAAGCAACCATGAGGTATTACACACCTATTAAAATGGTTGAAATCCCAAACATTGATGTGAAGCAGTGAGAACTCCCGTTCATTGCTGGGGGGAATGCAAACCAGAATAGCCACTTTCAAAGAGAGTTTGTCAGTTTCTTTTTTTTTTTTTTTTTGTTTTTTGACAGGCAGAGTGGACAGTGAGAGAGAGAGACAGAGAAAGGTCTTCCTTTGCCATTGGTTCACCCTCCAATGGCCGCCGCGGCCGGCGCGCTGATCCGATGGCAGGAGCCAGGAGCCAGGTGCTTCTCCTGGTCTCCCATGGGGTGCAGGGCCCAAGCACCTGGGCCATCCTCCACTGCACTCCCTGGCCACAGCAGAGGACTGGCCTGGAAGAGGGGCAACCGGGACAGAATCCGGCGCCCCGACCGGGACTAGAACCCGGTGTGCCGGCGCCGCTAGGCGGAGGATTAGCCTATTGAGCCCCAGCGCCGGCCAGTTTGTCAGTTTCTTAGAAAAGTAAACATATGGTTACCATACAGTTCATCGTTCATAGTCCATAATACTTACTCCAATAATATTACTCATTGGAATTTCAAAATTAGCGATATATACCACTCTTGGAGCATTTATCACAGAAAAATTTCACGGCAAGATGAAGCAAAATTTTTATCAATTATATCATCTCATGATATGAAAATGTATTTCCTTGCACTTTCAGGAATGACAAATCTTTTGCTCTGTTGAAGTGGGAGGATACCATCTTGCTGGTTTCATCAGCTATCTCTTAAACTAAATGTGCTGTGGAATTGATATCAAAGAGATTGGGGGAGAATATAAAAAGCAAAAATAGGAAGTTATTGTAGCTGGTTGCCATCATGTGCCTGATGCATTACAAATGTTGTGCTGGTTCCTATCAATTTATATATAGGTTTCCAAAGTAATTATGTGAATTTGTAGCACATACTTTTTTTACCTCTATCCTGTAGAGCACAAACCAGCTTTTTCCTCTCCTGTTTTCCTTCTAATAACTAAGATCCTAGAAATGCCCAATGGTGAGTCCAGTAACAGAAAGGGAAGAGATGAAATTCTCCACTCATTCATTTAATAATAATTTGTTGAATATCTACCATGTATTTTTCTATCATTTAATATGCATTTATTTTTTAATTTTTTAACTTTCTTTTTTTAACTTTTATTTAATATAAATTTCCAAAACACAACTTTTGGATTATAGCAGCTTTTTCCCCCCATAACCACCCTCCCACCCACAACCATCTACCACTCCCTCTCCCATCCCATTCTTCATCAAGATTGATTTTCAATTATCTTTATATACAGAAGATTAATTTAGTATATACTAAGTAAAGATTTCAACAGTTTGCACCCATACTAATATGCATTTATTAGATCACTGTATACCCTCAAGGAAGGCCCAATCTGATTTAGGAAATAAAATATATGAAACAATAAGAGACATTAAATTATTAAATGCTGGACTGTGTGGCGAATATTACAATTATTGTATACATTCAAGAGAGAGAATATGGTTTCTCTGTAATAACCAGGAAAGGATTCATTCCCTCAGCACTTATTTATTCAACATGTTGAAGAAAAGACAGCAGGCCCCAAAGGAAGTCACTCATTCTAAACTTTTGCATCACCAAACCAAAACATAAATTGTGCACTTGTAGAACTGGACATCTGAAAAATCGGGAAAGAAATGATAGCCAAATCCCATTAAGCCAATAAATTTCACTTCTATTCCTATGAAGAAACTAACCTTGAAATGCTCAATCTGTTACTTGTTCCTGTTTGTCTCCATATTTTTCTGCCTATCTGATCCATCCACTCTGTTTAGCTCCTCAAAGCTCCTTTCTGTTTTGTAGGTTGGATGATTCCCTGTTCATAAATCACTAATTTAAAAGCTAAAGGGCAAGGCCGGTGCCGAGGCTCAATAGGCTAATCCTCCGCCTTGCGGCGCCGGCACACCAGGTTCTAGTCCCGGTCGGGGCGCCGGATTCTGTCCCGGTTGCCCCTCTTCCAGGCCAGCTCTCTGCTGTGGCCAGGGAGTGCAGTGGAGGATGGCCCAATTCCTTGGGCCCTGTACCCGCATGGGAGACCAGGAGAAGCACCTGGCTCCTGGCTTCAGATCAGCATGGTGTGCCAGCTCGGCGGCCATTGGAGGGTGAACCAATGGCAAAGGAAGACCTTTCTCTCTGTCTCTGTCTCTCTCACTGTCCACTCTGCCTGAAAAAAAAAAAAAAAAGCTAAAGGGCAGATATTTGACCTGGTAATTAAGGTGCCCACATCCATATTGAAGTGCCTGGGTTCAGTATCCACCCATGGCTCCTAATTACAGCATCCTGCTAATGCAGATCCAGGGAGGCAGCTCCCTGTAGTAGCTCAAGTAGTTGGGTTCCTGATACCATGTGGGAACCTGGATGAAGTTCCCAGCTCCCAGTTTCAACCTTGGTTGTTGCAGGCATTGGGCGAGTGGACCAGAGATGAGAGTGCTTGGTTGCTTTCTCTTTCTCTCTTTATCAAATAAATACATTTTTTAAAAAGAGAAAAGTCAATATATTTCAATGATATTTGAAATTCAATTTGTCGACTTTTTTTTTTTTTTCTATTCAGGTAGAGAGACAGAAATCTCCCATCCAGTGGCTCACTCTGCAAATGCCTGCGATAGTAGGGGCTGGCCGAGACGGAAAGCAGGAGCTGGGAACTCAATCCAGGTCTCCCATGTGAATAGTAGGGACCCAACCACTTGAACCATTATCTGCTGCCTCCTAGGGTGCACATTAGCAGGAAGCTGAAATTGGAAGCAGAGCTGGGATTGCAACCCAGGAACTTTAATATGGGATATAAGCATTCCAGGGGGCATGATAACCATTACGCCAAACACCTGCCCTGAAATACTCTTCTTTGATAAGGAATCTTTTACATACTGGCCTCTAGGAATACACGATTAGAAGGACCTATTCTCTCAAGGAGTAGGACAAAAACTACAAGATAGTGTGGCAAATATTGTAATACTGGTAAGAACAAGGTGCTACAAGAGCAGTAAAAGGTACAAATTAGGTGGTTTGGTAAAGCAAAAAGAAGGAGATTGAAATAATAGTCAATATTATTGAGTGCTTGCTGTGTTAAATGTGTTATCTCTTTTCATATTAATAACAACCCTATTATTATCACTGTTTTTCAAACATGCAACTGAGGTTCAGAAGTTGATTTGGAGGCTAGTATTATGGCAGATGATTAAGCTGCCCCTGTAATGCTGGCATCCCATATGGGCACCAGTTCAAGTCCTGGCTGCTTCACTTCTGATCCAGCTCCCTGCTAATGCTCCTGGGAAAGCTATGGAAGATAGCCAAGTACTTGGACTCCTTCATCCACGTGGGAGACTCAGCTGAAGCTCCTAGCTCTGGCTTTGGACCAGCCCGGCCTCAGCTGTTGTGGCCATCTAAGGAGTGAACGAGCGGATGGAAGATCCTCTCCCTCTCCTCTCTCTCCCCTCCCCTCTCCCCTCTCACTCTCTCTCTCTCTCTGTAATTCTGACTTTCAAATATATAAAATCTTTTTAAAAAGAGAGAGCGAGTGAAAGAGAAAATCTTCCATCTGCTGGGTCACTCCCCAGATGGCTGCAACTGCCAGGGCTAGGCCAGGTCAAAGCCAGGAGCCTGGAGCTTCAACTTGATCTCCCACATAGATGCAGGGGCCCAAGCACTTGGGCCATCTTATGCTGCTTTTCCCAGGTGACTAGCAGGGAGCTGGATGGGAAGTGCAGCAGCTAGGACAGGAACCAGTGCCCATATGGGATGATGGCATTGCAGGCAGTGGTTTTACCTACTATGCTACAAAGTTGGCCCTGTAACTCTGCCTTTCAAATAAATAAAATAAATCTTTTAAGAAAAAAGAGTTAATTTGATCAGATCATTATGATGGTTAAACTAGGACTCAAACCCACATCTGTATAACTCCAGATCCAAAATTACTAAACATTGAGTTTTATTTATTGCTGTTAGTGTAGTTGAGGAGAAAACCTAAGAAGAAAAGGGAAATGGATGTTGTAGAGGAGGTTTTTGTGGTGTAACACTAGGGAATATGGCTATATCAAGAGCTAGGTGTTTAGGGTTTAGTTTATATGTTTAGGGCTAGTTTAGGATAGGTATGCAGGATAGAAGTTGGGGGCAGAGGGCCTTAAGACCTTGTTGGAGATACTAGTATTTGAACAGAAGAATATAATAAACATTATATATTTGTTTTAGAAAAAAGGTAACATCATTCAATCATTATTGGAAAATTAGTCTGAGGGCAGTATGCAAGATGAACTAAAAAAGGGGACAACATGCCATAAAGACTAGTGGGAATATTACTGCAGATTAAGGTGGTAAAGGCTCAGCGCCAGCGTGGCTAAAGAAAAAGGTATGGCTCTACTAGACCTTTTGAAATGGAGTAACTATAACCAAAATTGATCGGTAAACAAAGTTTATGGTAAATAAAAGGGAAAGTCCAGGATGAGCCCAAAGATTTAAACCTGGAATATTAAAGAGTGATGATGTAGAGAAAAAAAAAAAAAAAAGGAGCCCGAAAAAAGCTAATTTTCAGAAGGGGATGATGACCTTGTTTTGGATATATATATTATGCTTATTTTTGATAATCTGAATCTGAGATGTCGTGAAATGTCCAATTAGAACAATTCCAAATGGAATTGGGAGGAAGGGCTTGGAGTTCAGGTAAGAGAGAATAAGCAGTATCATTGGGAATAATTAATCAAAATTAGTAAATGAACATAAATGTTTTAAAGTTGAGAGAATGACAAGCTTTCTACGAAGCAAAGGACCTGGAAGATAGCAAGTGATGAGCTAAGCCTTGGGACAGCCCCCAGAGAATAAGCAGGAAGAAGAGAATCAGAAGCCAAAAAAGTAACAGACGGCCACGCAAATAATAATGGTAGCATCCAGAGTGATTTCTGCTCTCGTCCCCTTTTAGGGCTTCAGGATGACTCAGATACTGATTCTGATTAATGAAAAATTCAGAGTTTCATGAAAATTAGTGTGCAAAATCCCTCTGATTCATTATTTATTGAAGGTTTCTCATTGCTCAGCCTTATCCCACCCTCCCTGATTTATCTTATCTGGATCCAGAATGCTAAGAAACTGACAACTTCTATATTGGACTTTTGGACCATTCTTTCTGGGAGTCCTAACCTTGCAGATAAGAAATCCAGATGCCCTAAGACCCTCATAAGTCAGAAGTCACCTGTAATACTCTTGAGTCTCAGCTGGACTCAGGCTTCCAGCTCTGCACACCAAGGTCAGATGTGAGTCAGATGTGATCAAACTGATTTTGAACCCTCTGGGGACCATCTGATTGCTAAATACCACTAGTCAATACCACATGGAAAAGAATCACTTGGCTGATCTCTGCCCTGGTTACTAACCACAAATTTTTTAAATGTAATAAAAATTGTCATTTTATGCCACTCTGTTCTATGGTAATTTGTTATGCAGCAAAAGATAACTAGAACACCAAATAAACATATCATCTCTCTCTCTCTCTCTCTTATTTTACTTGAGAGACATAGTTAGAGAGAGGGAGAGAGATCCTCCATCCACTGGTTCACTCCTCAAATAGCCACAACAGCCAGAGCTGGGCCAATTTGAAGCCAGGAGCCAGGAGCTTCTTCTGGGTCTCCCACTTGGGTACAGGGGCCCATGCACTTAGGCCATCTTCCACTGCTTTTCCAGGCCATAAGCAGGGAGCTGGATTGGAAGTGGAGCAGCAGGGACTCTAACCAGCACCTATATGGGATTCAAGCACCACAGGTAGATGCTCAACCTACCATGCCACAGCCCCGGCTCTTGTCATTTCTCTCTTGAATCTCAATGTTTTCATGCATAAAGCAAGGGAGTTTGATGTCTACATGATCTCTAAATTTCTTCTCACTTTTTATTGCTATGACTCTATTTCTTTTCAGTGACTCATCTGGAATGGAAGCACTTTTGTATGAAGTCTTCTATGTTAAAAAAATAACAATTTTAAAAATCCTCTAAGCAGGCCAGTGTCGCAGCTCAATAGGCTAATCCTCTGCCTGTGGCGCTGGCACACCGGGTTCTAGTCCCATTCGGGGCGCCGGATTCTGTCCCGGTTGCCCCTCTTCCAGTCCAGCTCTCTGTTGTGGCCCGGGAGTGCAGTGGAGGATGACCCAAGTTCTTGGGCCCTGCACCCCATGGGAGACCAGGAGAAGCACCTGGCTCCTGGCTTCAGATCAGCGCAGTGCGCCAGCCACATCGCACTGGCCACAGCACACTGGCCGCGGTGGCCATTGGAGGGTGAACCAACGGCAAAGGAAGACCTTTCTCTCTGTCTCTCACTGTCCACTCTGCCTGTCAAAAAAAAAAAAAAAAATCCTCTAAGCATATCAGGGTTCCTGAGCACACTGAGGTGTTTCAGATTGAAATAGCAAAAAAAAAAAAAAAAAAAAAAAAAGTGATAATTTTCTCAGTGACAGAGAAGGGGCAGGAGGAGAAGTGACAAATATGGGGAAGGCAGGGGCAGCAGCAGCAGAGAAACAGGAGAAAGCTGGGCTTAAGAGCTGGAGGTTCCTGTGTTAGCTGAGGAACTGGTGGAGGCGGAGAAGGAAGACGTTGAAAGCAGAAGCAGAGGCAGTGGCATGGAGATAAGGGTGGTCTCCAGTGTTACTGAAAGAAAGAATAATCTGTCCATCTGCTCCCATCCTTCACTGGTCAGCAGCTCTCTCCATAGGGTAGTAAGCCTCCTGCCCTGCATTTCCAAATTGTGTGCATAGGTACTGTAGGTTTTATGGTGTCTCATGCCTCAAAGTCAACAGTGAAATCCCTAGGTAGGGGTCCATATCATGGACATAAGACCAGGGGCTGCCAAGTTACAAACTCATGAAGCTTGTCAGAAAGACATTATTATTATTATTATTTCAGAATAAATAGTCTAAGTCTCCCTGCCTTAAGTCTTACTATCCAGAAAGTTTTGTTTTTGCTATAAAAAATGAACCTAAAATCTATTGTAAGGAAAGCAGCATGGTGTGAATTTATAGGAACATGGAAAAATTAAACTGTGACTTCTTGTTAACTAATAATTTTAGGGTTGTCAAATCATCTTCCTCCTACCCCAGCCCCAGAAGAATTTGTAAGTGCTATCATCAGATGATGTTAATTAATGCTGTCTTGGCAGATGAAAATTTTAGGTGAGCTGCTGGAAAGTCAATGTGCAATCAAAGCAGATCACTCAATGAAGAGTCATATCAAAGGTGGGCGTTTAGCACAGCAGTTAAATTACCACCTGGGATGCAGGGTACTGGTTCAAGTCTTGGCCATTCCACATCTGATCCGCACCTTGGGAGGCAGTAAATAATGGCTCAGTATATGCCACCCATGTGGGAGAACTGGATGGAGTTTCAACCTTTTTTTTTTTTTTTTTTTTTTGACAGGCAGTTAGACAGAGACAGAGAGAGAGACAGAGAGAGAGAGAGAGAGAGAGAGAAAGGTCTTCCTTTTGTTGGTTTATCCCCCAAATGGGCGCTATGGCCGGCGCGCTGTGGCCGGTGTGCCGCGCCAATCTGAAGCCAGGAGCCGGGTGCTTCCTCCTGGTCTCTGATGTGGGTGCAGGGCCCAAGCACTTGGGCCATCCTCCACTGCTTTCCCGGGCCACAGCAGAGAACTGGACTGGAAGAGGAGCAACCGTGACAGAACCAGCACCCCAACCGGGACTAGAACCCGGGGTGCCAGCACAGCAGGCAGAGGATTAGCCTAGTGAGCCGCAGCGCCAGCAGAGTTTCAGCCTTTTGACTTCAACCCAGCCCTAGCTGTTGTGGGCATTTGAGGAGTGAACCAGTAATGTAAGATATCTTTCTGTCCTCTGCCTTTAAAATAAATTGAATTTTTTAAATTTTAAAATAAAAGAATCACAAGAGGGTGAGTATTTGGCACAGAAATTAAGACACTGCTTAGGATACCTGTATTGGAGTGTCGGTTTGATTCCCTGACTCCAGTATCTTGCCAGTGTGTACCCTAGGAGGCAGGTGATGGCTTAAGAACTTAGGTCCCTGCCACCCATGTGGAAGACCTGGATTGAGTTCTGGTCTCCTGGCCCAGCTCTGCCCTATCTGTCTCTCTGCCTTTCAAATAAATAAAAATTGGGAGTGGGTGAGGGCAGGGAGTCAAAATAACCAAGTTCCAATTCCCATCTCCACATACCCTGCTTATGACACATAGCTTTGAAGATGAACTTACCAAAATTTGGGAGGGGTAAGAGAGAGAGGTGAGCATTCAAGAATATGGGCAAAGTGAGAGAGACAACATGAGGTAAGAGGCAGATTGATAAAAGGTAGAATCGCAGAGGTGAGACCACTTAGTTGCTCACTAGCCTCTGTTACTTTATTGAGTCATTTTAGCTGAGTTGCCTAAGCTCTCACAGTTTCAGCTTGAGTAAGAATATCATCAAGAAGGCTTTATTGTGCAGAATAAATGAAATAATATGTGCTTTGGGACCACCTGCATTTGTTGGCATCTCATTTCAGCACCAGTTTGTGTCCTGGCTGCTCTGCTTCCAATCCAGCTCTCTGCTTATGGCCTGGGAAAGCAGAGGAAGATGGCCCAAGTACTTGGGCTCCTGCACCCATGTGGGAGACCCAGAAGAAGCTCATGGCTCCTGGCTTTGGATCATCCCAGCTCCAGCCATTCCAGCCATTTAGGGGAGAGAACCAGTGAATAGAAGACCTTTCTCTCTGTCTCTCTCTCTCTCTCTCTCTCTCTCTCTCTCTGTAACTCTGCCTTTAAATAAAAGAAATAAATGTAAGACAAGGATGAAAAAAGCATTAAAAACATATCAACAATGTAGGCTGAAGGCTTAAAGTCTGGCTACAGTGACATTAATAAGGAATGAAGATATGATACAAATATACGGAGGTATGAAGAAACCCAATCATGAAAACAAATTCATGAAACCTAATGTGAAGCACAAAAATAAGGGATAGAAATGTAGTTGGTTTCACTATGAGAGACTTCATATGACAAATGCAATTGATCAAGACTCTTTTTCATTGCCAGGGTCATGATTACACTCTGAACAAGCCTCAGAAGGGCAGCAACACTTGCATTGGTTGCCTGGAAATAGCGAATGAAAAATAAGTCAAGATTCTCTCTCTCTTTTCCTCTTTCTCTCCTACTCTCTCAATTTTTCCCTTCCACCTCCTTCTCCAACTTCTATCACCCATACTTAGAGTTCTAGCTAAAGAATTCCCAGAGAAGTGTTACGATGGACACATGCCCAAGCTGGACCAGAAGCTGTAGCCCAAGCGATGAGATATTATATTCAATAAAAGTTGTATCAGTACCCATCCCTGTAGCCAGAGAAGTGCAGTCTGTTATTAGCTGCCATTATTAGAGTTGTAAAGAAAATATTTCTTCAAAGAGAGATGCCATTCTGAGCTTCTAAAATATTTTGAGACTGCTAATATGCAATGAAAACTTGAATGTCCATAATCATTACAGTAGTAGCAGTAATAACATTTAGTAAATATTCACCCTGTGCCAAACTGTGTAAAAAGTACTTTATATGTGCTAGTTATTTAATTTTTCCAACTACCCTATAAATAAGATATTATTAATTTCTATTTTACAGATAAAGCAGTTGAGGCCCAGAGATGATAAACTAATATTCATAGGTCACACAATAGGAAGTACTGATTTGAGTCCAGTTCTGTTTGGCCACCTTTTTTCTTTTAAAGATTTATTTATTTGAAAGGCAGAGTTATGGAGAGGCAGAGAGAGAGAGGCTTCCATCCACTGGTTCACTCCCCAGGTGGCCACATGGCTGGAGCTGCACCCATCTGAAGCCAGGAGCCAGGAGCTTCTTCTGGGTCTCCCACACAAGTGCAGGGGCCCAAGGACTTGAGCCATCCTCAACTGCTTTCCCAGGCCATAGCAGAGAGCTGGATCAGAAGTGGAGGAGCCAGGACTCGAACCAACACCTGGACAGGCAGCCATATGGGATTCCAGCACTGCAGAGGGCAGCCCAACCAGCTATGCCACAGTGCCGGCCGCTTGACTACCTCTTAACCACTATCCTTTATTTGAACACGAGAACCACCAGAAGCTTTAAAATAGATCCATCCTTTGTAAATAACTTTCAGGCATTGTGCAGAAATTTGATTTAAAAGGGGAATAGTGCCAATAAAAAGGACATTATGACAGCAGTGCATTTGAAGCTCAAAAAAGGAGAGGGCTGGAGCAGGCATTTGGCCTAACAGTTAAAATACCTGCATTCCACACTGGAGTACCTCAGTTCAGTTCCCAGCTCTACCTTCCCATCAATGCAGATGCCAGGAGACAGAGGCTGATGGCTCAAGTGGTTGGATCCCTGCCCTCCATGTGGGAGATGTTGGCTGAGTTTCCAGCTCCTAGACTGAGTTCACGACTCCCAGTAGATAGAAGCTGTGTGCCTGTGGGCATTTGGGGAGTGAGTCAGTGGATAGGAGCTCTGTCTCGTCTGTCTTCTCTGTCTCTCTGCCTCATGAATGAATATTCTTTTTTAAATTTTAAAAAGGAGAGGACTGATATTTAATGGAAAACTGTACATCTAATCAAACCTTGATATTCCAGTCAGGTTGATTGACTGATGCCCTTCATGCCTCTCTCATGCCAAGGACATTGGCACAAAAAGTAATTATAATTGAATTAGAATATATTCAGTTATATAATCTTAGTTATTCACATCTAATTCCACAAAATTTACACATGAAACTTGAACATTCGAAGAATTTCTAACAAGGGAAGACATGACTGAATAAAAAGGAGCCTTTTATGGATCTTGTTTCACTGTTGTTATCAGTTAATAATGAATGTAGTTAATACTTATCTCTAATGAGCTAGGATTTTATTTTCAACTTTATGTTCCTATTTCTTAATTTTTTATCTGTTGTAATATTTCAAAAAAGTTATTTAAAACTCTTATAGCGCAATTATATGGATTTCTGGTTTTGTGAGACCGTGGAAGAATTTAATGCTGTCAGCGAGGGGCATTTGAAAGTTCCCAGTTGATCAAAACATGGACTCTTTTGGGGAGCTATCCAGGGTACTGGATTGTCACTCCTGAATCTGATATGTGAACCAGATGCTGCATCTCTTTTTTGACCTATTGGTCTGCCCTGAATCTTGCCTTTCTGATAAGCTGCCTGTCTCAACTATAAAGCATATTCATTCTCTAGATAAGTACCCAGTGGACTTTAACCATTAACTTTATCCTGATATCTTCAAATCTTCAAAATAGAACTTTCTTCTTTTTCATTATTATTGCAAATAGCCTACTTAGCTTATTTAACAAATATTATTATTGAGTGTAGATAGAAATGTAAAATACAGAAAGAGATAAGAAGAAAAATCTATGTGGTATGACTTTAGCAATTAATTTTTTAAAGATTTATTTATTTGAGAGAGTCAAGGAGAGAAAAAGAGAGATTGATTGATTTATCTTCCGTCCACTGGTTCACTCCCCAAACGGTTATGATGCCCAGGTCTGTTCCAAGCCAATGCCAGCAGTCCAGAACTCCATCTAGGTCTCCTGCATGGGTGGCCCAAGTACTTGTGCCATCTTCCACTGCTTTCACAAGCACATTAGCAAGGAGCTGAATTTCTAGTATTGGTGCTGTGTCTAGTGTTTGTTACATGAATGATTGGGTGAATCTGAGTGAATGTGTTCATCCCCCTTGCCATCATACTCCAAGGACTAGATTAGCATTCACAGAAAGTGATCTGAGGATGGAAGTGCCTGTATGTGTAGCCTCAGAAGCTTCAAGTGTCACTTTCTTTTAAACAACTCAGTCAATTTAATTTGGGTCTCTTTGGTTCCATTATTTAGAGAAGAAGCAAGGAGAATACTTAGATGTACATATTCCACAGTTTGCTCAAGGGTAGGGCAGGGTTTTCAATTAAGTTTTCCACTAATTTTTGTTCACAACCCATCTTTTACTAGGGTATTGGCTGTAATCGTTTGAGGAATACTAGTTTAAGGGGATAGTTAATAATGACTTACAAAGCCATTATTCTATAAATATACCTATATTAAATGTTACTTTGCACTTGTTCATACTGAAATTCATCTGATATGTTTCTGCTCAACTCTCTGTCTTACAATAGCTCTCTAATTTATTCTCATGAGTTCAGTTTTCATTACAAAGAGGAGCTAAGTGTCACCTACCTGTCACTTTCTCCTTTTGAATCTCATTTTCTTCATTTGTGAAATAGGATAATAATATATTACTCATGGGACAGTTAAGAAAATTCATGTAAAATATCTAGCATGATATTTGATATGTATGTAGTAGTACTCAAGAAATGTAACTTTTCCCTCCCTTATTGAGTTCCTTGACAATTGAACATGTCCACAGTTCCACTGTTTCTTTTCTTCAATTTTTTTTCCTGATAGAACAAGTCAAACTCCTTGATGAACTACAGACCTATTCAAGGGTGGTTATTGCCAACCATATGTGTTTGAATATTTAGAATTAGATAATTACAATTATATTGACCTAATATTTGAAGATAACATTAGAGTCAGTTAAGTATACATTACAACTAAGGTTAGGAATTAGTCAATACAGCAATTTGTCAGAATCTTTTCTCTCTCCAACCATAGACAGATTTGACTAAACTATTCAGCACAAAACTTCAATTATATTGATATTTGAAGTACATAAAACTTGTAAATAAGTAACATCAATTTTACCCAAAAACAATACTTGTGCTTTCTCCATGCTTTTTTTTCCCAGGCTGGTAGGACATATTATAATGATTGACCGGCTGCTCACATTTTCAAAAATGCATTTTCAAATGATCTTTTGTAGCTGAAGTTTTATGGTTGGTACCTATTGTGCCTTGGCTACTATTAAAATTTCTAAAAGGTTATAGTGTATCAGTATTTTCCACATGCTTTTCCGATTTCTTTTGGGTTGCTTCTAAATCCCTAGGAAGGTTTTGCTTTTACATATTTTTTGTTTGGCCGGCGCCGCGGCTCACTAGCCTAATCCTCCGCCTTGCAGCGCCAGCACACCAGGTTCTAGTCCCGGTCAGGGCGCTGGATTCTGTCCCAGTTGCCCCCCTTCCAGGCCAGCTCTCTGCTGTGGCCAGGGAGTGCAGTGGAGGATGGCCCAAGTGCTTGGGCCCTGCACCCCATGGGAGACCAGGAGAAGCACCTGGCTCCTGCCTTCAGATCAGTGCGGTGCGCCGGCCGTGGCAGCCATTGGAGGGTGAACCAACGGTAAAGGAACACCTTTCTTTCTGTCTCTCTCTCTCACTGTCCACTCTGCCTGTCAAAAATAAAATAAATAAATAAATAAATAAATACATATTTTTTGTTTGGTTGTTTGGCTTAAGATTCTCTTTAGAAAAAAGGAACAAAACATTACAGACAAGATTGAAACCTTGTGCTTAAATTTTTATTTACTTATTTGACAGGCAGAGAGACAGAAGCAAACAATCAGAGACCTTTGATTCTCTGGGTCACTCCCCAAATGCTAGCAACAGCCAGAACTGGCACAGGCCAAAGCTAGGACCCAAAAGTCAATTCAGGTCTGTGATGTGAGTGGCAGGACCCAGTTACTTTGAGATACCACCTGCTATTATCACCTGCACATTAGCAAGAAGCTGGACTGGAAGCACAGTACCCGGAAATAAACCAGGCCCTCCTACTCGGAATGTAGGCATCCCGAGCAGTCTTAACCACTGTGTCAAATGCCCACTCCAGGGTTTGCTTTTAAATTGTTTAGTTTTGTTTTTGAACATTCAATCCTTGAAAAAATATAAATGAATGAAAAATTTACAGACTACAAGTAGAAAGGCAGGCCATAAATATTAGTCAACAGCCATAGTTAATAAGTTTGGAGAACTCTAGGTCTATGTAACTTTGCTAAACTGAACTTTATAGCCAGAATTGATTTCATTAAGGACCTTTTGTCAAATGAGCGACCATAGTTTCTATGTATGTCTCATTCTTGCTTTCCCAAGCTTTCACTTTGACTCTAGAATGGGTGATTAGTATATTAGATTTCACAATAATAGGAAAATTATTGGTCTGAATTTTGTTTTACAGCACCAACTGTTGTGGTTTTTGCTTCTTTTAAATCAACTATAGTGTATCTCGTCAAAACAATACCTTGGGACCAGTAGCTCTTAGAGTGAAAATTACTCCTGTGCAGATGGCAGTGTGAGGGATCACTTAAACTCTGGATGAATAAATACATATTCAGAGCTGTGAATGGAATTAAGATTCCCACAGTATTAACCCACCTTCAACAAACTGTGCAAATAAAGAGAGGGAAACACAATCTGTTCTATATATTTTTCAGAAATCTCAATTGCTGTAACATGAGGAATATTCTTTAAGTATGGAAGTCCTCAGTTGCTTTTAGGCCATAGAAGTCCATCTGTTTACAGCTGGGGACTTCTCTCCACTCAGCATATTTAGTGTTCTTATGGACAATAGTTCCACTGTTTAAATTAATAGATTTTCTATCTTTGGGAGTAAAGTGATTAAGAGTCATGGCATGACTTTTGCTTTGCTCTTGATTTTTCTTTTATTTCTAAGAAGCTTCTGTACAAGGATTTCTTTGTTAACAGGCACCATTTTCATTTTAATACAACATTAGTTTTTCCTCTATATTTTCAGAAAAGCCAAAAAAATTGTTGTATGAGCCAATAGCTATCTCTAAAACATGTTTTTTCTGATTCTAAAATTTTGGTGTTATTTCTGAAATATATTTTAAAAATCAAGAAATAAAACTTAGAGTAACATTTTGATGTTGATATTTTCCATATCAAATATTTCCTTTAAAAGGAAGAAAGGAATGTGATATTGGTCTAAGAATCGATTAAATAGATTGTGAATATTTTCTTTTCTAATACATATTTTAGAAATTACCAGTAAGTAGCTCCAATGAACCAGAAGTGAAGAGAGAAAGTGATTTTCTTTCTTTTTCTTTTTTTTAATTTATTTGAAAGGCAGAGTTACAGAGAGGCAGAGGCAGAGAGGTCTTCCCTCCGCTGGTTCACTCCCAGATGGCCACAACGACTGGAGCTGTGCCAATCTGAATCCAGGAGCCAGGCTGCTTGGGGAGTGAACCATCGGAGGGAAGACCTCTCTCTCTCTCTCTGCCTCTTCTTTCTCTCTAACTCTGTCTTTCAAATAAATAAAATAAATAAATAAAAAGAAAGAAGTGATGGGAACTGCAAATAGGACACAGACTCCAAAAATTAACACAGAGAGAAACAAAGCACATCCCTGCGGCCACTGCTACTGCTGCCACTCCTACCCCAATGCTCAAACCAGGAGACACCATCTTGCCAGGAAAAAGAGTCTGCATGTGAAGTATTAGGACTGAGGAACATTTCGGTAAACACTGATGAGAACTACAAACAGCACAGGCTGAAAACCAGCAGAGAGAACAAGGCACACCATTACCACTGACACTGTGGCTGCTACCAACCACCACTCCTACCTTACTCCCCAGCTGGATGATGCCATCTTGCTGAAAAACAGTTGTATATCTAGAATACTAGAACTGAGGAGACTGAGGGGGAAGTGTCAGCAAGGATGGGAGCTGAAATTGTGGTGCATTGGGTAAAACGGCCTCTGACAAGGCTCCTGCATCCGTGTAGGAGACTCAAACGAAGCTCCTGGCTCCTGGCTTTGGCCTGGCCCAGCCCCGGACTTTGTGGCCATTTGGGGAGTGAACCAGTGGGTGGAAGATTCTCTCTCTCTCTCTTGTAAATTTTATCTATTTATCTATTTATTTATTTATTCATTTGAAAAGCAGAGTTACGGGGTACGGGGGAGAGGGAGAGACAGAGACAGAGAGAGTTCTTCCATCCACTGGTTCATTCCCCAAATGGCTATAATGACTGGGGATGGGCCAGGCCAAAGCCAGGAGCCAGGGGCTGCTTCTGGGTCTCTCATTGGCTGCAGGGACTCAGGCACTTAGGCCATCCTCCACTGCTTTCCAAGGCACATTAGCAGGGAGCTATATCAGAAGAGGAGCAGCCACAACTCATACTGGTGCCCATATGGGATGCCAGCAATGTAGGCGTTGGCTTTACCTGCTATTACACAGTGTCAGCCCCCAAAAATAAATCTTTAAAAAAAAAAAGATGGGGCCAGTGCTGTGGCGTAGCGGGTAAAGCTGCCACCTGCAGTGCTGGCATCCCATATGGATGCCAGTTTGAGACCTGGCGGCTCCACTTCCAATCCAGCTCTCAGATATGGCCTGGAAAGCAGTAGAAGATGGCCCAAGTCCTTGGGCCCCTGCACCCGCATGGGAGACCCAGAAGAAGCTCCTGGCTCCTGGCTTCAGCTCGGTGCAGCTCCAGCCATTGAGGCCAAGTGGGGAGTGAACCATTGGATGGAAGACCCCATCCCCCCGGCTCTCCTCTCTCTGTGTAACTCTGACTTTCAAATAAATAAATAAATCTTAAAAAAAAAAAAAAAAAAAACATTAGTAAGGAAGACTTCCACGAGTCCTGGAGCTATGCTTGCTTGCTCTGTGCAAAGTAAGAAATTTCCCCGTGGCTTCTTGGGACTACTTGCCAGCAGTAGCCCATATACAATCCCAGGGGACCAGACCTAAGGAAGCCAGGTGCCAGAACTCCCCAAGTAACTTGTGCTCACCTGTGAGATCTAGAGGACCCTTTTGGCTGATGACTGCCAGTCCACAATTCCCAGCATAACTGGCACTCACCTGTGAAATGTGGGTAAGGGCCCCCTGTATCCTGCAGCTCCAGGGCTGTGACTATTAGTATCATATTCCTCAGAATCGTTGGAACACACCCTCTGGCCTAGGGAAGAGCCCACCTGCATTCCAGTGCTCCAGACCCACAACTGCCAGTGTGCATTCCTCAGCACACTGTATTCACCTTGTGAGACGGGAACAAGGTTCCCCTAATATCTCCAGTGCTGGGACATGGGCTCATGGTGCTGTAAGTCACAACAAAAGTCACATCCACACACTAGGACCTGGGAAGGTTCTATCTGCATCACACAGCCCAAAGGCCATCGCTATTGGTGCCACAAACCCCAGCATCACTCTGGCTTCTCAGGGTAGGGGGAGGGAACAGCCCCTTCTGTGTCCCACAGCACCAGAAACATGGCTGCAGCCAGCATAAACTCTAGTGTGACATTTAACTCTCTGGTGACTACCTACACACACCCCTTTAGAAGCCCACAAGCACTTCAAAGTCATACTACTACCTCCATTTAACTGCTGCAGATTAGACAACTGTGGCACTTACAGATACTGTTGACACAGATAATTGTTGAAGAAATCACTCAGAGATTATATTTTGAGGCTCACGCAGAACCAAAGCCAAAGCTACAACCCAAATGATATCCCACATTCTATCTAAACAATAAAGTCTTTTTCAATGAAACCTACTTCATTAGAAAAAGGAACTATGACGCCAGTTGTGCAGATGTCAGTGTAGGGGCACAGGAAATCTGAAGAAGCAAGGAAGCAGGACTTCTCCACAAGAACACTGTAGCTATCCAGAAATAGATCCTTATCTGAAAAAAAATTACGAAATGCCCAAAAGAGAATTCAAAACAATGATCCTACGGAAGTGCAATGAGATTCAAGAAAATACAGAGATAATTTAAAGAAATAAGGAAAACAACAAATGACATGAGTGACACATTCAATAGATAGAAATCATTAAAAAGAACCACAAAGAAATTTCTGCGCTCAGAGTTTCAAACAATGAAATAAAAAATACAATTTAGAGCTTTAACAAGAGAATAGATCAAATAGAAGAAAGTTTCTGATTTGGAGCGTAGAACTTTTGAAATAACTGAGAGAAAGATAAAGGGGAAAAAATGAAAAAGAATGAAGAAAGCCTATATGACATATAGGGTACCATTAAGTGAACAAATACTTGTTTTATAGGGATACTTGAAGGAGAGAAGAGAAGGAAAAAGCCATTGAGAACCTACTGAATGAAATAATAGTTAAAAACTGCCCAAGTTTCAAAAGACATGTGGACATCCAGATTCAAGAAGCTCAGGTGACCCCAGACAGTCTCAATGAAAAAAAGACCTTTCCAAGGCATATTATGTCAGATTTTCAAAAGTTAAGGGCAGGAAAAGAATGCTAAAGACTCTAAGAGAAAAATGTCCAAGCATACATAAAGGAAAACCAATTAGATTAACAACAGACTTCTCAGCAGAAACCCTACAGGCAAGAAGGGAGTGGGATGATATACTCATCCCACGCTCATAGGAGAGAAAAGATATCCTGCTGATAATACATGTAAGTGACATTGCCACATGAAATCCAATGTTCATTTATCCTGCAGCTGGTCTCCGTGGCTGTTTGTGTATTTGTTCTCTCACTCAACATCATATTAAGTGTCTGGTGTGCACCAGCGGTATGTTAGGTACTGAGAATTCAGCTCCATCCATGAATGATGTGTTCCTTCCTCTCAAAGATGGAGAGGATTGGAATTTTTTTAAAAGACTTATTTATTTTAAAGGTGGAATTACTGAGAGAGAGAGAGGCAGAGACCAGAGAGAGTCTTCCATCTACTTGCTCACTCCCCTAAATGGCCACAATAGCCAGGGCTGAACCAGACTGAAGCAAGGAATCAGGTCTCACCCAGGTCTCTCACATGGGTGCAGGGACCAAGCACCTGTGCCATCTTCCGCTGCATTCCCAGACACATTAGCAGAGAGCTGGATTGGAAGTGGAGCAGCTGGGACTCAAATTGGCACCCATACATGATGCCGGTGCTATAGATGATGGCTTAACCCATTAAGCCACAGGACTGGCCCCTAAGAACTGGATATTAAACATCCCTATGTACAGGGGCCAGTGCTGCAGCATGGTGGATTAATTCTCCGCCTGCAGTGCCGGCATCCCATATGGACATGAGTTTGAGTCTCGGCTGCTCCACTTCTGATCCAGCTCTCTGCTATGGCCTGGAAAAGCAGTAGAAGATGGCCCAAGTGCTTAGGCCCTGCACCCGTGTGGGAGATCCAGAAGAAGCTCCTGGCTCCTGGCTTCAGATCAGATCGCTCTAGCCGTTGTGGCCATCTGGGGAGTGAACCAGCAGATGGAAGACCTTTCTCTCTGTCTCTCCCTCTCTCTGTTTATAATTCTACCTCTCAAATTAAAAAAAAAAGTCTTTTTTACAAAAATCCCTATGTACAGCTTGTTATGGAGAACAGCAGAGTATTTGCATATGAATTTGCCTTGTTTAATTTTTAATTTTGGTCATATCTTTCACATATATAGTGAATGCCTTGCATTGCCTACAAGAAAATCCATGCCTCATCCAGAATCCAGTCTATCTTCTGTAAGATTCAACTTCCTTACAGAAATCTTCCTGGACCATACTCAAGCTATCATAAATGTGATACTTGTCATGTGCCAATCATATACCTTGCACATTGCCCTATCCATGCAATACTTGTAGGCCTTCACATCAACAATTTAAGGGAGTGATTGTCATACCCACTTTACAAGAAAATGAAGCTTAGAGAGGCTGAGTAACTCACCCAAGTCTTCCCTGCTAGTAGTTGGCTGTGCCAAGATTTTTAAAAAGGCCTAAATCCATAGCCTGTTTTCTTAACCATGGCACCTAAAGGCCTGATAGTGTATTATCTGAGCTCTTGTAGTATTTGTTAACTATTCCATTCACTCACTCATCAAGCATTAAGGATATACCAGTTGTGATGAAGGACTCTAACCAGGCTATTATCTGTTTGCTGGAGTGTGTGTGTGCATGTGTGCAATTGCCTTGTCTTCTCAGTTTGATTGTAAACTGCTATTATGGGTGAGCACTTTCAGTTAAGTCCTACCATGTAGCTTTCAGTTTGCGGATGACTTACATTCCCTGAATCTTTTATATTCTACTTGCACTGTCTCTCAGCTCTCTTCTTTCCCTTCTCACTGCAGTGCCTTAACACAATTCAGGTTGTTTCTTACCTTGTCTCTGTCTTGAGCCTACTTTCTCTTCTACCTTCAGAGCTTCTTCCTCCATGAAGCCTAGAGTTGTCTTCCTAGAATATGCATCTAATCATATCTTTTCTCTCCTTAAACACCTTTGATTCCACAAGACAGAAGTGACATTCCAGGGCCATGATATCGGGACCTTTTTCCATAGCCCTGGAATGAGCTTCCTTTCTTTGTTCCTGTGGTAACTTCATCTTCATCTTCCTCAGTGTACTATTGTATGGCCAGGTCATGGTGTAACCGTGATGAAGAACAGTCAGGCGAACAACATTTTCAACAGTATTTCTTTTTGCCTGTGCATTTTTTATTAGAATTAGTCTCTATGTACCCTTAGCAGAGCAGATAAAAGAAAAATTGACATTGGTTTCTTGTTGTGTGTTTCTGTCTCATAGATTTTTTTTTCTTTTTCCACTTCTGTACCCAGGAATCACACTCATGAGTGTCCTGGGGGCCATCCTTCCTCAGTCCTCACTCACTAATTCTGAAATGTTAAAGGAGCCTGCAGGCTTGTCCTTACTCAAGTCATAGAGGTGCTGTTTGATTCAGAGTGATGTCTTGGTCTTCTTTTTTATCTGTACCATTCATCAGTCAACTGTAATTTACTTTAATGCAAGCACCAGCCACAACAGAAACACAAAGACAAATAAGTCAGTATAACGTCTTTTACCAAAAATTAAATCCTTTCTCTTCCATCTTTAATGGACAGAGGACCTGGTAGCTTCAGTAGTTGGCTTTCCCTGATCCTTATCAGCATGCCTACTGTTTTCTGCTTATTTTAAGGAAAATGCATTCATGTTCATCAAACTTCAGGGAGTCAGTAGTATAGTGAAATTGACGAAAGATCCTAGAAGTTTGAACACACTTTTCCATGGAGAACTCCCTGACAGGTCTAACTACACTCTACATATTGAGGTGTTTTAGTACTTAGTACATTTTTAATATTGAAATTTCCTCAAAATTAACAATCCAAGTATGATACATATTTGATTTATATTTGTTTATCATACTGTAGATCACTTCAGGGAAGGTACTCAGGTACTGCTTGCTTTTTTTTTTTTTTTTTTGGTAGAATGAGAACATTTTCTTTTCTTTTTATTTTATTCATTTGAAAGACAGAGTTACAGAGAGAGATAGAGACAGAGACAGAAAGAGGTCTTCCATCTGCTGGTTCACTCCCCAAATGGCCACAACGGCCAGAGCTGAGCCTATTCAAAGCTAGGAGTCAGGAGCTTCTTCCAGGTCTTCCACATGGTTGCAGGGACCCAAGCACTTGGGCCATCCTCCACTGAATTCCCAGGTGCATCAGCAGGGAGCTGGATCAGAAGTGATACCCATATGGCATACTAGCACTCCAGGCCAGGGCTTTAACCCGCTGTGCCACAGCGCTGGCCCCAGGTGCTATTTTCTTAATGTTTGTGTCTACTCTATTATCTTGGGTAGAATAGACACCTTACAAACATTTCTTGAATTAAATTAAGAATTGAGGGGCTGGCGCTGTGGCATAGCAGGTAAAGCCACCGCCTGCAGTGCCAGCAACCCATAATGGTGCCAATTCGAGTCCCAGCTGCTCCACTTCCAATCCAGCTCTCTGCTATGGCCTGGGAAAGCAGAAGATGGCCCAATTCTTTGGGCCCCAGTATTCGCGTGGGAGACCCAGAAGAAGCTCTTGGCTCCTGGCTTCAGATCGGTGCAGATCTAGCCATTGCTGCCAACTGGAGAGTGAACCAGCAGATGGAAGACCTCTCTCTCTCTTTGCCCCTCCTTTTCTCTTTGTGTAACTCTGACTTTCCAATAAATAAATAAATCTTTTAATAAAAAAAGAGAATAGTTGGGTAGTTGGGGCATATATTAAAAAAGAAGAATTGAAATCAGAACTGGCTATATAATTTGTGGCGGTCAGTAGGGAAAAGTTGAAATACAGAAGAGTCTTTTTCAAAATCCAAAAGAAAATTGCCTCTGCAAGTTCTAAAATATATTGTGGCAGAGTTATTCATACTACCCCCAAAATAGAAACAACCCAGATGGCCATCTGCTAACAAATAGATAAACAAAATAAAGTGTATCCAAACAATTGAATGTCATTTGGCCATATAAAGGAAGCACATACTGATAGGTAATACAACATGGATGAATCTTGAAAACTAGCTAAATAAAAGAAGGCAGTCACAAAGACCACTTATTATATGGTCCTATTCACATGAAAAATTCAGAATGGGGAAATCTACGGACACAGAAAGTAAAGGAAGGGGCTGGTGCTGTGGCCCAGCGGGTCAATGCCCTGGCCTGAAGCACCAGCATCCCATATGGGCGACGGTTCTGTTCCTGGCTGCTCCTCTTCCGATCTAGCTCTCTGCTGTGGCCTGGGAAAGCAATAGAAGATGGCCCAAGTGCTTGGGCCCCTGCACCCATGTGGGAGACCTGGAAGAAGCTCCTGGCTCCTGTCTTTGGATTGGCGCAGCAGCTCCGGCTGTTGCGGTCAATTGGGGAGTAAACCATCAGATGGAAGACCTCTGTCTCTCTCTCTCTCTCTCTCTCTCTGGCTCCACCTCTCTCTGTGTAACTCTGACTTTCAAATAAATAAATAAATCTTAAAAAAAAAAAGAAAGTAAAGATAATGGTTTACAAGAACTACGTTGGACAGGGAGATCTGTATGGGTAAGGAGGTAACAGCTAAAGAGTACATGTTTGGTTTTGCTGTGGAAATTTGGGGAAATGTCCCCAAATTGTTGTGATGATGATTGCACCTATCTTGAATATATCAGAAATTATCAAATTGCACATTTTAAATGAATGGGTTGTATAGCATGTGAACTATATCCCAATAGAGCTGGTTTATTTTTTTAAAGATTTATTTATCCATTTTGAAAGAGTTACACAGAGAGGGAGAGACAGAAAGAAAGAGATCTTCCATCTTTGGTTCACTCCCCAAATGGCCATAATGACTGGGTCTGGGCCAGGCCAAAGCCAGGAGCCAGGAGCTTCTTCCAGGTCTCCCATGCGGGTGCAGGGGCCCAAGCACTTGAGCCATCTTTTGCTGTTTTTCCCGGGCAAGTTAGCAGGGAGTTGGATGGGAAGTGGAACAACTGGGACTCTAACTAGTGCATATGTGGGATACTAGTGTCGCAGGTGGCGGCTTTACCTGCTATGCCATAAGGCTGGCTCCTGGAGCTTTTTTTTTTTCTTAAGATTTATTTATTTATTTGAAAGACAGAGTTATAGAGAGGCAGAGAGAGAAAAGTCTTCCATCCACTGGTTCGCTCCCCAGTTGGCCGCAATGGCTGGAGTTGCGCCAATCTAAAGCCAGGAGCTTCCTCCGGGTCCTCCAACTAGGGTGCAGGGACCCAAGGACCCGGGCCATCCTCCACTGCTTTCCCAGACCAGCAGAGAGCTGGATAGGAAGTGTAGCAGCTGGGATTCGAACCGGTGCCCATATGGGATGCCGGCAATATAGGCGGCGGCTTTACCTGCTGTGCCACAGTGCCAGCCCCTATTTTATTACTTTTTAAAAATAGCTATGGGGGGCCGAAACTGTGGCATAGCAGGTAAAGCCGCTGCCTACAGTGCCAGCATCTCACATGGGCACCAGTTTGAGTCCTGGCTGCTCCACTGCCAATCTAGATCTCTGCTAGAGCCTGGGAAAGCAGTAGAAGATGGTCCAAGTGCTTGGGCCCCTGTACCCATGTGGGAGACCGGGAAGAAGCTCCTGGCTCCTGGCTTTGGACTGGTCCAGCTCCAGCCATTGCAGCCATTTGAGGAGTAAACCAGCAGATAGAAGATTTCTCTCTGTCTCTCTGCCTCTCTGCCTTTCTGTAACTCTGCCTTTAAAATAAAAAAAAAAAAATCTTTTTTTAAAAAAGCAATAAAATATAAAGCTCTTTTATTTATCCCAAACTCTCTTTCTTGACTTGCAATTGTGATTTTCATTTGCTATTTTGTTAGACCCACGGAGTGAGGATGCTAACACGTTGAGAGGCACACCCCAGAGACTCAGACTCCAGCCCAGCTGATGCAAAAGCAAGAGGATTTATCTGGCGTCTGCGCAGACGGGCCTCCTGAACTCCGGAGTCCGGAGAGCACCCCCAGGACAAGCCACCCAGTTTATATACCCGCAGCGACCAATCAAAAGCACTATAGAGTCCATGCACACAGCAGTCCAATCCGTGAGTTGTTCATGTGAAGGGCATGTGTCTTCTATCCAATCAGCTACGGGATCACACGGGAGGCATGCACCTCGTCACCATTTTGTTGTTTACTTCTTTAGTAGTTCCTTTCCCTGCCAGCGCCATCTTGTTCACCCTGGTGGGGACGACGTCTCGCTTCCCACATCGTTATTTGAGTATTAGGAGGCATACAAACTGGGTTAGGTCTTAGCACAGCCAGGCACAAGTGTCACAGCCAGCTAAGCATAGGGTCCCTTATTTTTATAGCTGCACCTAATTTTAGCTTTGGGGGAAAAAAGTTTAGGACTGTAATTTTAAACTTTAATTTTTTATTTGGGGCAAAGGTGACTTCTTGTTTTTAATAGTGTTAGCTTAAGTCACTCCATCTTGGTTTGATTTTTAAGGTTCTTCATTTAATGTTATTCTAAATAAAGAAAATTTTAAACCAATAATTATTAGTATGAATGTTAATGTTCATCTTTGTATTGTGCAATGCTAGTTTTAAATTCAAATATCAGGAGCTGACATTGTGGCATGACAAGTTAAGCCACCCCCTGCAACATTGCCATCTATATGGGTGCCAGTTCGAATCTCACTGTTCCACTTTCAATTCAGTTCTCTGCTAATAAGCCTGGAAAAGGAATAGAAAATGACCCAAGTCTTTGGGCCTCTATGTTCATATAGGAGACCCAGATGAAGCTCCTGGCTCCTGGTTTTGGCTTGGCCCAGCCTCAGCTGTTGTGGCCATTCGAGGAGTGTTGGGGTTTAGTTACTATTATACAGCTTAGTGTAGAAGTACAGGTTCTAAAGCAGAAGTAAGTTCCATGCGTCTAGATGGTGCTGGACTGCCCTGAGCTTGACCTTTCCCAGTCAGACACAGAACGATGGAGGTGATAAATCTTGTGCAACAGCACCTGATTTTCCTTGTTTCCAGTAAATGACGTAAGTGGAATTGGTTGCCTGTTGTTCATCTGACAGCATGGTGCTCCCCACCTCAGATGTTTGACAAAGTAAGTTGATTAGGGTTACCTTGTTTCTTGTTTCATCCTGTTCCTAGTTCTGCTACTGATCACCTTAAAGAGCTTCCTGATATTTACTAAGTTTTCCTGTTATTGTTGGTGTTTGTTACTAATAGTTAATGAGTAAGCCCTAGCAGTTCTGAGATCATGGAGTAAAGAAGATAAATGGCTTTGTTTATCCCTTGCTTTGTTCTGATAGATTTAAGGAGTTTCAAACTATGTGTTGCGTTTCCATGCTATTGTATCTGTACTTGGATGATGTTAATGATTAAGCCATGTAGTTCAATAAAAAAATGAAGAGCAAGGGAGATCTTAGGGGCTCTCAAGTACCATTATGCAGAGAGTCCCCTGATCCCTGCTTTTCTTCTCTCTACCTTGTGTTTCTTTTTCTTTTTTTTTTTTTTGACAGGCAGAGTGGACAGTGAGAGAGAGAGACAGAAAGAAAGGTCTTCCTTTGCCGTTGGTTCACCCTCCAATGGCCGCCGCGGCCGGCGCGCTGCGGCCGGCGCACCGCGCTGATCCGATGGCAGGAGCCAGGAGCCAGGTGCTTTTCCTGGTCTCCCATGGGATGCAGGGCCCAAGCACCTGGGCCATCCTCCACTGCACTCCCTGGCCACAGCAGAGGGCTGGCCTGGAAGAGGGGCAACCGGGACAGAATCCGGCGCCCCGACCGGGACTAGAACCCGGTGTGCCGGCGCCGCTAGGCGGAGGATTAGCCTAGTGAGCCGCGGCGCCGGCCTTCTACCTTGTGTTTCTTGTAATTCTTTCAGCACCTGTTACTCTGCCCTTCAGTTGTCCCACAGCCATCTCTGCTTATGGCCTGGGAAACAATAGAAGGTGGGCCAAATGGTGGGCCTGTGCCACCCCCCTGGAAGACCTGGAAGAACCCCCTGGCTCCTGGCTTCAGCCCAGCCCAGCCCAGCTCCAGCCATTGTGGTCATTTGAGGAGGGAACCAGCAGATGGAAGATCTCTTTCTCTCTTGTCTCTTCCTTTCTCTCTCTGTAACTCTGACTTTCAAAAAAAGAAATCTTTTTTTAAAATACAAATACCAGAGCATTTAACTCATACAGTCACCAAAATGGTACAGTTTTGCATACTGCACCATATTAATGCACAAGCTATTTCTACCAAAAGAATAGAAACACTGCACTAAACTAATTCAACCATTTTTACTTCAGTTCTTTTTTATTTTTTTAAAGATTTATTTATTTATTTGAAAGAGTTACACAGAGAGAGGAGAGGCAGAGAGAGGTCTTCCATCCAATGGTTCACTCCCCAACTGGCCGCCGTGGTCAGAGTTGCACCAATCCAAAGCCAGGAGCCAGGAGTTTCTCCCACGTGGGTGCAGGGTCCCAAGGACCTGGGCCATCTTCCACTGCTTTCCCAGGCCATATCTGAGATCTGGATCAGAAGTGGAGCAGCGCCCATATGGGATGCTGGTGCTTCAGGCCACATCTCTGGCTCCCAGCTTCAGTTCCTGATATGCACACATTCTATCAGCATTATCTTTCATTCACTGATGAGTAAGGAGGAACTAAAAACAATGGAAGTATGGGGGTTCTTTCCCTTTTCCTGCCATGGCATCATTTTCAGTGTAAGCGGCTGCTAACACAGTGAAGCAGTGAGAAGTCGGAAGGGTATGAGAAGGCTTCTTTGTCATTTGTGTTGCTTGCTTTCTGCATTCAAAGCAGTTTGAATGGAGAACTTGGCCCCTCAGGATTGTGAGCACACAACTTAGTTGTGGAGCTAACATGCTAATCTTGGATTTTCCTTGGAGCTTGCTAAACTCACAGACATTGTGGTAAGTCTACACTGGAATTTTATGTTTATGGGCCAGATCTAGAAGGCTGTATGCAAACTTGGCAGCAAAGAAGGAGGACACTCATATATCTGTCATCGTCCCATTGATCTTCACTTCTAAAGTACAAATTCGGAGATGAAGTTATTGAGAAAGAATTTCAAGATGGAAGCAGCAGAGCATTCAACTAAGTAGGAGGTCTTCTGAGCATGGGCCTGTGTGAGTACACAGGTTGGTTGAAATACTGAATCTCTGAACAGTTTTAGATAACCTCTTCGGAGAAGTAATGCATCTGAGAGCATAACACTTCTTGAGGTCTAATCTTTCTTACAACTGGGTGGCTTGGAGCAAATGACATTGTTCAGCAGGCTCTTGGAATTTAATTCCTTGTTTTCATTGCTCCCTTATCCTGTCCTAACCTAAAAATAAAAAAAAAGGAAGAGTGAATTTCTGAGTCATTTGGCTCAGTTCACCCAACTGGGGAACAGATGGCCTTGTGCAAAAGGTTTGAACCCCCAGGAGGGGCTGTGGTTGACTGAGAAACCAGGGCTGGGCTGAGCAGTTGGAGGTAGCTGGGAGCATGGCTGGAGGCTCCAGGGGGCATGTGTCTGATCTGCATGTGCATCACGTTAGCCTTCAGGCAAACCAAGCTCTCCCCTCGCCTCTCTCAGAAGCACAGAGAACATCAAAATAAATGATTTATGAATTAAAATTGGGGATGCTCCATAATAATGTTTTAAATACTGCTTCTTGTCCACATCTAATTTAATGGCCTTAATAAAGTTTCTCTGTACAAATTGCCTGAAGGAAATATTTAAACAATAAGCTTCTTATAATATTTACTATTCAACCTGAAAAATACTTTCATCAGTTTGAGAGAGCCAAAGCACAGCACATTTCTAAGTTATTTTATTACTGTTATAATAATAGGAGTTCAAACACATTTACCAACTGTAGAGTTAGATGAGAGGATCTAATTTTGAAGAAAAGCAGTTTCGACTGTGGTGTTGGCTGCTAGATGCTATTAAATGCGATAAATTCTGCTATCCTCTATTGGGTTAGTAGGAAAGGCCTGTTTGGCAGGCGTGGTGGTGCAGGTTAAGCCACTGCTTAAAGACTCCCACATGCCATATCAGAGTGCCCTGGGTCATGTTCAACTTCTGTTTCCCATCCAGCCTCCTGCCAATGCACACTCTGGAGGGGGCAGATGATGGCTGGGTCCCTGCCAACCACGTGGGAGACCCAAATGGAGTCCCTGGCTCCTGGCTTTTGCTTGGATAAGGCTGTTGTAGGCATTTGGGGACTGAACCAGCAGACGGAAACTCTCTCTCTCTCTCTCTCTCATTTCCCCTCCTTGTCACTCTGCCTTTCAAATAAATAAAAATAAACTTAAAGAAAAAGAAATGCCTGTTAACTGACACTTCCCTTTTAAATCCAGTACTACATACAATTATAGGATTTTATATATGGCCTTGGACTCAAGTAAGTACTTCAAAAGTTTAAAGTGGCAATGAAACATTGTTTTTGTTTTTGTTTTTTTTTTTTACTTTTTTAAAATTTATTTGACAGGTAGAGTTATAGACAGTGAGAAAGAGAGAGACAGAGAAAAAGATCTTCCTTCCGTTGGTTCACCCCCCAAATGGCTGCTATGGCTGGAGCTGCGCTTATCCGAAGCCAAGAACCAGGTGCTTCTTCCTGGTCTCCCATGCAGGTGCAGGGGCCCAAGCACTTGGGCCATCCTCCACTGCCCTCCTGGGCCACAGCAGAGAGCTGGACTGGAAGAGGAGCAACCGGGACTAGAACCAGTGCCCATATGGATGCTGGCGCCGCAGACAGAGGATTAACCAAGTGAGCCACGGCACCGGCCCAAAACATTGTTTTATTCTAATATGATCCTATCTCAGTGCTCTTAAGATTTACCTTCTAGAATATTTTATTTATACCTTGCTTGTGTGTTGAATATCAGTATTTCCCATGCTCTGACCAAATATAAAAACTCTAGTAGGCCGGTGCCGCGGCTCACTAGGCTAATCCTCTGCCTTGCGGCGCTGGCACACCGGGTTCTAGTCCCGGTTGGGGTGCCAGATTCGTCCCTGTTGCCCCTCTTCCAGGCCAGCCCTCTGCTGTGACCAGGGAGTGCAGTGGAGGATGGCCCAAGTACTTGGGCCCTGTACCACATGGGAGACCAGGATAAGCACCTGGCTCCTGCCATCGGATCAGCGTGGTGCGCCGGCCGCGGCGGCCATTGGAGGGTGAACCAACGGCAAAGGAAGACCTTTCTCTCTGTTTCTCTCTCTCACTGTCCACTCTGCCTGTCAAAAAAAAAAAACCTCTAGTAAGCAGATATTTTGTTTAGTTTCTAAGTCTGGATTTGCAAACCTCTCTATATATCATTAAAAACATACTTCTGCTTTAAAAAATAAAAACCTGTTTTTATTACTGTCAAATAAATGTTGTGCATTTCTTTAATTCCCCAGACTTCTGCCCTTTCATGGCTATAAAGTTTAATTTTGTTGCCTTCTTGGGTTGTAAGCCCTGTAACTGGAACAACATACTGTTTTCAGAACTGGTGCTGCAAGTATAAAGTTTATACGTGTGCAGATGGTTGACGTGCAACTGACTGGCAAAGGGAGGCCGAAGCCTGGGAAATACAATCTCAGACCAATTTTCACAGCATTGTTCAAGTCCAGAGCAATCAGAGTCCACCTGGGATTCTCCTCTACGTTAGGAATCCTCAGTGTATGAAAAGATGCAAGGACGCACCCTTTAAAATCATGGTGCATTCGGTTTGATTCGTTTTTGAAAAAAGAAATCCACTTAATGCCAGAGGTATTTTAACTTCTCTATGACAGACTTACTGGGCATAAAATCATAGAAACCAAAGCTTTTCCTACACCTACTCTCTGATCTCCTTTATATGAATTGTATAAATTCCCTTTGTATTGGACTTAGTATTCAGGAAACAGTTTTATTTGTGCCATTAACCCAAGCTTTATCTAGAATATTCTTTTTTTTTTTCTTTTGAGAGGCAGAGTTAGACAGTGAGAGAGAGAGACAGAGAGAAAGGTCTTCCTTCCGTTGGTTCACCCCCACAAATGGCTGCTATGGCTGGCACGCTGCGCTGATCCAAAGCCAGGAGCCAGGTGCTTCCTCCTGGTCTCACGTGGATGCAGGGCCAAAGCACTTGGGC
Source organism: Oryctolagus cuniculus (assembly GCF_051225735.1). Lineage (NCBI taxonomy): Eukaryota > Metazoa > Chordata > Mammalia > Lagomorpha > Leporidae > Oryctolagus > Oryctolagus cuniculus. Next base: position 78,351,980 of record NC_142873.1, read on the forward strand.
CATCCTCCACTGCACTCCCGGGCCACAGCAGAGAGCTGGCCTGGAAGAGGGGCAACCAGGATAGAACCAGCGCCCCAACCGGGACTAGAACCCGGGGTACCGGTGCTGCAGGCGGAAGATTAGCCTAGTGAGCCACGGCGTCGGCCTAGAATATTCTTCATGTGTAAAAGGTAGGTTTATATTAGTAATCTAAGAACTTGGTTGCAGCCAATTGGGGAGTGAACCAGCGGATGGAAGACCTTTCTCTCTGCCTGTCCTTCTCTCTCTTATAACTCTGACTTTCAAAAAATTAAGTAAATAAATCTTTAAAAAAAGAAAGAAAAGAATCTATGTATAATTTATGCTGGCATTGATTATCTGTGAACTGGGAAGCTGCAATGAAGCTGAAGAAAGCAACATCACTTTTTTTTTTTTAATCAACCAGATTGACAGATGAAGGAAATGTTGAGAACACCATGTTTCCTAAGGAGAGCAGGGCAGCTGACAAAAATGTCCCATTGTCTCCTTGTGGATAGGAGATTAAGCTGCAAGCAGGGAGATGGATAACAAGCGTCTTCATTGTTTATGGGATGCTCTACCCAAAGGGTATCCACCAATCTGGAGGGAATTTCTAGCTAAGTGTCCCTGGCAACGTCTTTTTTTTTTTTTTTTAAAGATTTATTTATTTGAAAGTCAGAGTTACACAGAGAGGAGATGCAGAGAGAGAGAGAGAGAGAGAGAGAGAGAGAGGTTTTCCATCCGATGGTTCACTCCGCAATAGCCAGAGCTGCGCCGATCTAAAGTCAGGAGCCAGGAGCTTCTTCCAGGTTTCCCATGTGGGTGCAGGGGCCCAAGGACTTGGACCATCTTCTACTGCTTCCCCAGGCCATAGTAGAGAGCTGGATGGGAAGTGGGGCAGCCAGGACTCAAACTGGCGCCCATATGGGCTGCCAGCACTGCAGACAGTGGCTTTACCCGCTATGCCACAGTGCCGGCCCCCATGGTGTCCTTTGATCAAACCTGGCACCTTGTGGTTAAAACCAGGCTTCCTCCGTGATGTTCCCACTGTTTCTGCTCATCTGTAGGACCCACACATCTGTTTTCAGGTATGTGATGTCCCAGCTGGGGCCACCAGAATGTCAGATGTGGGATAACAGTTTCCAACCAACAGATTAAGAGTGAACATCAGAGGAAGCATCTCTTTTGCTTAAAAAACACAAGGTACATTTGAGATGAAATTGTATGATCCAGTTCCCACAGGTCATCCTTCAGAATAATTTGCTAACTTGAATAAACAGGTTTCAACATCACTTTGAACAGAAAAAGTTAGTTATGACATACTGCCACCAAACAGTCGCTAAAAACATATTTCTAATGTGTCCCAGCTACTCTGTTTCTGATTTAGCTTCCTGCTCATGCACCTGAGAAGGCAAAGGAAGATGGCCCAAGTGCTTGGACCCCTCCCACCCATGTGGGAGACCCAGATGGAGTTCCAGACTCCTGGATTTGGTCTTGCCCAGATCTGGCCATTGGGTGAATGAACTAGCATATGGAAGAATATCTTGTTCTCTCTCTCTCTCTCCCTTTCTCTCTCAAATAAATAAATAAGTATTTTAAAAATACTTTTAAATAAAGAAATCTTTAAAAAATACTTTTTTTTTTCTTTTTCAGGCAGAGTGGAGTGAGAGAGAGAGAGAGAAAGAAAGGTCTTCCTTTTCCGTTGGTTCACCCCGCAATGGCCGCTGCGGCCGGCGCACTGAGCTGAACCGAAGCCAGGAGCCAGGTGCTTCTCCTGGTCTCCCATGCGGGTGCAGGGCCCAAGGACCTGGGCCATCCTCCACTGCACTCCCAGGCCACAGCAGAGAGCTGGACTGGAAGAGGGGCAACCAGGACGGAATCCGGCACCCCAAATGGGACTAGAACCCAAGCAACTTGAGAAGGGTGGATGTTTGGTGCAGAGACTAAATCGCCACTTGGCACACCAGCATCCCATATCTGAGTGCCTGATTCAAGTCCTGCCTCTGCTTTCGAGTCCAGATTCCTGTTCATTTGCATCCTGGGGGTTGGGGGAGCAGCAGATGATGGCTCAGGTACCTGAATCCCTGGGAAGCTGCCTGCTGACCCTCCTCCACGTTTATCTGTCAGGTCATTCATTGTGCCTCCCATTGAGGAAGAGGGGGTTTAAAGCAGAAAAGACCCGAGACAGGAGCCTGACCAACTAACTGGTCAAGGGCTTGAGGGATAGACAAGAAGATGGGAGGCAAGGAACAGAGGCACTTGCTAAGGCATCACATGGCAGATTGTCACATCACATGTCAAAGCTGCCTGGAGGGGCGGTGCTGTGGCACAGCTGGTTAAAGCCACGGCCTGCAGCACCAGCATCCCATATGGGCACCAGTTCGAGCCCCAGCTACTCCACTTTCGATCCAGCTCTTTGCTATGGCCTGGGAAAGCAGTAAAAGATGGCCCAAGTCCTTGGGCCCCTGCACCCACATGGCAGACCCAGAAGCAGCTCCTGGTTCCTGGCTTCAGATAGGTGCAGCTCTAGCCGTGGCAGCCAATTGGGAGTGAACCATTGGATGGAAGACCTCTCTCTCTCTCTCTCTGGTTCTACCTCTCTCTGTAACTCTGTATTTCAAATAAATATAATAAAATAAAATTTTTTTTATTTGACAAGTAGAGTTATAGACAATGAGAGAGAGAGAGAGAGGGAGGGAGAAAGGTCTTCCCTCCATTGGTTCACTCCCCAAATGGACACTATGGCCGGCACTGCGCTGATCTGAAGCCAGGATCCAGGTGCTTCTTCCAGGTCTCCCACGCAGGCACAGGAGCCCAAGCACGTGGGCCATCCTCCACTGCGCTCCTGGGCCACAGCAGAGAGCTGGACTTGCAGAAGAGCAACCAGTACTAGAACCCGGCGCCCATATGGGATGCTGGTGCCGTAGGTGGAGGATTAACCAAGTGAGCCACGGCAGCGGCCCCATCAATCTTTTTTTTTTTTTTTTAAGCTGCCTGGAAGCACAGAATCAAGTAGACAAACTTCTTGGCTTGGTGCTAGCTGGCCTTTGCCATTGCCAACCCTGCTATGGGCACAACAGGTTTATGAATAGACTGGCTGTGGTGGCAGAAATAGAGGCTCTCTATTAACCCAAAAACATGGTCTTGCACTTCTCCAGGCTAATGTAAATACTGTTGCCTCTTAGTGTCCCAACTGACAGCAACATAGACCAACACTGGGGTCCTCACGTGGCACTCCTCCACAAAGAGGCCAGGTTGAGGGTCCGTTCCATCCTAGGCTGGGCTTCCTGTCCACAGAGCCCCAGAGAGCACCATCTCAGGGGCCTGCATCCCAGATAGACATGGAATCCCATCTAACATAGTCCCAGGGCAGGGGACCATCCATTTCCAAAGAAAGCAGGTTCGGGACTGGGTCCCTGCTTCATTTCCAGGCTGGTTGCTATGGTCAGAAAGTAACGTAGGCTTCCAATTTTCATCTGTGATTGCCTGAGTAGACACTGGGGAGTCTTTTTTTTCAATCTGTATTATTTGAAAATCGGAGTGTAAGAGAGAGATCTTCCATTTGCTGCTTCACTTGCCAAATGGCTGCAAAGACTGAGGCCGATCCATGCCAAAGCCAGGAGCCTGCACCCACATGGGAGACCCAGAGGAAGCTTCTGGCTCCTGGCTTCAGGTGGGCTCAGCTTTAGCCATTGTGGCCATTTGGGGAGTGAACCAGCAGATGGAAAATCTCTCTTCCTCTCTCTGTCTCTCCCTCTCTGTCTTCCAAATAAATAAAATAAATCTTTATTTAAAAAAAAAGCCATCAGTGGCTTTCAAATGGCATACAAGGTCTCTCACATTCTGGCAAGCCCCAGACTCCGTCCATCATCCTTAAGCCCCTTTCAACTCATGCGCTATGGATACAGAACCACCTGCTACTCTCCACAGATGAAATGCACCTTGCTCTGTCACACCATTGTGGGAGCTCTTTCTCCAGTGGCGATGCTTGGGTGCTTTCTCAGCTTGACAAATTACCGTGCATTCTCCAAGACCCAGCTCAGATGATCACCCTTCCAGGAATCCCATCTGTCTTCTCTGGGTTCCACTGTTCTATATGTTTCTACAACTGCACTTAGCTCATGAGTTTGGAAAGCAAATTCACCGAATGCAGACAGCCAGAGCTTTGGATCCAAGCACACTTAAGGTTAAATGATGACTCTTTCATGTTTCCTTCAATCAAATGGCTTTTATTGAGCACGAATTCCACCGAAGGCTACAAATGTTATAAAGCTGTCCTCTCCTTGAAGGAGTGCGCTCCTAACACAATCTGGTTGAGGATTCAAATAGTAAAATAAAATTGAAGAGGTGAGTTTTCTGCAGGGGAGAGTGAGAGGATGGCAAGGTAACTGCTTAAGCCCTGTTTCTACCTTGCAAACAGGGAGATGTGCACCTGCCTGTTTATGATTAGATATGAGCGACTGGGGAGGGGTTGTAAGGCCCTCCTCCAGGAGTGAATCCAAGGACTCTGCTCTCTGCCAAGACCCACCTGGGATCACCACTCTGCAGCTTAACTTGTTAAACAGGTGAGCTGAGACCAGGTGCCACCAGGAACCTGAGGCCCAGGGCCTCCAGGGGACCTGGGCCTGCCAGTCTTCGCCTAACCCCCTGCCAGACATGCCCAGCAACCGAATGTCCCATGCCCCAGGATGCTGCCCCACCTGTCTGTGTGGTGTGCAGACTCCAAGCCTTGACTAGAAAAGCCTAGTTTGTATCCACATGTACAGAGAGTGCAAAGGTATGCCACTCCCAGCTGTCAATCACAAATGCCAGTCATGTGCATCACAGCCATATCATTAGTCAACGCCCCTCATACCCTTAGGGATTAAAATCCTAAACAAGAAGAAATGGGGCAATATTTTCTCTCAACTGGCCTTTTCCTCCCTAGAAGGAGCCACGTGCTCTTTCCATTAGCTCATCCCTCTGTTGGAACATATTTCAATAAACGATTGCTTTGCTAGCCTTGCTTTCATCTCTCTAAAATGCAATTTATTACTCTGTTGGCAAAAAGCAACAAAGGCAAGATGGCTGCCGCCAGTGACAGTAGGATTCAATTAGATTTCTATGTGAATTGTGTAGGAAAGTGCCTGACATTAACAACTCAAAGTGTGCGAACTCTTATGTCACACAGCAGTTACTGCCATGTTTCTGTGTCTGCTTCACCAAGAGGGCTCCTTGAAGGCCAGGAGCAATCTTTTTTTTTTTTTTTTTTTTTTTGAAAGGCAGAGCTACCGGGTCAGGGTGGGGGAGTGAGAGAGTGAGAGAGAGAACTTTCCATCTATCTGCTGGTTCACTCCCCAAAAAACTGCAATAACCTGGGGCTAGGCCAGGCCAAAGCCAGGAGCCAGGAGCTTCATCCAGGTCTCCCACATGGGTTCAGGGCCCCAGGACTTGGGCCATCCTCGCTGCCTTCCCAGACCATCAGCAGGGGTCTGGATGAGAAGTGGGGCGTTGGAGCTGCAGGCCAAGGGCAATCTTATTCGTCTTTGTTCAACTACCATTTGTTGAATGAGCTCATGAATGTGTGAGGGCCTGAGAATGTGTTTCAGGATCTCATGGCTTCTAAGACCAAGGCAGGAAGGTTAAGTAAGGGACTGCAAGAAGTGGAGCAGCACCACAGAATTCCTCAGACTTCTCTCTCTCGCTCTCTCTCTTTTTTTTTTTTTTTTTTTTTTTTTTTTTTTTTTTTTTGACAGGCAGAATGGACAGTGAGAGAGAGAGACAGAGAGAGAAAGGTCTTCCTTTGCCGTTGGTTCACCCTCCAATGGCCGCCGCGGCCGGCACACCGCGCTGATCCGATGGTAGGAGCCAGGTACTTTTCCTGGTCTCCCATGGGGTGCAGGGCCCAGGTACTTGGGCCATCCTCCACTGCACTCCCTGGCCACAGCAGAGAGCTGGCCTGGAAGAGGGGCAACCGGGACAGAATCCGGCACCCCGACCGGGACTAGAAACCGGTGTGCAAGCGCCGCAAGGCGGAGGATTAGCCTAGTGAGCCGAGGTGCCGGCCCCTCAGACTTCTCAAAACATTCCCCTATTCAGTGATGTCTCCTGACGCATCAGAAATTACCACCTCTGCTGCCTTAAACAGTTGAGAGAGCAACAGATCCGGGTCTGGATGATTGTGCTGTGTGGTATGAAAAAGAGGAGTAAGCGTAGGTCAGACCAAGCATAACTCCAAACCTCTGATCGTAGCCCCTTCAGCAACTGTCAATACAGGATCACAAAGAATTTAGACATAAGTAACTGAAAGGTCCATCAGTAAGGAAGGCCAGAAGGCTAATGTCTCAGGAAACCCCTCTTTTCCCCCTTCAATGGTGACCCCTAAGCGGGATCCAGAGAACATGGTTAAAAAAAATGTTCTTTAGTATATTCTATAAAGCCTCTAGGTTTTCATTACAGCCATTCTTTTTAGCACTAAAAATGATTATGATAGATAAATACACATCAGTCTTCAAGGTCAGATTCTCTTGAAAGAAGCCCACGCTATCCAGTGGAGAGTGATGAAACTGCAACTCTGCACGTTTTGAATAGCCTACCGCGTCTTTGTGCGGCGAAGCATCCCCAGAAGAGTTGCACTATTTCTGGATTCATCTGAAAGATTCTCCAGCTGGATGTGCAATCAACTTATGCGCCAAATGACCAACTCCAGATTCCACTCTCTACCACTCCATCTATTTTCTTCCCTTTGTATGCAGATCCTGCTAAGCAGGTGATCTGTAGCTTGCAATTGATGACACTTACCAGCTGTTAAATTCACACATGGCTCTAATTTAAAGGCTTAATTGTTCTCAATGCACTCAATTTACAGCTCGTAACTCCCTCCCAGATGGCCCCAACCCTCTTTGCCTATGATAGATTCTAAAGTTAAATGAACCATAGTATCCCTTGGTAGAAAATGAAATATGTGAATAATATTACACCTTTCAAATGTTTATAATTCTTTGTGGGAACAAATTAATATCTGGAAGGTGTTTTTTTTTTTTTTTTTTTTTTTGGAATTGCTTTGGAGCCAAGTAAAATTTTAGGTTCAACAACTGTCAGATCTTTATTACTCTCATACACCTGCTCTTTGGAACACAAGGATCGTATTTGCCCTTATATTTACATAGCATCTGGTATGACTGAGAAAGATAAAGGGAACATTCAATACCTAGTGAGCAATGACTCTATCATTGCAAACTATCTCCAGGTGGCATCTAGCTAAAGCACTGAATGCAGCTGCAGTAAGTGGAGCCATCTTGTGCTAGGGCTTGGGTGGGCTCTTTGATCTTCCCCCTTACCTGGGAATTGAATGTTGATTTTAAAAAAGCTCAACTCATTCAACTCCATCTTTTTATGGATGAAGACACTGACCCCAGAAAGTTCAAATGGTTTGCCCTACAGTGAGTGAAGGGGACAGGACTCAAAGGTCCTTGCCTCCTTGGCATCATCTAGATCACCTGACACCCAGGGCTCTCCTGAGCTCCCAGTTTGTTGCTATCAACTGCAGGAGAAAAGGCAGAATGCGAGCAAGCCTTTCCTAAACCCTGCACAAGGTACATAAATGCGTTTTTATTCAACCAAGGATACCCAGGTGCTTTCTGCTTTAAGCCAAACTGCATATGAAAATAGATTTACAAAGGCCAGATTACACGGTGCTTTTGACTTAATTAAAAAGGATTCACTGTTGGATTCCCTTAAATGTCTATCTCCCCTAATGAATTTTTAAATTGGCTTATGCTGGCCCCAAAACCATGTGTACTGTGTAAATTAAGGTATTTATGCATCCAAACCCACCAGCAAGCAAGTGTTTATAAGGCAGCTCACACAGTGCCGGGTGTCATGCGCTGTTTGAAAGTAGTAAGTGCAGTACTGGCCGTGTCCCCTGATGCCAAGAAGCGTGCATCTTAGTTGTGGGCCCAGGACCGATGAAACACCTCGAAAACAGGACAGTAGATAATATAACTGTGAAAAACTCTGGGACAATGTAAACAGCTCTGAAGTAAGTTTGGTGTGTGTTATTATGTCTACTTATGGGCTGGCAAGTGAAAACAGGTTCAACCAATGCAGAACCCAAACCCTTCACTCCTTTTTAAATACTGTTCTTAGGCAGGTTAAGAAGAGTTTTGTCTCCCTCTAGTGGCCAGTCATAATACCATGACTACCACTGTCTTCACTTCAACTGTTTAATTGTTAAGTGAATTTTTTTTCTTTTTCTTATTTCATTTGAAAGGCGGTGGAGGGGGTGGGGAGAAAGAGGAGAAAGGGAGAGAGAGCACTCCCATCCACAGGTTCACTCTGAACTCCCTGAATGCTTGCAACAACCAGGGTTGGGTCAGGCCCAAGCCAGGAACCCCAACTGGGTCTCTCACACGGGTGGCAGGGCCCCAAGAATTTGAGTCATCACAAGGTGCCTCCAAAAGTAGCATTAGCAGGAAATAGTATCAGAAGTGGAGGAGCCGGCGCCGCAGCTCACTAGGCTAATCCTCTGCCTGCGTTGCCAGCATCCCATGTGGCCGCCGGTTCTAGTCCCAGCTGCTCCTCTTCCAGTCCAGCTCTCCGATGTGGCCCGGGAAGGTAGTGCAGGATGGCTCAAGTGCTTGGGCCCTTGAAAACGTGTGGGAGACCAGGAAGGGGCACCTGGCTCCTGGCTTTGGATCGGCGCAGCGCCGGCTGTAGTGGCCATTTGGGAAGTGAACCAACGGAAGGAAGACCTTCTCTCTGTCTCTTCCTCTCACTGTCTATAACTCTACCTGTCCAAAAAAAAAAAAAAAAAAAAAAAAATCAATGGGAGCCGACACCGTGGCTCACTTGGTTAATCCTCCGCCTGCAGCACCAGCATCCCAATTGGGCGCCAGGTTTCTAGTTCCGGTTGCTCCTCTTCCAGTCCAGCTCTCTGCTGTGGCCTGGGAGGGCACTAGAGGATGGCCCATAGTGCTTGGCCCCTGCACTCGTGTGGGAGACCAGGAGGAAGCACCAGGCTCCTGGCTTCAGATCAGAGTAGCTCTGGCCATAGCGGCCATTTGGGGAGTGAGCCAACGGAAGGAAGACCTTTCTCTCTGTCTCTCTCTCTCTCTCACACTGTAACTCTACCTGTCAAGTAAATAAATAAATAAAAATCTTAAAAACAAAAACAAAAAAACAAGCCATTGGTTTCCTGCCACCCATGTGAGAGACCTGGGTTGAATGCCTGGCTTCGATTCTGTCCAGCGCCAGTATTTATGGGCACTTGGGGAGTGAACAGAGAATGTGCTCTCCCTTTCTCTGTCTCTGCCTCTCAAATTCAAATAATTTTTAATTAAAGATTTATTTATTTATTTGATAGGCAGTGTTACAGAGAGAGAGAAGGAGAGACAGATCTTCCATCCGCTAGTTCAGTACTCAAATGGCCGCGACGGCCAGGGCTGAGCTGATCCGAAGCCAGGAGCCAGGAGCTTCTTCCTGGTCTCCCATGTGGGTGGAGGGGTCCAAGGACTTGGGCCATCTTCTACTGCTTTCCCAGGCCATAGCAGAGAGCTGGATCGGAAGAGGAGCAGCTGGGACTTGAATCAGCGCTCATATGGGATGCTGGCACTGCGGGCAGCGGCTTTACCCACTATGCCACAGCTCCGGCCCCTGAATTTGTTTCTTAACATACAAATTCTTCTGAAAGTTAAATTCAAATGTGTTGCAGAATAGAATTTCAGGACCTAGGGAATTTTTTTATAGATATGTTTATTTATTCATTTGAAAATCAGAGAGAGAAAGCCCTTCCATCTGCTGGTTCACTCCCCAGATGGCCACAATGGCCAGGGCTGGGTCAGGAGGAAGCCAGAAGCTTCTTCAGGGTCTCCCTCCTAGGTAGCAGAGAGCTGGATCGGAAATGGAGCAGCCGGGACTTGAACCAGTGCTCGTATGGAATGCTAGTGTCACAGGCAGCTGCTTTACCCACTACGCCACAGCGCCGGCCCCTGGACCTGGAGAACTACAGTCACAATGACACAAATGTAAACATGTGTCCTTGTACTCATTTGGTTAATTAGTATTTAGGTTTATGTCTTTGTCATTATTTGTAATCATACCTTTCAGGAAAAAAAATATTTTAGTGAAGTGAAGCTCCAGGGAGTAGTGTATGCAAACAATGATTGAACCAAAGTGAAGCCTCCTGAGTAGGCCTGTGTTTCAAGTGTCCTTGCACCCTCATGCTGCAGACCTTAACACTCAGAGCAAAGAGCACACGTTCCCAGCCTGCCTTACGGACAGCTGTGGCCAGGTAACTTTGCCAGGCAAGTGAGACGCAAGCACAGGTGTGTAGAGCAGTCTTCCGGAACCTTCCTTCATTTCGCTTTCTCCTTGCCTTCCCTTTTCCTGGGGCTGAATGGCTAGCAGCCACGGCAGGCAGCTAGCTCGGACTGTGAAGCAACCTTGAGAGGCAAGGCCAGGCCCGGCAGCCCAACTTCCCTGAGCACAACAAGTGCCACGTGAGTTCTGGTCTGCCTCACTCTGCACTGCCGTGTGGAATACACTTCTGTTGCCTTAGAGCCGCTGTCGCCCACAGGGGAACAGAATTCTAACCGACAAACTCCACGATCTTGAACATATCCTGGCATATCACCAGAGCAGAAGATACAGATAAATATATATATGTATTATATATATAAATGTTTCCTGGATAAGTGCTGCAAATTTGGAGTTTGGAAATGTACATCGTGTTCATTGGTGCAGAAGTTTATGGGTGAAACAGGACAACAAGGAGGTCATCCAAGGTCACAGGAAAATGAGCTCCAGCTGCCCAAGCAACCAGGAGACCAATAACCAGTGGCAAATAGGAGAGAAAGCTAAGGTTTCACATAAGTCAAAGCTAAGGCTCAGACACAGAAGACACAGCTCAGCCAGTGAGGGGACCCAGAGGAGCTTGGGAATACCTCTCTGTGGCTTGGAGGATGATGAGCAAGTAATTCAGGGTCTAACAGGGGGCAATTTTGCTCCTCCGTCCACACTGGCAACACCTGGGAATATTAGCAGTTGCCTCGGCTGCTCAGGAGAGCAGTGGTGCTGTGGATACCTGATGTGCACGGGTCAGGGATATTGCAGAAAATCCTCCCAGGCTCTGGACAGCCCATGACAAAGAAACACTGGGCCCCAAATGCCCAAGGTGAGGAAAGCCTGGGGTAGCTGACTGTGGCTACGCAGCACAGACCTAAATTCCAGCTGGTGTGCTGGTTCAGGCCAAAGGCAACACGGGACGCTTCGCCAGCGTGGACATGAGCTTGGACATGCACAATCCAGACTTCGGTTTCAGCATCATTAGGCAGGCTGGGACGAAGCTAAGGACCTGCACGCTGCCCTCTGCATGTTAAATAATTTACACCTCCGAGTCCCTCCCACTGCACAAAGATGATGGTGCGCAGCTCCTGGCTGGCAGGGTTGTGCACACAGGGCATTAACGAGAGCTGGGTATTTGACACAGGTGTACGCTGGGAGGGGTGTGTCTTCCGGTGTCCGATGAAGAAGCTTCCACCCATCTGAATATTTGAATGTGGAGGGGAGGTTGGAATCATCCAGCAGCTTCTCTGAGCACACTGTGTGTTAGCTGAGTCCCAAGTGTGAGGGCCAGCCCTGCATTCCCAATGCCAGGGCTTGTATAAAAGAAGGCCAACCCCAAGGAGCCTGGGAGGGCAGATCTGTTGAGCCAGCAGGTTTTTTTGTTTGTTTGTTTGTTTGTTTAATTTTATATATTTGAGAGGGAGTTAGAGAGAGGGATAGACCGAGAGGGAGAGAGGTCTTCCATCCACTGGTTCACTCCCCAAATGGCCACAACGTCTGGAGCTGCGCCAATTCGAAGCCAAAAGTCAGGAGCTTCTGCCAGGTCTCCAATGCAGGTGCAGGGGCCCAAGCACTTAGGCCATCCTCTACTGCTTCCCCAGGCGGTAGCAGAGAGCTGGATGGGAAGAGTAGCAGGCAGGACAGGAACCGCCGCCCATAAGAGGTGCCGGCACTGCAGGTGGAGGCTTAACTCACTATGCCACAGCAGCAGTCCCTGAGCCTGCAACAGACTTGCTGTTGAACTGGAACAACCCTCTGACTTGTCAGGCACCATTTTTTCCTTGCAGTGTGAAAGTCACAATTATCTTTAGCTGGAGGGGAGGCCTGAGGGAAAGGGAGAGGAAGGGCAAGCTGATTGAGCTGCTCTGGCTGCTAGGCCCTGCGTGCATAAATCAGCAGGCTGAAACCTCAAAATCTCCCTGCTGGCTCTGGGATGACAGGACTGAGGGAAGAAAGGTCCCATTTATATTCCTGCATCTGTGTTGAACCTACATGCATTTATTTCTCCTATTAATTAGATCACAGTAAATACTTCTGTTTCTCAAAAAAATTTTTACCCAACTTCATTAAAATATTAATTGCATGCTTACAATACACAAAGCCCTAAGCCTGGTGTTATGTGGCTCCTGCCCACAAAAGGGCTCTATAGACAGTCATGCCATAAAAAAGACATAAACAGTGATGTCGGTTCACAGGAAATGGAATGACTACTGTTGTTGGAAGAAGTTGGTTCTGTTACTGATTATTGTGTTTAAAAAACATTTATTGCACCTGTGCCACATGCCAGGCATTTGGCAAAATGATGGAGATTCAAACATGAGTGAGACCGGGATGAGGGTTTAACCTGGTGGTTAGGGCACTGGTTAGGAGTTTGCATGGGAATCCCTGCATTCTGTCCTTGGCTCCGGCTCCTGACTCCAGCTTCCTGCCAATGAAGACCCTGGAAGGTGGCAGTGATGGCTCAAGTCACTGAGTTCCTGTCACCCACATAAGAGACCTGGATTGAGTTCCCAGCTCCTGACTTCAGCCCAGTCCAGACCCTGCGTTATGGACATTTGGGAAGTGAAGGAGCAACTGGGGGAGCGCTCTCTCTCTCTCTCTCTCTCTATGCCTTTCAAATAAATAAACCAATCTTTTAGAAAAGGGTAAATCAATAAATAGATAGACAGAAATCCAGAGACAGAAAGACAGAAATATTTTTTAAAATAGCATGAATGTGAAAAAAGACTGCAAGAAAACTTGTCAAAATATTAGCAGGAATCCATCACTGTGCAACTCTCCTTCACTAAATAAAAGAACAAAATTAATCATAAAAGTGGAAGAATTAAACTATTGCCAAAAAGTCATTGACTATACTGAACTGATGGAAACTTCTTTCTCCATTTTTTCTGCAGTACCAAACTCATATTACTTTCAGTTCCTAAGCCTAGAATTCCTCTCTCTCCCTCTCCTCACTCTCTCTCAATTTTCTTTTTAATACAGCGCTATGTTCTGAAAATCTCTGAAGAGAAGAGATGTGAGCATGACCTTGTGGTATGTCTCGACTTTCCAGAGTCATTTTCGATTCAGAACTGATTACATATTATCTCTCCCCAGCAGTGTGATTCAGCTCTTTGAAAGAATTGAATTTTAATGTCTCTTTCTATTAATATCTCACATTTTTAATATGCTTTGTAGAGTAATTAGTCTTAGCATCCCACAAAAATCTACGACAAAAATTTATTTGATTATAAAAGTCTTTGACAGGTCCAGCGAAGGCTCGGAACCCCTTTTAGCACTCAGAATTACAGCAATCACATGTCTCATGCTGTCTGAGCTCCAGAGTTGTCTAGGGCAGGGAGTTTCGTCTGCTTTGTCCACTGCCACATGTTTTCCAAGTTTCTAGAACAGTAATTAGGGAGCATAGAAAGTGCTCAATGAAAGCGTGCTAAATAAAAAGTGGACTTGACACATTTATGAAATCCTTATGTACGGCCTAGTTTAAGACTTGGTCTACTCTTTCTGTGTGTAATAAAGCCCCAGGGAATGGAGACCACACTGATCAGAGTTGCGTCCCACACCTGCGGCGGAGTAGGCGGCAGTAGATCCGAATGGGCCTCACTTACATCAGGAATGGAAATAGTCAACCCCAGAGGGCGGGACAGAGTAGAGGGGGAAGGGAATCAGGGAGGTCTAAGTCAGAGGCTGCCTGGTTTCACCCACGCAGGTGAGTAAGCCTGAGTGATCCGCTGTGCAGGGAAGTGCACACAGTTAACAACACTGTGGAACACTTACCATGTGAGGAAGGGGCTGGCATTGTGGCACAGCAGGTAAAGCTGCCACCTGTGACGCCGGCATCCCATAAGGGCACAAGTTTGTGTCCTGGCTGCTCCACTTCCATCCAGCTCCCTCTAATGGCCTAGGAAAAACAGCAGAAGGATGGTCCAAGTGCTTGGGCCCCTGCATGCACAGGGAGACCTGGAAAAAGCTCCTGGCTCCGGGCTGGCCTAATTAGCTTCCTACTAATGTGCCCTGGCTGTGCAGCCAGCTGGGGGTGAACTTGTGGATGGAAAATCTCAATCTCTCTCTCTCTCTCTCTCTGTAACTATTTCAAATAAATAAATTTGTTTTTAAAAAAATGTGCTCAAAGGGAGATCATATGTTTTGGCTTTTAATTTTTTTTTTTTTAGATTTTTATTTATTTATTTTAAAGAGTTACTGACAGAGAGAAGGACAGAGAGAGAGGTCTTCCATGTGCTGGTTCCCTCCCCAAATGGCCACAGCTGGGCTAATCTGAAACCAGGAGCCAGGAGCTTCTTTAAGGTCTCCACGAGGGTGCACAGGCCCAAGCACCTGGGCCATCTTCCACTGCTTTCCCAGGCCATTAACAGAGAGCTGGATTGGAAGAGGACACAGAACTGGCACCCGACCTTATGTTAAATGTTCTTAGCACACACACATACAAAAACAAAAGAGACTGGAAGAAATTTTTGGAGGTTATGGTTATACCTATGGTACTGTTTCTGGTGACAGTTTCACAGGTGTACATTTATTTTCAAACCCATCAAGATGCATATATTAAATCTGCACCCTATTTTACATATCAATCATACCTCAATTGGAAAACACAAAACGACTGGAGTGGGAGAGGATCTGCTAAGGGAGGGGAGTTTGAGTACCCAAAGAATAGGAGAGAGAGCATGAGGAAAACAAAACACAGCTGTGTGCATGGGAATGTGGGCGTCCCTCCCAAACCACTCAGGTACACCAGAAATCCGGAGACAGAACTTCAGGTGAGAAAGAGCAGCAGGAGGAGGAGCAGCAGAGAGTGCAGGCTGAGTGAGGTGCAGAGCTGGGGGACGAAGTCGGAGATGGCGCCAGCAGCCCCTGCAACAGGGCAGCAGCCAGAGTGGGCGCGGGGGCTTGGCTCTCAGCATGGCAGGAAGCTCCCAGAGGGTCTTCAGCTGAGAGAGGCCATGAGCCCTTTATGTTTTGAAAAGATCAGGAGAGCAGCCTTGTGAAGAACTTGTGGAGAACCAGTTGGGGGTGGGAGGTTCCAGCCATCCAGGCTAGCAGGCTGATGGTAAGGTGAGGGTGTTCGCAGGCAAGGCAGAAAAACACTAGATTAACCAGACATTGACGATACAAACAATTAATCGTGGGGTTTTCTTTAAAGATTTATTTATTTGAAAGACACAGTGGGGGAGAGAGAGAAAGAGATCTTCCAACTGCTGGCTTCCTCCCCCAAATGGCCGCAATGACTGGGCCAGGAACTTGGAATTCCAGCTGGGTCTCCCGCGTGAGTAGCAAGAGCACAGGTAGAGCAGTTTCTGCTGCTTTCCCAGGTGTGCTGGATTGGAAACGGAGCCCATAGGAGACACTGGCATCACCGGCAGTAGCTTAACCCATCACGTCCCATCAGCCAATTAATGGTGCTCTCGGAGATGAATAAAGCAACTTGGTCTGGGTGTGGGGGTTGGGTAATTAGGCAAGGTTTCTCCAAGCCAGTGCAGACACTGCAGCTGAGACCTGCAGGATGAGAGGGAGAAAGGGAGAACTTTTTTTTTTTTTTTTTTTTTTGACAGGTAGAGTTACACACAGTGAGAGAGAGACAGAAAGATCTTCCCTCCATTGGTTCACTCCCCAAATGGCCGCTACGGCCAGTACTGCGCCGATCCGAAGCTAGGAGCCAGGAGCCCCCTCCTGGTCTCCCATGCAGGTGCAGGCACCCAAGCACTTGGGCCATCCTCCACTGCCTTCCCGGGCCACAGCAGAGAGCTGGACTGGAAGAGCAGCAACCGGAACTAGAATCCAGGTGCCCATATGGGATGCCGGCGCCACAGGCGGAGGATTAACCAAGTGAGCCAAGGCGCCTGCCCCAAGAACAATTTCTAACACAAAGGATGCAGGCAGGAAGCTCTGAAGCCAGAAAGAGCACAGCTCACTCCAGGGCCGAAAAGGAGGCCAGGTGGCTGCAGCAGAGTCAGGAGGAGGTGAGGCCACTGGGTTCAGCAGGAGCCAGACCTTAGCCTCCTGTGGTTGGGGGGAGCGGGGAGGGGGCGTCCCTGTGGTGCTGTAGGTTAAGCCACTGCTCGTGGCATCAGCCTCCCATATTGACATGCCGGTTCAAGTCCCTGCTGCTCTGCTTTTGATCTAGCTTCCTACTAATGTGCCTGGGAAGGCAATAGATGACGGCCCAGGTGCACTGGGTCCCTGCACCCATGTGGGAGACTGGATTTACTGGCTTCTGGCTTTGGCCTGGCCCAGATATGACTGTTGTGGACATTTGGGGAGTGAATCAGCGTTTGGAAGATTTTTCTCTCTCTTGTCTGTGTATGTATGTATGTATGTCACCGTGCCTTCAAACAAATACAATAAACTTAGGGAAAAAGTGGGGGTGTGGGGAGGTGCCAGTGTTTCGGTATAGCAGGTTAAGCTGTCTCTGCGAAGCCAGCATTCCCTGTGTCAGTTCATGTCCTGGCTGCTTCACTTCCAATCCAGCTCTCTGCTAATGTACCTGGGAAGCAGAAGCGCCTGCACCCACATGGGAGACCCAGATGAAGCTCCTGACTCCTGGCTGCCCACCTGGCCCAGCCCTGGCCCTTGTAGCCATTTGGGGAGTGAACCAGTGGATAAAAGATCTCCCTGTGCCTTTGTCTCTCCCTTTCTGTAACTCTATGTTTCAAATAAAATAAATCTTAAAAAAAAAAATGCATGCAGAGGCTTACTGGATGGCCTGCCAAGGAGTCAGGGGGACACGGTGGTGATGTGAACCTCTGAGGTGGCAGTAGGACGAGAGGGAAGTGGACAATTGGCAGGCTGGGGGGTGGGGCGAGGGAGAAGCTGCAGATTGAGCCCCACACAGTAGGCGCTGGCACAGGGGGTTCGGCAATGGGCTGGACATTGCACTAGCTCCCAAGGAGCACCTATGCCCAGCTTCGCACCCTATCATGTCTTAGACTGTCCTTCCAGGCTGTGATCAAACTTGCAGAATGACTAGCTGGAAACAGAAAGAGAATGACTTACAAATAAAGATGTGTGCAGGGTGTAGGGGAACCCCACAGGATAACCGCAACCGGAAGTGATGAGGGAAGGGAGCAGTTACCAGACCCCGGAAGAGGTGGTCACATGGAGAAAGTCACCTGGAAGGAAGCTGTCATCTTGGGAAGAAGCCGGAAGAGTAAAATTTCTCACTTCTTGGTCTGCATGGGGGCATGATATCAAACATCCTCATTGTGAAACAAAGATTGAATGAAAATCTCAGTAACCATTGGACAAATCCCTCTACCCTTTCATTTTCTTTTTTTAAATTAAGGTACAGGGGCTGGCGTTGTGGAGCAGTGGGTTAAACTGCGGCTTGCGATGCCGGCATCCCAGAAGAGAGTGCTGGTTTGAGTCCGGCTGCTCCACTTCTGATCCAGCTCCCTGCTAAAGCACCTGGGAAGGCAGTGGAAGACGGCCCTAGGCCCATGCCACCCATGTGAGAGAGCAGAATGGAGTTCCAGGCCCCTGGCTTCGAACTGGCCCAAACCTGGTTTTAGTGGCCATTTGGGGAGTGAACCAGTGGATGGAAGATGTCTCTCTGTCACTCTGGCTTTTAAATAAGTAAATACATCTTTAATGAAAGTAAATTAAAGCATAGCTGACAAATGGAAGTTGAATATGTTGGTGGTGCACAATGTGATGGCTCGATGTACAAATTGTGAAGCAACTAAATCAAGCTGACAAATGCATCTGTCACCTCACATACTCACATCTGTCACCGTGAGGCCTTCACCCAGCCGTCTCTTCTGTTACCACGTTTAGCTGTGAATTCTGATGAATACACCTTTGGGATCTGCAGCTTTTGCCAATCTTCGGGCAAAATCTTTTGGAAAGTGTTCTTGAGAAGCAGATTTCACAGTGAAGTTCCAAGGAATTCAGTTTGCATCCCACATGGGACGACCCACACAAATCCCTGGAGCATGAACGTGTCAAGACCAGGGAATCGGGCCTGGTATGGCGGCGTAGTAGGTTAAGCATCCCATATGGGTGCCGGGTTCAGTCCCGGCTGCTCCTCTTCGGATCCAGCTCTCTGCTGATGGCCTGGGAAAGGAGGATGGCCCAAGTGCTCAGGCCCCTGCATCCCCAAGGGAACCTGGAGGAAGCTCCTGACTCTTGGTTTCTGATAGGTCCAGCTCTGGCTATTGTGGCCATTTAGGGAGTGAACTAGCAGATGGAAGATCTCTCTCTCTCTCTCCCTTTGTCTGTAATTCTACCACTCAAATACATTAAAAAAAAAAAAAAAAAAAAGACCAGGGAATCCCCACAAGATAATCAAATTATTCTGCTGCATCCTGAAAGTCAGCTGCCCAGACTTTCTGCCTTTGTTGTCCCTATTACCCAAGCTACAGCAAATTTGTTTCTCTAAGCACATGGTCTTTTTTTAAATCCATGATAGGGGACCTGTGTTGTGGCTTAGCGGGTTAAACCGTCTGTAGCACCAGCATCCCATATGGTCACAGGTTCGAGTCCTGGCTTCTCCACCTCCAATCCGGCTCCTTTCGAATGTGCCTGGGAAAGCAGCAGAGGATGGCCCATGTGCTTGGGCCCTTGACCCATGTGGGAGATCCAGATGAAGCTCCTGGCTCCTGGCTCCTGTCTGGCCCAGCCCTGGCCATTGCCCCCATCTGGGGAGTGAAACAGCAGATGGAAAATCTCTCTTTCTGTCTCTGTCTCTCCGTAATGCTTTCAAACAAACCAATCAATATTTAAGAAAACAATCCATGGTTGATCATATGGAAAAAATTGTCTTTGTTTTACATTTGGCAGCAGCTTTCCACGGGTGATCTCGTAAAATGGGTAGACTGGCATCTTATTTCTTTGCCCTCTAAAATGTTATGATCCTGGAACAGGTTTGTAACATTTTCCTTAATGGCTCCGGTTTGCACTGTGAATTAACAATGATTGCTTGTGGTCTGACAGTTCCCTGGGCACGGCACCAAGTACGGGAGTGAGCAAGCAGCTCCTGCAGCCGGGCGGGCAGTGCAGGGTCCAAACTCCACGCTCTTCCACACCGCCCCTCCCATGTGCAAACATGTCATCTGGCAGGCTCTCTGGTCTCCTCACTCCAGGAAGCTCTTAGAGCCCAGCAATTCCCAAAAATGTCACAGCACTTTCAAATCAGATGTAAATACCAACCTGTTTTCTTAAGTAGGATTTTGTTCCCCAAGCTTAAAAAAAAAAAAAAAAAAAAAAAAGCCCTTGTCATGGACCAAGGAGGAGGCTGGTTATCTAGAAGCGGAACTGCAGCCTGAGATTGGGAACATAGACAAGGTCAACGGCAGATGGAGCAGTCACATAAAGGGGATGCCAGCCTTTCTCTCCCTCACACTTCCTCCTCCAGCTCTGTCCTTGCCAGCCCACCCCATCGGAAAAAGTCCCCACCTCCGGAAGGAGACACAGTGGTGGGGCGGGGGTGGGGGAGAAGGGTGGGGGGAAGCTGTGCGCACAGCCTGTTTCCACCCTCCTTGTGGGAACACCCACTGATGCGGTTTCTGAATGCTTTATCTCTCAAGGATCAATGGCCTTAGGGATGTTTCAGCCAAAAAGCCTTTAGAAGATAAAAGCAATGTCATTTTGTCTTTTAGTTTTAGTAAGGAACAGAAAATTCTATTTAACAAAAATTAGTTGTAAAAAATCCAGTTCCAAATTGTCATTTAAGGATAAGAGAGATGATATAAAAGGAAGGGAAAAGATAGACATGGAGGAAGAAATAGAAAAATGGCATCAGTAATTGCCAAATTCCTGAGAAGCATAATTTAAAGTATTCATATTAGTACTAATTCATTAACACTTTTCTTTTTAGAGTACAATCCTTTAAAAAAACACATCAGTATGGGCCAGCACTGTGGCACAGTGGGTTAAAGGGAGTGGGTTAAAGCCTGCAGCACTGGCATTCCATATGGGCACTGGTTTGAGTCCTGGCTGCTCCACTTCCAATCCAGCTTCCTGCTAATGCACCTGGGAAAGCAATGGAAGATGGTCCAAGTCCTTTGGCCTACTAACTATATGGGAGACCCAGATGCAGCTCCTGGCTTCTGGCTTCTGGCTTCTGGCTTCAGACCATCCCAGCCTAGTATCTGCACAATTTGGGGAATGAACCAGTGGATGGAAGATCTCTCTCTGTAACTCTGCCTTTCAAATAAATTAATAAATCTTAAAATCATTATAATTTCATTAATATTCACTTTTTTAAAGATTTATTTATCTGAAAGAAAAAGCTATACAAAGAGAGGAAAAGAGACGAAGAGAGAGGTCTTCCATCTGCTGGTTCACTCCCCATTTGGCTGCAAAAGCCAGGACTGGGCCAGGCAGATGTCAGGAGACAGGAACTTCATCTTGCTCTCCCACAGGGGTGCAGGAGCCCAAGCACTTAGGCCATTTTCCACTGCCTTCCCAGGCTCACTAGCAGAGAGCTGAACTGGAAGCAGAGCAGCTGGGACTTGAACCGGCCCTCTGACACGGGATGCTGCACCACAATGCCACTTTGCCACAATGCTGTCCCTAATATATATTTTTAAAGGGAGCAATTCCTACCTAGAGCTTGGAAATCTAGGCATTTGCAAAACTGTCTGCTTATTGTTTTAAACTACAAAGAAGTCTTACTGCCTAACTGTGCAACGTGGGGAGTGCTGCATCATCACAGAGAAACGATCAAGTTCTATGCTTTGACTTCCCCATTTCAAGATCATCTGGCGTATCAGCACATGAGGTGTAAATAACAGGGGTTTTCACTCTTTAAAATATTTCACTAATGGAATTACCCGGTGGGCCTGATGAAATCAAACTGAAACAGAGCACTCCTGTCCCTCCTTTGCAAGAAAGCAGCTTCAAAGGGTTGAGGAAAGCCTGCAGACCTCTTTAGCCTCTTTCACAAAACCTGGATGAACCCAGGCCTCCAGCCTGGAATACAAATGAGGTCATAGGGGAGTCTTTATGTGCATTTCCAAGCTCATCACCCCCACCCACTCATGACCTCACCCCCTACAAGTTTTCCCTCCCAATTCCACGCAAATGTTTTGAGACGTCCCCCAGGAGTATCTCATGTATACTCAGGAATAAACCCATAAGTTCTGGCCCCACCACACTTCTGTTGGGTGTTGCCCCATCATTTGGGTATGTGTTAAGTCGAAGAGGCCTCTGTTATGTCAGAGAGACTCCTTCTGAGGCTGTCAGCTCCACTTATTTATTTGAGAAGCAGAGAGAGAGAGAGAGAGAGAGAGAGAGAGAGAGAGGGCTCCCCTATGCTAGCTCACTCTCCAAAAGCCCACAAGCAGGGACTGGGCTGAGGTCAGAGCCAGGAGCTGGGACTTCAATGTGGATCTCCCATGGAGATGTCAGGGGCCCAGTTACTTGAGCCATCAGCTGCTGCCTCCCAGGGTCTGCATTAGCAGGAAGGCGCAGTCAGGATCTAGGGCTGGTATCAAACCCAGACACTCTTAGCTGCAGGCCAAATGCCCACCCCTCAGTTACCGTCGCATGGCCTTGCAACTGCTCCTCTCCTCTTGGAAAGGGAGGCAGTTGTGTGGTAAGGTTGGCCTTTGGGTTGCCCTTAGATGGCCTAGGAGTGAGGTGAGGGTCAAGGAAGGGGCTGACGGCTGGGGTAAGGTCTTGTGAGTGGGAGCCCTAGAAGGGAGAGTCCTATTAGGAAGATAAAGGAGAATGGGGCCAGCATTGTGGCACAGCGGGTTAACCACACCTGTAATGGATGCCAGCCTCCCGAGTCCCAGCTGCTCCACATCAAATCCAGCTAAGGCA
This sequence comes from Oryctolagus cuniculus, assembly GCF_051225735.1. NCBI lineage: Eukaryota > Metazoa > Chordata > Mammalia > Lagomorpha > Leporidae > Oryctolagus > Oryctolagus cuniculus. Next base: position 78,374,078 of record NC_142873.1, read on the forward strand.
CCTTGGGAAAGCAGCAGAGGACGGCCCATGTGCTTAGGCCCCTGCTACCCATGTGTGAGACCCAGGAGAAGCTCCTGGCTCCTGGCTTCGGCCTGGCCCAGCCCTGGCCATTGTAGCCATTCGGGGGATGAACCAGTGGATGGGTGATCTCTCTCTGTATCACTGTACTTTTCAAATAAATCTTTTAAAAAATGATGAAAGAGACTTCTGCAGTTGCCATGGTTTCAGCACATCTAGCACATCTACAAACCAAATGGGGTTTGGGCTCAAATTCTGAGCCAGAGCTGTTTTGCTTGGCTTCATCCCTGACTGTATATGTTTCTTAAGGACACACAGAGGCCAGGTAAGTATCTGGTTAGCGGGTCCTGCCAATCGCAATAGAACACAGCTAACTAACTGCCTGTGTCTTGCACCAGACCCAGGTAGACAGGTTTGGAGCACATTTCCCTGTGCTTTGCCTTCAGCTTCCACCAGGAATGTCAGAAAATCCCTCTACAGACAACCCAACACACTAACATTCACTCTTCCCACCACAGAGCGAGTGAGCCGGGCCATACGAAAGCAAGTCTTACGAAGACCAAGTTGCGGAATCTAACTCCGGATCATCTTCAACCGTAAAGTCTGAGGGTTCCAAAGTCCACACCGTCCTTCAGAAACTTCCCCCCAGGGTCACTGGCCATGCTGGGGGCGCTGGCATGCTTCCTTGCTGTTTCCCTGCCTGACTTGTTACTCTTGAAATGGGGCTTTGCCAGCTCTCACTGGTCTGTTCCTGATGTCGCCCTGACCCTGTGTCAGAGCTGGGTCAGGCTCCCCTCCCCTAACAGGGAGCTGGCAAGTGGACATCAGAGGCAGAGGGTGTCTCTTCAAAGGCCTGAAAGCAAGAGCTAACAGGGCAAATTCCAGGACTGTGTCCAAAACCAAGAGCCAGGACAAACCGGAGACATATATCAAAGCAGGTCATCACGGCTGAGACTCAGTATCAGCCTCAGCCAAGTAGGGGAGAATAAGGGGTGATTCAGGGCGGTGAGATTGATTGGGTAGTAGAAGGTGGCAGGATATTTGGATTCCTACCCCCAGCGTGGGAGACCTGGATTGTGTTCCTGACTCCTGGCTTGGATCCTGACCCAGCCCCCACTGTTGTGGACATTTTTCTCTATCAAATAAATAAAAATAGCTTTTAAAAGGCATAATAAAGCTAGTGATAGCTTTAGGATCTCTGGCATTATTCAACACCACTGCACCGTTCCAGCCAGAGTTCAGTAGCCCTTTTCTTTCTCTTTCTTTCTTCACTTGGCAAACTGTCGTGGCCTAATTTTCATAAAGGGACTTGGATCGAAAAAGGAAAGTTCTGAATATTAATCAGTTCCCGTTTATATAAACAGTAAACAGAATTAAAACTGCCTGATGAAAGTAATGCATTTAAGAACTTCCTTCATAAGGGCAAAAAGAATCCCAAAAAGGCAAAAAGAAAAAATGACTTGGCATAATATCCCTCTAAAGAAGTAATCTTTTTTCCCCTAAAACAATAAGGGTGACGGCAGAAAAACCATGCTAATTAATCAGAATAAACCCAGTCAAGGAAAGCTATTTTATAAAGCGAGAACTGGTAAGAAAGAATTTGGACTAAGATTTAGCCATAAGTAGTAAAAGTGATTAATGAACTGACAGTAAAGAAAATAAGTGGCCCTCATAAGTGAGTCCTGGTCCGGGAAAACCACTCCGTGATTGAGAGGTGATGGAGATAACAACACGCTGTATCGATGGCACCCGTGGCTTGTGGTTGGCCTTGACAGTCTGGCATCCCTCTGGCTCTTTTATGCAAAAACCTTATTCCAGATACGGGATCGAGAAGTCCCCAGGCTGAGCCTGCCAATATCCTTGTGCTCATCTGGAACCTTCCAGAGTGTCTGAGACAAGGAATAACAAATAGCTGTCCTCCCTTCTGCAGAACTCCCAAGGTTCCTCCCTACCCCCTACCCCTGGGACATAAGAAACAGCTAAGTAAAAAATGCAGCACGTTAGCCAGCCCATGACTCAGCAGAGACAAGAAATGATGCCAAAATTGCAGTTTATCCATTACTGTCTCAGAGAGGGTCTTGGGCTTCCATTCCACCTGAACTGATCTTATCCTGCGGTATATTCTCCAGGCGGCCGCCGAACCTCCCAGAACAGCACAGAGCTGAAGAGGGAGTCAACACTGGCCTGTTTCAGATGATGGAGGAGGACACAGACTTGCCTCATTCCAGCCTGGGCCGTAAGGACTGGCCTAGAACCAATCTCTGGGTGTTGGCTCTACTCACCAAAATGTTGTGCTGTGTCATGGTCCTGGAGACCGAAGGCAGGCGGGACACGTGATCGGCTCTGCGACAAATGAAGTTTGCTCTCCTGCTCTTCTGGGGCTTGTTTGCCAGTGACCACACTTCTCTATGAAGCAACCTCAGGATGGGTGGGGAGGGGGGTGTGGAGGGCCTCCCAGTTGAGGAGGGTGAGGCTTCAGTCTCTGGCTTCTTGCTTCTCTTTTCTAAACACGGCTTTACTCCTCAAGCAAAATTAAGCCCCCCACCCCCACCCCACCTCCTTCCTGCCACCTCCCCCAACCGATCAGCTCATTTCTCAGTTTAATCATTCACTTATTCATTCAAATGATTATTGAGTGCCTGCTGCGCACTGTGTTCTGTTCGCTTCCCTCCGTGACTGTCTATGGCACTTACTCCTTATCATGCACAGTTATATTAGACAATCAATCATTCCGTGTGCATTTGTAGATATCCAGCTGCGTCAGTGACTGTGCTCCTGCCATGAAGTCTGTGCAGTTGTCCCTGTGAATCCACTTGGAAAAACAAGATATGTCCATTTATCATTGAAGAATGAATGATAAATGCCAAACAAATTATACAGACAGAAAGCGTTATGGATGAGGAGTAGATCACTCTGGGCTGCTGTGGCCAGTGAAGGAAGGCTTCATGGAGATGCAGCGGCATGAGTGGTGGTCAATGAAATGGATGTGAGCACAGACTGGGAAAAAAACAGGACAAAGGGCTGCATGACAAGGCAAGCTGGGGCATGCGCTGTGGCACAGCAGGTTAAACCACTGCCTGGGATGCCTGCAACCCGTGCTGCAGTGCCTGGGATGGAATCCAGCACCCGCCTTCCTATCCAGCTCCCTGCTCAGGCACATGGGAAGCAGCAGATGATGGCCTAAGTTCTTGAGTCCCTGTCCCCAAGGTGGGAGAATGGCTAGAATTCCTGGTTCCTGGCTTTGGCTGTCCCCACCCTGGCTGTTTCAGGTATTTGGGGAGTGAACCAGCAGATGGAAGATCTCTCAGTCTCCCTGTATCTCTCTCTCTCTCTTTTTCTCTCTGCCTTTCATTTATTTATTTGAAAGTCAGAGTTACGGGGAGAGAGAAAGAAAAGGAGAGGGAGAGAGAATCTTCCATCCACTGATTCACTCCCCAAATGGCTGCAATGGCCACAGCTGGGCCAGGCCAAAGCCAGGATCTGGGAGCTTCATCTGAGTCTCCCACATGAGTAACAGGGGCCCAAACACTTGGGCCTTCCTTTATTGCTTTTCCCAGGCCATTGGCAGCAAGCTGGATAGGAAGTGGAGTAGCCAGGACTTGAACCAGCTCCCATATTGGATGCTGGCATTGCAGGTGGCAGTCTTACCTGCTACACCAAAATGCCAGCCCTAAAACATTTTTTTAAAAGCATGTTGAGCCAACAGAGATGACAAAAGCAGCTCAGGCTCTCCCAGCCGCAAACAACTCTAAATGTGACCATCCCACTCTGAATAGGGTCCCCACAAAGGCCATGGGAAAAAAAAGCTAGGGGGCCAGCGCTGTGGCGCAGCGGGTTCACCCTGGCCTGAAGCGCTGGCATTCCATATGGGCGCCGGTTCTAGTCCTGGCTGCTCCTCTTCTGATCCAGCTCTCTGCTACGATCTGGGAGGGCAGTGGAGAATGGCCCAAATCCTTGGACCCCTGCACCCATGTGGAAGACCCGGAAGAAGATCCTGGCTCCTGGCTTCAGATTGGTTCAGCCCTGGCCATTGCTGCCATCTGGGGAGTGAGCCATAAGATGGAAGACCTCTTTCTCTCTCTGCCTCTCCTCTCTCTCTATGTAACTCTGACTTTCAAATAAATAAATAAATCTTCAAAAAAAGAAGAAGCTGGACCGGCGCCGCAGCTCACTAGGCTAATCCTCCGCCTTGCGGCGCTGGCACACCAGGTTCTAGTCCCGGTCGGGGCGCCGAATTCTGTCCCGGTTGCCCCTCTTCCAGGCCAGCTCTCTGCTGTGGCCTGGGAGTGCAGTGGAGGATGGCCCAAGTGCTTGGGCCCTGAACCCCATGGGAGACCAGGATAAGTACCTGGCTCCTGCCTTCGGATCAGCTCGGTGCGCTGGCCGCGGCGGCCATTGTGGGGTGAACCAACGGCAAAGGAAGACCTTTCTCTCTGTCTCTCTCTCTCACTGTCCACTTTGCCTGTCAAATAAATAAATAAATAAATAAAGAAGAAGCTGGATCCACTCTACACTCCTTCTTGCTGGGTCTCATGGATTTTCTTTCTTTTTGGCTTTTTCAAAGAGCTTTATGATTTTCCAAAAGCTAGACTTAAAATTATTGATGTATTTTTTATTTATTTAAAAGATTCAGAGAGATAGAAACAGAGAGAGAGAGAGAGAGAGAGAGAGGATCCAGGAACTCAATCCAAGTCTCTCCCATGAAGGTAGCAGGGACCCAAAAACTCAAGCCATAACAACTGCCCCCCGGGGTGTGCCTTGGCAGGAAGCTGGGATCAAGCAAAGCCGGGACTTCAGTATGGGATGTGGCCGTCTCCAGGGGCGGCTTAACTGCGGGGCTCAGTGCTTGCTCGTTGCATGACTTTTCCAGCTTCATATTAACTCTGTCCTGAACTCCAGATAGAAGCCAGCATCTCGCTTTCCCACCTTATTCCTGTAGTCTCATTTCCTAGAGGCTAGACCCCCATTCCCTTCAGGGCACTGAATTTTAAGTAGATTACCTTGAATGCTAAGATTTTCGGGAGGTGAATTATATATTAAGGTCAGTGAGTCTCAGAGACATAGCCTTATTTCTTCTCTCTCTCTCTCTCTCTCTCTTTTAATTCTAGAATTTTTAATTCTAGGTGCAGGCGCCCAAACACTTGGGCCATCCTCCACTGCCTTCCCGGGCCACAGCAAAGAGCTGGACTGGAAGAGGAGCAACCGGATTAGAACCTGGAGCCCATATGGGATGCCAGTGCCACAGGTGGAAGATTAACCAAGTGAGCCACGGCGCCGGCCCCTATTTCTTCTCTTTTTAAAAAACTGTTTTTATTTATTTTGAAAGGCAGATGAAAGGGGGTGGGGGAGGGAGAGAGGGAGAGAGAATCTTCCATCATCTGGTTCACTCCCAAATGCCTGTAATAGCCAGAACTGGGCTAAGCTGAAGCCAGGAGCCAGGAACTCAATCCAGGTCTTCCATGTAGGTGGCAGGAACCCTAGCACGTGAGCCATCATCTACCACCTCCCAGGGTGTGCATTGGCAGGAAGCTGGATCAGAAGCGGAGCTGGAAATCAAACTCAAGTGTCCCAAGCAGTAGCCTAACACAACACCCTTTCTGGCCTTATTTCTTTTACTGTAAGATAAATTCCTTGACCAAGAAACAATGCTGTGTTGTTTACTCTTCTAATGAATGAGGCATTAAGTTCAAGGATAGTATTGATGGCAGATACATGAAAGGCAAGAATGCAGATTGCCCAGAATAAATTTCTCTTCCAATGAGGACAAATTACCCGCTTATTATTTAGAGTAACAGAAAGAGGACCCATGTAATCAACCTGCCACTAGGTGGCAGTCTTTTCCTGATAACCACAGTAGTGAAGCAGAGACTCAAGGTATGTGGCACTGAGGGCCAAGGTCAGGCTGACATTCAGTAGTGGCAGAAGCCGGATCAGCTTTGTGGAGGGGAAACCCATGTAAGCCCATGAATAACTGGGCAAATACTGACCTGTTTGGGGAATGGCTAATCTTGTTCACTGATGATTATTCAGAACCTATCAACCTCAAAGGCTATCTGATGATCATTCACACGGGACACAGATATTCTTACATTCTGGGGCCATTCACATACATTTTCTCTAAATCTCCAGCTACCAATTCTTTGATGTTCTGGTCTTTCTTCCAAGTTTGTGACCATGCAACTGTACCCTTAGGCCCTGCTCTTGAATTTGTATAGGTCTTCATCTCAGTCCACCTGTCTTCCTTGGCAAATGGACCATGAGATGAACTGAAAAGTGACGTTCCAAGGGAAGGTGCCTGTTCTCTGTTTTCCTTCAGGCTCCCCTCCACACACACATACATGTGGACTGCTGTTGCCATTTGATTTTGACTGGTGACATCACAACAAGGAAAGCTGTCTGTGACCTGGGCTTGACTTTTTTCTTCCTTTATCAACTGACTGTAGAAAACTTCCCACGAGAGTTACAAAGTACAGAATGGAAAAAGCACCCTGAGAGCCACCTGCTCATGTGATTTGCCTGGGTCTTCAGAAGCTCTTTGAACCTGACCTTATATATATATGAAACTTCCCCTTGATGGTGGGATGCTCCAGGCTCACCAGATCTATGATTTGGCAGCTTAGATAGCTCCCAGATAAGTGGGCAACTCTCTTTCTATTGGGTGTGCTGTGGTCAGGTGGAGGTAGCTGAATACCTTGGTAAGACATGTGTTCCAAAATTGGGAGATAAACTCCACGAAGATTCAGGAACCAGATACTGTAGTGCAGCTTCTAGGTGTCCCATGGTCTTCTTTTTGAAGAAAAAGCTCTCCAAAATGAGAGAGAAATTGCAGCATCTTTCACCCGCACCATAAAGAAAGCAGCACAGAGCCTGGAATCTCAGGATTGTGGAGCGGCACGGTCTGCATGTAGGAATATCACTCCTGCTCATGTATTAAGCGATATGGAAGGCTGCCAGCTCTGAGAGGGCTTAGAACAAGAAAGGACACTCCAGCTGGTCTGGGACATGGCATAACAGCTCTGCCGCTTGGGGCACACGACCCAGCAGGCCCCATGGTGTGTGTCAGAATTAGTAAAACATGCAGGAAGGGATCCCTGGAGAACCCTGGTGGGAGAATCACAGTGCAGGCCCTGAGATTCAGGAAAACAGTCGTGGCACTCACAGCAGAGACCTCCATACCCTATGAAAAACAGTTCTTGGGGAGCCGGCGCTGTGGCGTCGTGGATAAACCCTCCGCCTGCAGTGCTGGCATCCTATATAGACGCTAGTATGAGTCCCGGCTGCTCCATTTCTGATCCAGCTCTCTGCTATGTTCTGGGAAAGCAGTAGAAGATGGCCCAAGTCCTTGGGCCCCTGCACCCGTGTGGGAGACCTGGAAGAAGCTCCTGGCTCCTGGCTTCGGATCGGCACAGCTCCAGCTGTTGCAGTCATCTGGGGAGTGTAACAGCAGATGGAAGACCTCTCTCTCTCTCTCTCTCTCCCTCCCTCCCCTCTGCCTCTACCTCTCTGTAACTCTGACTTTCAAATAAATAAATAAATATTAAAAAAGAAGAAGAAAGCTGGTGCCGGGGCTCACTAGGCTAATCCTCTGCCTGTGGCGCTGGCACACCGGGTTCTAGTCCCGGTCGGGGCGCCGGATTCTGTCTCGGTTGCCCCTCTTCCAGGCCAGCTCTCTGCTGTGGCCCAGGAGGGCAGTGGAGGATGGCCCAAGTGCTTGGGCCCTGCACCCCATGGGAGACCAGGAGAAGTACCTGGCTCCTGGCTTTGGATTGGTGCAGCACTGGCCGTAGCAGCCATCAAGGGATGAACTAAAGGAAGACCTTTCTCTCTGTCTCTCTCTCTCACTGTCCACTCTGCCTGTAAGAAGAAGAAAGAAGAAAGAAGAAAGAAGAAGGAAAGGAAGAAGTAGTTCTTGGTAAGCTGCAGAGAGCGAGTTCTCTGGTAAAGGCATATTGTTTGACTACTGGCACAACAAATGACCCAGGTGTCCAGAATTTATAAACTGTATCTGTCAATTCCACTAAGTCAAAAAGTTTGGATGGCCCCACTAGAAATCCACTATAAGATGGCAGTGGCATATCCATGATCCAGTCCAAGCAGGAGCAGAGAAGAGCTACAAGACAGGCAAAAAGCCCTCTAACTTTGAGTTCCAGAATCTTTGCCTTTTCTCTCCTGAAGTCTCTACAATCTGCGTGGAGGGATGGGCATCGTGGTACAGTGGGCTAAGTTGCTTCCTGGGGTGTGGCATCTCACATCAGAGTCCTGGCTCAAGTCCTGGCTCCTCTGCTTCCACTCCAGCTTCCCAGCAATGCACCTGGGAGGCAGCAAGTGCCGACCTAAGTACGTGAGTTTCTATCGCCCACATGGGAGATACAGGTGGAGTTGCTGGCTCCTGACTAAGGCCTGGCCCAGCCCCAGCTGTCACAGCCATTTGAAAAAGATGGAAGTTTCTGTTTCTTTCTCTCTCTCTCCCTATTTCAAATAAATAAATAAAAAGTCTTTAAAGCATAACAGAATCTAAAATGAAACCGGTGTGGTTTTGTATCAGCATAAGCAGCCTCAGGTACTTCCCCATAGCCACAGGGCCACTTGCCTGCCACCACGTCCCATGGAAGTCTGCATTGCTGCAGCACCTGGCCCCATCGTCCCTGGGCCCTCTGCCCCGTCGTTTCTGTTTCCACATCAGTATTCTCAGTGCTTCTTACAGAACATGGCAGAGGAATGTGCCCTGGTGCCTTCTGAGTTCCGGAAATAGAAATAGAGTTCTATTATTTATTTCAAATCCAAGAAACTTATTTTATCATGAAAAAGCACTCGTTTCCTATTGCTGCATAGCAGATCACCACATGTAAAGCAGCATTTACAGTCGCTCACAGTTTCTGAAGGTCAGAGTTCAGGAACGGCTAAGCAAAGTGCCGCTAGCTCAGGGGCTCTGATGACGCTGCAGGCGACGCGTCAGCTGGGGTGGCGTCACCTGGAGACGGCTGGAGGAGCTGCTTCCATGGTAGCTCCCTAATATGGCTGTTGGCTCAATTCCTCCCTGTTGGCCCTTTCCTCACAAACCTGACAGCTGCTTCCCCCAAGAGTGAGTGACCCAAGGGAGAGAGAGCCAGGCAGAAGCAGCAATTCCGAGTGTGTCGGCATCACATTCAGTTTGCTAGAAGCACGTCTCCAAGTGCACATCACAGCTAAGGGCAGGGAAGACTCTCGAAGGGGAGAGCTGCAGCAATTTTGCAGATGTATTTAAAACTCCCTGTAGAGTCCAACTTCAGAGAGCCTGCCAGATGGGGCAGGCCCGAGGCGTCTGGTTAGCTTCCTCTGAATCCTACAGTTCCCTCCAGGGAATAGTGCCACACTTCAGAGTGCCACACTGGTCACCCAGGGACCCGAGTCAACACCTCTGATCCTGCTGAGCTACGGAAGCCATCGCTCTTGCCCCTTCTTGAGCACATATGGATAAACCCTGGAGCATCATTAGATCCTTGAGGCTTGGCGGGTGCTGCAGCTCACTTGGCTAATCCTCTGCCTGTGGCACCGGCACCCCGGGTTCTAATCCTGGTCAGGGCGCCAGATTCTGTCCCGGTTGCTCCTCTTCCAGTCCAGCTCACTGCTGTGGCCCGGGAAGGCAGTGGAGGATGGCCCAAATCCTTGGGCCTTGCACCCGCAAGGGAGATCAGGAGAAGCACCTGGCTCCTGGCTTCGGATCAGCGCAGCGCGCCGGCTCCAGCGGCCATTGGGGGGGTGAACCAATGGAAAAGGAAGACCTTTCTCTCTGTCTCTCTCTCTCACTGTCCACTCTGCTTGTCAAAAAAAAAATTAGATCTTTGAGACTTTTTTTTGCTTATTTGTTTACACATTACTCTTAGCATGTTAAAAATAACCATATGCAAAATGAAAATGTCATAAATAACATAGGAAAATAGTGCATGTGTGTGTGCATGCGTATTTGACATATATATATATATAAAGATTCTTGAGATTTTTTTCTTAAAGATTTATTTATTTACTTGAAAGGCAGACTTACAGAGAAGCAGAGGCAGAGAGAGAGGTCTTCTATCTGTGGGCTCACTCCCCAGATGGCCGCAATGGCTGGAGCTGAGCTGATCTGAAGACAGGAGCCAGGAGCTTTTTCTGGGTCTCCCACATAGGTGCAGGGGCCCAAGGACTTGGGCCATCCTCTACAGCTTTCCCAGGCCATAGCAGAGAGCTGAATGGGAAGTGGAGCAGCCGGGACTTGAATGGGTGCCCACATGGGATGCCGGCACTACAGGTGGCTGCTTTACCCTCTATGTCACAGCACAGCCCCGGTCCTTGAGATTTTTAAGAAACATCACTTCTTCCCTTGGATTGCCAATCAGATAGTGATTTCCTCTAAAACCTAGAAATGTGTTGAGCTCTGATGTCACAAACTGCAAAATGGTTGTTTGAATATTTTTGTCTCCTCCCCAAATTCATGCTGAGATTTAGTTTCCAACGCAACACTATGGGGAGGCAAGGCCTTTAGGAGATGATCGTGTCATGAGGGATCTGCCACGTGAGGCGTGCAGGGGGTCTCCCCTCCAGAGGATGTGGCACCATGGAGCTATCTTAGAAGTGAAGCTCTGGGGCCGGTGCTGTGACGCAGCGGGTAAAGCGTTACCTGCAGGCTGGCATCCCATACGGGCACTGGTTCAGGTCTCGGCTGCTCTACTTCCCATCCAGCTCTCTGCTATGGCCTGGGAAAGCAGTAGAGGATGGCCCAAGTCTCAGGCCCCTGTACCCACATGGGAGACCCAGAGGAAACCCAGTTCTGGATGTTGTGGCCACGTGGGGACTGAACTGGCAGGTGAAAGAGCTCTCTTTCTCTCTCTCTCTGCCTCTACCTTTGCTTCTGCCTCTCTGTAACTCTGCTTTTCAAATAAATAAATAAATAAGTCTTTAAAGGAGGAGGAGGAGGTGGAGGATGAGAAGTGGTTCGATGGTGCGATTGGCCTTGGACCTCCCTGCCTCCCAAACCCTGGGAAAATAAATGGCTGCTGCTTATAAATTAGCCAGTCCAGGTATTTTGTTACAGCAGCACTAACAGACTAAGACATAAAGAAAGACTACAGAATAAAAAGAGGAAAGATGTTTCACCTAGAAAGAATCACTCATTTTGTTAAAGAAAACAAGTAACAAACACAACTAACACATCGTTCATGCTTCTCTACTCATTAATAATGGTATCAAACAGAAGATTTGGTGTCTGTAGGCCTTAAAAGTGTGGAAAGATCTGCTTTCACTGATCAGTAAGGGTTTAATGAGGAACAGAGTACTATTAACTATTTGTTAGAATAACAAATCTTTGTTTCCAGACATGATAGAATATGGGAACCAGATATACTCCTCCATTAGAAACAACAGATAAAGACCGGTGCTGTGGCCTGCAGCACCAGCCTCCCGTATGGGCACCGGTTTGAATCCCAGCTGCTTCACTTCTGATCCAGCTCCCTGCTAATGCATTTGGGGAAGCAGTGGAGGATGGCCCAAGTGCTTGGGCCCCTGCACTCATGCAGGAGATCCAGGGGAAGCTCCTGGCTCCTGGCTTCAGGTTAGCATAGCTCTGGCCATTGTGGCCATCTGAGGAGTGAACCAGTAGATGGAAGACCTCTCTCTCTCTCTCTCTCCCCCTCTGCCTTTCAAATAAATAAAATAAATCTTTAAAAAAATTAAAGGAACAGGGCAGGCCTTTGGTGTAGCATTTAAGACACTGCTTGGGATGCCTGCATCCTGTATTGGAGTGCCTGGGTTCCAGTCCCTGCCCCTCCCAATTCCAGCTGCTTACAAAAGTGCACTCTGGGAAGCACCCTGAGGGCTCAAGTAGTTGGGTCCTTATTACCCAAGTGGGAGGCTCAGATTTAGGTCTGGCTCTTGGCTTTGGCCTGGCCCAGCCCCTGCTGTATAACAGGCATCTGGGGAGTGAACCAGCAAACGGGAGGTCGATCTCTCTCTCTCTCTATCTCTCACTCAAATAAATAAATAAATAAGAATTAAAACAAAGAGAGAACACAAACATTTTAATAAACTATTATAAGAATATAAATTGGTACTACGTTTCTGGAGAAAATTTTTCTAATATCTATTGTGATTTAACATGCAGAGGCCAGGCATTTCGCACAGCAGTTAAGACACCGCTTGGGACACCTGCATCCCATGTTGGTGTACCTGGGTTCGAGTTCAAGTCTCAGCTCTGCTTCTGATTCCAGCTTCTTGGTAACGCAGACCCTAGGAGACAGTAGATAATGACCCAGTACTTGGGTCCCTCCCACCAGCGTGGGACACCTGGATTGAGTTCCAGTCTCCTGGCTTTGACCTCGTCCATCTCCAGCTGTTGCAGGCATTTGGAGGAGTGAGTCATTGGCTAGATGGTCCCTCTCTATCTCTGTCTCTCTGCCTTTAAAATAAATAATAAATAAAAATAAACTAATAAAATGCATGTATACTTTGATCTACAATTTCATTTCCAAGAAGCTACACTCCATCTAAAGTTTAAGAACATATATATATATAACTATTCTTATAAAAGCATTATTTGAACAATTGAAAATTGGACAAAGTAAAAAATTTGTTAATAAAAAAGTTTTTGAAAAATTATGGCCCCTTCATATGATAGTACATTTTATTACAATTCTGTAATGGGCTTCTTTTTTACTGTGGCCCTATAGTATAAATATAAAACTGGTATAAGGAATAGGATGACCTTAGGTTATTTGGTCTCCTAGTTAAGAAGTCCACGTCCCATGTTTGAGTAGCATGTTGTAGTACCAGGTCCTGCTCCTGACTCAGCATTCCTTCTAATGTGGACTCTGAGAGGTAGCTTTGAAGGCCCAAGTGATTGCATGTCTATCACGGCTCCTGGCTTCAGCCCAACTCAGCCTCAGCCACTGTGGGTGTTTGGGGAATGAATCAGGGAGTGGGTATCATCTCTCTTTCTCTGCCTCTCTACCTTCCAAATACATTTTTAAAAGAAGATTTATTTATTTATTTGAAAAGTGAAGTTACAGAGAGGGAGAGGGAGAGGGAGAGGCAGAGGGAGAGAGAGAGAAATCTTCCATCCACTGGTTCACTCCCCAAATAGCCACATGGCCAGGGCTGGACCAGATGGAAGCAAAGAACCAGGAGCCTCATCTGGGTCTCCCACGTGGGTGCAGCGGCCCAAGGACCTGGACCATCTTCTGCTGCTTTCCCAGGCCATTAGCAGAGAGCTGGAGTGGAAGTGGAGCAGCCAGAACCAGTGCCCATATGGGATGCCAGCACTGTAAGTGGCAGCTTAACCCACTGTGCCACAACGCCAGCCCTTCAAACAATTTTTTAAAAATGTAATTCAGGACAGGAAAAAAAAAACAAAAACAAAAATTACCGAGAGTCATAGGAGTTTTTTAGTTTTGTTTTGGTTTTGCTTTTTGTTAGTGGGTAGGAGAGAAAATTTTGTTTTGTAGTTTATAATTAGACCACGCAGTATCTTTTTTTGTCTGTTTGAAAGGCAGAGAGAGAGAGAGAGACAGAAAAAAAATGTTCCTTCCACTGATTCTCTCCCCAATGTCCACTGGGCCAGGCCTGAAGCTGGGTGCCAAAAACTCAGTAGGTCTCCCATGTGGGTGACAGGGGCACAAGTCCTTGAGTCTTCACCTCCTCCCTCCAAGGTGCACTTTACCCGGAAGTGGGAGTCACCAGGAGTAGAGTCAAGACTTGAACCCAGGCCCTCTGACATGAGAAGGCGGCATCCTAATTGGAGTCTTAAGCACTACAGCAAACACCTGCCCACTGGTAATGTCTTGATACCAGTCACGCAACCCCCACCCCTCTGCCTGAAGGTGAGGCCGCTCGATGATCCAAGCAGAATTGGGCCCCTCTGTGGGTTCTCTTGCTAAGCAATGAGCATCAACAACAGGAAAGATACTGTTTACCCCTGCCAGACCCAAGTTCATGTTCTGAAGCAGGAAGATGTCCTGATGTCATCTATTAATTCTCTCAGGGCATAAATTGTGACCCCTATGGTGACAGCTAACTTTGGCCTCTTACTTCATTTGGGACGGCAAAGGACAGCCGGCTGTTTCTGCCAGGGTTTTGCAGAAACACAGAAAGCAATCATTGCTTGCTTGCTTTCTTTCTTTCTTTCTTTCTTTCTTTCTTTCTTTCTTTCTTTTTATTTATTTATTTTTGACAGGCAGAGTGGACAGTAAGAGAGAGAGAGACAAAGAGAAAGGTCTTCCTTTACCGTTGATTCACCCTCCAATGGCCGCTGCGGCCTGTGCGCTGCGGCCGGTGCACCACGCTGATCCGAAGCCAGGAGCCAGGTGCTTCTCCTGGTCTCCCATGCAGGTGCAGGGCCCAAGCACCTGGGCCATCCTCCACTGCACTCCCTGGCCACAGCAGGGAGCTGGACTGGAAGAGGGGCAACCGGGACAGAATCCGGGTGCTGGCGCCACGAGACGGAGGATTAGCCTATTGAGCCATGGCGCCGGCCAAGCATTGCTTTCTAATACTGAGCTCAAAGTAGGGTACTTGTGGACGCTCCAGGAGCTTTCCTTTGTGGCAGAAACGTGTGCTATCTCCTTGGAAAGACCACACAGGTGCTGGTGTTCCTTGCTTAAGAATAATACAGCCAGCTCATCTCATCTGCTCCGTATAACCAAGCAGACTGATCTCAGTACAGAGCCAAGGCTATCCGAGCTCCCAGAGGGGGTGTCCTCAATGAAACCTAGGCCTGGGAGGAGACCCAGGAAACTGTCCCTGGTGGTTTCTCAAGGCAGCAAGAACCAGGAGGAAGGCTTTCTGTCTGGCTTGACCGTTTTACAAGTGTTTGTTACTTTTGTAATTAAAATGCTTTCTTCTTCCCTGCTGAGAATGCATGTGAATGCCTGTTGTGTGTGTGTTGGAAGGGACCCAGAAGTACAGTCTGAGGAAAATCTGGGCCCTGGCAGGCTTTGTACTTAGGTACGCATAGGGGCGTGGGGCTTTCCTGTCTTGAAGGGAGTCCATTCTGACTCATTATGCTAAACCTGTAGCGTATCCACACCTGGTGTTGTTCTCAGAAAAATGCAACCTCGAATCCCCTGGTGTGGAATTATTAGCAAAGGTTTAGCTGTGAAAGTGATGTGAGAGAGAACTGCCAGATGGGAATGGACATCCAGTCTTCCAGACGTCCTCAGACTTACAGACAGATCCTTGGGGAGATTTCCTGGACCACGCTGTCTCCACTGCCCACTGCCCCACGGCCTGGCCCCTTTTTTGTTCTATATCTGGCATCATGCCTTGAATCTATACTGCGAGGTGTTTTAAGAAACAGTCACTTTCCATTCAGCACAGCACACACCACAGGATCATTGAGAATGGTGTCAGACGCACTAGCCCAACATGTGTATTGAATCTTTTAGGGGGAAGGAATTTGGGAAAAGGCATAAGCAGGAAAGATTTTCTGACCTCCCCGGAAGCGGTTTGTAAGAACCACCTAGAAGTGGGAGGTGGCCTCCTTGACCCTGAGAAAAAGAGAGTCTATCTCCATAGACACAAGGCCAGCAAGAGGAGTCCGGACAACAGGCCTTGCTGTCGCCCCAGTTTATCACACCTGACCTTCCTTCTTCTTGGCCCTGTCATGTTTCTCCACGATGCTCCCCTCTTCATGAAACTTAGCACAAATACTCTCAGGCTTAACTGCTTCTTCAGATCTCGTTCTCCTGTGAAGGATCCAGTGTCACGTGAGGCTTAGGTTAAACAGATTTGTATGCTTTCCTCTCATCTGCCTATCTTGTCACAGTGGCCCCAGTTACTGAGCCTAAAATGGGTTAGAAGGAAAAGACACTTTCCCTGCTGGTCCAGAACAACATCTACACATCACAGCACAGAAAAGTTAGCTTCTTTGTGTCATCGTGGGGTCCTCTTTTATCTTACGGGTTCTGTGAATCTTGTATTAGCTTTATTTTTCCCTGAGCCAAATTTCTTTACTTCTCAGTATCTATTATGAGTTCATGCATGAATTTCTGTGTCTTGATGTTGCTCATATATGTTACAATATTTAACAGTATCTGATTTTAAACTCTAGATACCACCTTTTCCTATCTTTTTACTTTCCCTTTGCCTCACTTATTCATTTATCTTAGCACATTTAAAAAGTTTCATGTTTTATATATTTATGTAAACTACCTTAAATCTTCTCTTCTTTTTTAGAATGCATGGTACCAAGTCATCCATTTTACCTTTGGATCGTGTGGGAGGCTGAATCTGGAGAGGCCTAGAGGACTCTTCCTGAGCCTGCCTCGAGTTTGAAAACCTGACTTTAAGTTTCAAATCCCTGGTGGCAAACACCACAGCCCCAGGGCGCTTCTGCCTAACGATCATTAAGGTGGTATAATAGGAGTGACTAAGACCCTTTTACATCATAACACCCCACCCCTTGCCCGCATCTGCTCATCCCACTCTGTACCATCCGCTCTGTACCTCAGCTATATATACACCTCCCTTTTACAATAAAGTGAGACCCTGCTTCGACTGGGCTCCACACCGCCCCTGATTGGGGAAGGCTGAGTGGCGGGTGACGCACTTTCCCTCCTCAGTCAAGGCAAGCTGCGGGCAGCCTGCCTAATTCTCTGGTGGTGGCGAGGAGCAGTCACTGCACTTACACAGCTCAAACTAAGAATCTAAAGTGTTCCATGAGGCGTCTATGACACCACATTAATACCAGCATCCACAATATCAACATCAAACTCTGTTGTCACAACTCTAGTGTGACCAGGAGAGTTACCCCTGTGATGGCAACATGTCCAGATTAAACAATTCTGGGAAATGATAGTGAAAAAGTCATAAAGATCTAAATGCTACAACCAGTTAATTCATTTATTTAAATAATAAACCAGTTTACTATATACCAGGCATCCAGTAAGTTCCTGGGAATAAGAGGTTAAAAAAAGCAAAACAAGGGGCCAATGCTGTGGCATAGTGGGTTAAGCCATCACCTGCAGCACCCGCATCTCATATGGGCACCAGTTGGAGTCCTGGCTGCCATGATTGCTATCCAACTCCCTGCTAATGGCCTGGGAAAGCAGTGAAAGATGGGCCAAGTGCTTGGGCCCCTGCACCCACATAGGAGACCTGGAAGAAGCTCCTGGATTCTGGCTTCTGACTGGCCCAGCCCCAGCTCCAGCCACTGTGGCCATCTGGGAAGTGGGTGAGTGGATGGAAGATTTCTCTCTTTCTCTCTAATCTTTCAAATAAACAAATAAATAAATCTTTAAAAAAAAAAAAGTGGACATGGCCATGTCCTCATGGGGTTTCTGATCTAGAAGTGAAGAGAGACATTGATCAGATAGTCACACAAGTGCAGTACAGGTCATAAGTGGTTGTGGGTGGGAGGGGCTTTGAGACCATGTGAAGTGGGATCGGAAGTTTTCTTGGACGTCAGGGAAAACTTCTCTAAATTGAGAGCTGCAGGGGAATCAGCAGTTTGGGGAGAGACAAGAAGCATTTTAGGAAGTGAGAGCAGCATGTGCAAAAGCCGTGTGGCAGGAGCGAGTGTGGCGCAAGGGAGGAACTGAAAGGGAAGTCTGTGTGGCGAAGTGCACCCCATCTGAGGGACAGCGGCACTAGCCGAGGCTGGGGCAGTCACCGGGTAGAACGCCACGAGCCACCGAGCCATGGCAAGCGACCCCACCTTTCTAAGCCTATTTTCTAAGGGGCAAAACTGATTTTTCTGTGCATGGTATCGTTTAACTACCTACCAAGTTACTATTAAAGTCACAAAAGTTAAACTAACCTGCTCTGGGGACCAGCATGCTGCAAATTTCCACTTAATCAAGAGGCAAGCCATCTATTTAAAGGGGCCCTTAGGGAGTTTAAAAAAAATAATCAAATTATGCTCCCTGAAAGAACAGTCGTAGGTGTAAATAGTCACGTGATCAAGAGCCTAAAGGGAACACCCTCTGCACACCTCCCTTGTTAACATCCACAGAACACTTACAATATCTAAGACACCCTCAGATATTGTTTTGTGTATTCCACACCACAAATACTGGAATGTAAGTACAGTATTCCCTTTCTCTCTCTCTCTATTTAGACATAAGAAAACTAGGAACCAGGGGCCAGTCCTGTTGCACAGTGCGTTAAGCCACCACCTTTGATGCCAGCATCCCATGTAGGCTCAGGTTTGAATATTGGTTCTTCCATTTCTGATCCAGCTCCCTGCTAGTGGCCTGAGAAAGCAGCAGACAGTGGCCCAAATACTTGGGCTCCTGCCACTCACATAGGAGACCCAGATGAAGTTCCTGGCTCCTGGCTTCAACCTGGCCTAGCCCCAGTCATTGCAGCCATTTAGGGCATCAACCAGCAGAAGGAAGATCCCTCTTTCTCTTCCCTCTCTTAACTCTGCCTTTTAAATAAATTTTTAAAAAAAGTTTTTAGGGGTTGGTGCTGTGGCATAGCAGGTAAAGCAGCTGCCTACAATGCTGGCATCCCATATGGATGCCGGTTTGAGTCCCAGCTGCTCCACTTCCTATCCATCTCTCTGCTATGGCCTGGAAAAGCAGTGGCGGATGGCCCAAGCCCTTGGACCCCTGCACCCACGTGGGAGACCCAGAAGAAGCTCCTGGCTCCTGGCTTTGGATTGGCGCAGATCTGGCCATTGCGGCCAGTTGGGGAGTGAACCAATGGGGAAGACTTCTCTCTCTCTCTCTCTGCCTCTCCTCTCTCTGTGTAACTCTGACTTTCAAATAAATAAATAAATCTTAAAAAACAGTTTTTAAATGTACTTAAAAAAACCTAGGCACCAGAGAAATTAGGTAACTTACCCAGGATTGTATAGCCAGAAAATTATGGAGCCAGGATTCAGATTCGGGCAGTCTGATCCAATTCACAGAAGGCTCACCAAAGGGGTCTCAACAATACTAAATGTGACCCAGAATTGTCTGACAGCGACAGTCACTGTGAAGATAAGGGGGTGGAGGGCCTAACTCTGCCCATCCTCATTCATGATCCCAACGTAAAAGAAATGTTACCTTGTAGAGGTGGGACCGTCCAGCCTGCAGGCCATAGAAGGCCCACAAGAATCACATGGTCTGGCCCTGCCAAAGAACCACAGGTGGAACTCTGAATTCAATCAAACTATAGCAGGCTCATTTTGAAGCTTGTCATTTTGATGTTGGAAATATTCACATGGTCCCTGGCAGGACAAAGGTTCTCACCCCCTGAAGGAAATACCCTCACCTCTGCTACCTGCTTGGTCAGGTAAGGCAGAGGCAGGAAGTAATTTACCTACAAAAGTAACTACATCAGAAGATCCCTAGCTTAAAAACAGGAAGTAAAACAGTGAACTCTTCTGCCAAGAGCTATGAAAAGACTGTTTCCCCAGATGGTGCTGATGGGGGTGGGTTCTGTGAGACCTGTACTTGTGAAAAGTTCTCAGACTTTCTGCATCTCTTGAACTTGGTTGGAGTCTGAAAGAGGGAGACCATCCTATGGTACCAGCTGTCCATGCTTCTATTTAACCAGGAAAACCACCTTCAGAACAAACCACACCCATGCTGGGATGGAATAGGACGTCCTAAGCGCAAGTTCTAACTTGGTGTGTCGGTCTTCAGTCCTCCAGTCCTGCTGAGTCAATAGGAAGGATCTATTTTCAGTTCTCAACTTGTCCTGAGATACTCCAAGTCTCTTTCCAAATTGAATCAGCTTAGCACCTGTGGCTACTGATGAAGCACTCTCCTGGGAAGACAGCCGCAGAGAGCGCCTGGATACAAGCATTCGGAAGTGAAGATCCTGGGCTCACCATCTCGTCCTGAACCAACCATTTGTTCCCAGGAGGAAAAGGACCTGCCTTGGTCGGCCCTACTCCCGAGAGTGCCAAGCTCGACGTGGCTTGGTCTGAGAACTGAGCTCTCCTTGTAGCTTCTTTACCTGGGTGCTTGACCTCTGGGGTCCAGACCTCTTTCGACCCGATCACCTCTTTGCTCACTGGGTGTCTGATCGCCTGCCGGGCTTTTCCCATGCATTCATTCCATCGGGATTTCTGGCGCCCTTGGCTGCTGCCCTTGGCTGCTCCCTGCAAGCCCCGTTTCTGGCACACTCCCAGTGGCTTGTCTTTGGCAACTGGATCAGGGATTGTTGCTATCCTTTGGTTCTTGTGTGCTTTTGACTCCTGTTTTCCCATTCTTGCTGGCCCGCTGTCTTACTGACACCCTACTTCCAGTTTCCTTCACCTATTTGTTTTTTTCTGAACCCATTTTTCAAAGCACCACCATTGTTCACAATCCCAGAGACAATATATATATTTAGAACTGGAGGTGGAGCAACAGAGAGGAAATGCCTTTTTGGAAAGAGGAAATGCAGGATTAGCGTGGAGGTGGAGATTAGCCTTTTTAAAACTGAATCCTAGGAAGGCAAAAATGCAGAACAGAGTGAACAACATCTGAATTTGAAGATGAGGTAGAAAAGCCTTTTACTGTTGGTAAATTGGTAATGATAGTAATTTTGTTTAAGGAGAATTTGAATTAAGAACCCTGGTAGATCACTGATTTTTTTTTTTTTTTTTTTTTTTTTTTTTTTTGCTGGAAAACAGGCAGAGTTAGACAGTGAAAGAGAGAGAGAGAGACAGAGAGAGAGAGACAGAGAGAGAGTTATAGACAGTGAGAGAGAGACAGAAAGGTTTTCCTTCCATTGGTTCACTCCCCTAATGGCCGCTATGGCCAGTGCTGCGCCGATCCGAAGCCAGGAGCTGGGCATTTCCTCCCGGTCTCCCATGCAGGTGCAGGGCCCAAGCGCTTGGGCCATCCTCCACTGCACTCCTGGGCCATAGCAGAGAGCTGGACTGGAAGAGGAGCAACGCGGACAGAATCTGGCACCCCAACCGGGACTAGAAACCAGGGTGCCGGCGCCACAGGCGGAGGATTAGCCAAGTGAGCCATGGCACCGGCAAGATCACTGGTTCTTAATAATATTATATTTTTCATATCATGAAAGTTTGGTTTCTTTGAACTTTTAGTTTATATCAAAATTTGAATCTATAGATTTTGATTTTTAAAGCGGTTAAAATAACATTCACAGATTCCGAAGAGAATTTATTTTTAGTGTCTCAAATATGAAACTCATGTTTTATTTTAAATCTAATTGAATTATACTATTTTTATAGGGATACAGTGGCTTCCATTAGAAAGTTTAAGTTTAGGCTGTAGGGGTTTAAGAGAGTTATTTCTTAAGGTAGACATATAACAAGAAGTTCCATACGAACAACATGTTTTCCTTATAAATAATTATGTAACTCTCTCTTGTTCGTCAAACATTTTGAATTATGTGACTCTAGAATTGTACAGCTGGAATTTCCCTTGGAATCAGAAAAACAGATCCAACTATTCCTATATTCGCCAGAAGAGCCTAACATTTGTTTTACTTTAAGTGAATGGAGCAAAGTAGCCGAAATATGTAGGGAGTCAGACAGCCTGTGACAGAATTCTGGCTGTGCGCTTGCACAACGTGACCTTGTGCGAATTACTCAGCCTCTTGCCCTCTGAGAAAGATTTTTAACCAACTCCAGTCCCACAGCCTGTGACCTAGGGTCAAGTCATTCTGCCACTGGTTTCACCTTAATGAGATACTAAACTTTAGTTCTCTTTATGACTCTCTTCCCTATTCTTTTTTTTTTTTTTTTTTTTGGACAGGCAGAGTGGACAGTGAGAGAGAGAGACAGAGAGAAAGGTCTTCCTTTTTCCGTTGGTTCACCCCACAATGGCCACTGTGGCCGGCGCGCTGCGGCTGGCGCGCTGCGGCTGGCGCACTGCGCTGATCTGAAGCCAGGAGCCAGGTGCTTCTCCTGGTCTCCCATGGGGTGCAGGGCCCAAGGACTTGGGCCATCCTCCACTGCACTCCCAGGCCACAGCAGAGAGCTGGACAGGAAGAGGAGCAACCGGGACAGAATCCGGCGCCCTGACCAGGACTAGAACCCGGTGTGCCGGCGTCGTAGGCGGAGGATTAGCCTAGTGAGCTGCGGTGCTGGCCATCTCTTCCCTGTTCTTATAACCATACTATTGTCTTGGTCCTAATTCCAAAACTGAACTTCAGTAGAGTCGATCTCTGCCCTTCACACAGGTGGTGGATATATACACCGGCAATCTTAGAACAGACCTCAAAGTTGCCATCTGCAACATGCTGGTCTGAATTCCAGGGCAGTATCTCCCTCTAAACTGATTCTATGTCAACTTGATTCTATCTAGCTGCTGCCTGTTCCACACACTGACAACTGCTTCCATGAACTATACAGCGTGACGCTCTGAAATATTTTAAATACTTGTTGGCATGTCCCATCTTAGGAGATGTGTTCAGAACTGGTTTTTTCCTCTCTGGTATTGGTAGGCCATACTCAGACTATTCCCGAGGTGCCAGATACATTTCTGCAGTGTATATTACGTTGTGTCCCTTACAATCTGTTTAATAAGACAGGGGCCAGGTGACACAGTTCAAAAAGATCTCTATTAATATAATTACAGTCAAAAGTTTTGCAAGAGTTGGTGCCTAAAGGGTCTAGGTTTTTTTGTTTATTTTTGTTTTTGCTATGGAAATTAATACTGGCATGGGCTTAGTGTTGCAGTGGATTAAACTGATGCTTTGGATGCTTACATCCTACGTTTGAGTGCCTGGTTCAAGTCCTGGCTACCCTGCTTCTAACCCAGCTTCCTGCTAATGTGCCAGGGAGGCAGCAGATGATGGTCAAGTACTTGAGTCCCGGCCACCCATGTGGGAGATGTGCGTGGAGTTCCTGGCTGCTGGCTTCCACCTGGCACAAGCCAGGCTATTGTAGGCATTTGGGGACTGACTCAGCCAAAGCAGGATTGATTCTCTCTCCCTCTCTCTCAAATAAATTAAAAAAAAAATTTTTTTAAGGAAAACTAATATTTTTTCACAATGAGTTTATTTCCAGAAGACAGATGTCATGAAAACCATGGCTAGATGAAGCCTAAAGTGGAAACAAGACTCCAATCAACATAATTGTCAGTGGACTCACACAGACAAGTCCACCACTACTGGCCACGTGGTGGGAGTGACAAAAGAGCCGCTGAAAAAGCTGAGAGGGGGACTGCAGACACGGGAAAGGGATCCATCAAGCATGCTTGGGTCTTGGATAAACTAAAAGCCAAACATGAGCGTGATAGCACTATTGACATCTCCCCATGGAAATGTGAGACTAGCAAGTATTATGGGACTATTATTAACACCCCAGGAGACTTTATCAAAATCATGATTATAGTCACATCTCAGCCTGACTGCTGTCCTGACTGTTGCTTTTGGTACTCGCAAATTTGAACCTGATATCTCCAAGAATGGGCAGACTCGTGAGCACAGTGATTATGAAGCAACTAATTGTCAGCGTTAACAAAATGGATTACAGCAAGCCACATTCAGCAACAAGTCGTTAGGGAAATCAGCACCTACGTTAAGGAAATTGGTCACAATCCCAACACAGTAGCATTTGTGCTAATTTCTGATTGGAATGGTGACACCATACCGAAGCCAAGTGCTAAGATGCCTTGGCTCAAGGGATGGAAAGACCATACAGATGCCAGTGCCAGTGGAATCACGCTATCTGGAGCTCTGGATTGGGTCATGCCACCATTTCATCCAAGCCACAAGCTTGTGTCTGCCCCTCCAGAGGGCTACAAGATGGGTGGTATTGGTACTGTTCCTGTGGGCTGAGTGGACACTGGGGTGTTCCCCCAACCCAGAACTGTGGTCATCTTTGTTCCAGTCAACATCAAAATCTGTTGAAATGCACCATGTAACTCTGAGTGAAGCTCTTCCTGGAGATGGTGTGAGAATGTGTCCATGTGAGAACGTGTCCATCAATGATGTTTATCATGGCAACATCAGAGATGATAGCAAAAATGACCTGCCCATGGGGCTGGCGCTGTGGTGCAGTGGGTAAAAGCTCTGGCCTGAAGCGCCGGCATCCCATTTGGGCGCCGGTTCTAGTCCCGTCTGCTCCTCTTCTGATCCAGCTCTCTGCTATGGCCTGGGAAAGCAGTAGAAGATGGCCCAAGTCTTTGGGCCCCTGCACCTGCGTGGGAGACCCGGAAGAAGCTCCTGGCTCCTGGCTTCGGATTGGTGCAGCTCCGGCCATTGCAGCCGTCTGGGGAGTGAACCAGTGGATGGAAGACCTCTCTCTTTCTGTCTCTACCTCTCGCTGTAACGCTGTCTTTCAAATAAATAAAATAAATCTTTACAAAAATGAAACAAATGCCCTGCCCACAGAGCAGGTGGCCTCACTGCTCCGGTGATTACCCTGGACTGTCCAGGCTGCGCAGTGCAGGCTGCACCCCTATTCTGGACTGTCACACAGCTCACATTGCTTGCAAGGTTGCTGAGCCAAAGGAGAATATCGATTGCTGTTCTGGTAAGAAGCTGGAAGATGGCCCTACATTTCTGAAATCTGGTGATGCTGCCGTTGTTGATATGGTTCCTGGCAAGTCCGTGTGTGTTGAGAGCTTCTCTGACTATCCTCCTCTGGCTCCTGTTGCTGTTCATGATAGGAGACACACAGATGCTGTGGATGTCATCAAAGTAGTGGCCTGCTGAGGCTGGCAAGATCACCACGTCTGTCCAGAAATCTCAGATCCTAATGAACACATTCCTTAACCTCAGTCACCTCGGTCTTAGTCAAATAATTTGTCTCAAATGGCCATTAAAGTTTAATAGTAAAGACGGGTTAATAGCAGCATAACATAAAGCCTTCAGGAAGAAAAAATGTTTTGAGGACCATTGTTTGTTGTTGTTGGTGGTGGTGGTGGTGTGTGTGAGTGGCATCTTTTAATTATTAGTTTATAAAATCAGTACTTTTCCAATGGAAACACCTTGACCAAAAATCTGTCACAGAATTTTGAAATAAATTTAATGAGGAAAAAAATAAAAATAATTAATCTCTGTGGAAAAGGTCATTTCCCTATAACTAAAAATTGTTTTCACCTCAAACTGCCATTTTTCTCTAAAGCTTTTTGGGGAGTTTTGTTGAAGAAACTGGTTTTCTGTGAATTTCTTCCATAACAATATTAATCATCCACAGTATGATATTTTATAATTTTATTGAAAGATTTATTTATTTATTTGAAAGTCAGAGTTACACAGAGAGAGGAGAGGCAGAGAGAGAGAGGTCTTCCATGCACTGATTCATTCCCCAGTTGACTGCAATGGTCGGAGCTGAGCTGATCCAAAGCCAGGAGCCAGGAGCCTCTGAGTCTCCCATGTGGGTGCAGGGGCCCAAGGACTTGGGCCACCTTCTACTGCCTTTCCAGACCATAGCAGAGAGCTGGATGGGAAGTGGAGCAGCAGGGACTCGAACCAACACCCACATGGATGCCAGCACTGCAGGCAGAGGCTTTACCCACCACACCACAGCGCTGGCCCCCGCAGTATGACATTTTAGATGCCTGTTTGCGTCAGGCCCTCTATGCGTGTGCAGTGCCTGCTCTATGCTAAGCAGATGTTAAGCACTTTATAACACATAACCTCATTTAATCTTCACACAGGTTAATCACCCATTGACCGAAGATGAAACTGAGACAATAGAGATTTTAAGTAACTTGCCTGTGGTCGCACAGCTAGAAGGTGGTAGAATTAGACTGAGCCAATCTGTCTCCAGTGGTTCATATAGAGTTCCTTAATCATTACATAGGAAACTCAGGAAAAGCTAAGGAATATGCTCCACAAGGACTGTGGATGCTGGGGGGTATTGTCTGAAGTGCTTGGCTCTCAGTGGATTTTATTGAGGGTCATCAGCAAGGAAACATCCGGGTCCTCGAGGCTCTGAGTGCCTTTGGAAGGGCCCAGGTGCTTCCTGGGTGTGGATGGTCATTCCTGTGCTCAAGAGAACTAGGAGTGTTAGGGCTGGTCATCAGAGGGAAGAGAACACCACAAGTCACCCAGCAAACAGTGCTGGGGCAGCACTCCCAGGCCACTTTGCATTGCATGATGCCTCTGTTTCCTCTTCTGCAGAGAACATGACATGTCCTTAGACACCAAATTAAGACAGCAGTGAAACCATATTGTGAAAGATATGAGTGGTGAAATCATATTATGCCATCGACAGTTAATGCACACAAAGTCCCTGAGACCATTGCTGGAAGCTTCACATAGTCTCAGTCTCAGGATCGCTTCACATCCTTCTGCAGATCATAGCCCACTGCGATAATGCAGTCCTGTTGCAGCAGGACCCCCCCAAACTAGTTGGAGGCATTGCTATAGACGCCCCCAAACTGGGTCTGCTTGCCCAATATACAGAAAGCCAGTCACTGACATAGGGTGAGGGAAGAAAGTAGGTGTTTACTGCAAAGCAGAGCAAGCAGCCGGGCAGCTATTACTGAATTCCCCGGGCTCCTCAAGGAGGTGGAGGTGAAGGTTCTTGCAGATTGAAATCAGGGCTGAGAGGTGCATGATCAGCTGGAGTCCAATTCCTGGTTGGTCGATGGTATTTGTGGCCTTCCTTTGATTGTTCATGATGCTGTGGTCTTCGGGGAATTTATGATGGCCAGGTGGGCTTCAGTTGGTCTGGGCAGGGGTAGGGGGGAGTGTGGATAGTTACCTTCTGCCCCAGACCTGGAATTTCCCTGTCTAGATCTGGAATTCCCCTAAACAAGCCCCTATAGACAATACTAGCCAACAGTGTTTTATGTATTATAGAAGCAAATTACTTCTTAAAAAAAGAGAGAGATCTATCTATCTATCTATCTATTTTTTTTTTAATTTTTAAATTTTTTTTAATTTTTTTTTTTTTTTTTTTTTTTGACAGGCAGAGTGGACAGTGAGAGAGACAGACAGAGAGAAAGGTCTTCCTTTGCCGTTGGTTCACCCTCCAATGGCCGCCGCGGCCGGCGCACCGCGCTGATCCGATGGCAGGAGCCAGGAGCCAGGTGCTTTTCCTGGTCTCCCATGGGGTGCAGGGCCCAAGCACCTGGGCCATCCTCCACTGCACTCCCTGGCCACAGCAGAGGGCTGGCCTGGAAGAAGGGCAACCGGGACAGAATCCGGCGCCCCGACCGGGACTAGAACCCGGTGTGCCGGCGCCGCTAGGCGGAGGATTAGCCTAGTGAGCCGCGGCGCCGGCCCTATCTATCTATTTAAAAGGCAGAGTTCCAGAGATAGAGGGAGAAACAGAGATAGAGAGAGCAAGGAAGCGGGGGGTGGGGAGAGAGCCTTCCATCTGCTGGTTCACTCCCTAGATGGCTGCAACGGCCAGTGCTGGGTCAGGCTGAAGCCAGGAGCCAGGAGCTTCTCAGGGTCTCCCATGTGGGTGCAGTGGCCCACACACTTGAGCTACCTTCCACTGCTTTCCCAGACACATTAGCAAGGAGCTGGATTGGATTGGAAGTGGAGCAGTCAGGACTCAAGCAACTCCCGTATGGAATGCTGGTACTACAGGCAGTGGCTTTACCCGCTATGCCACAATGCTGGCACCACAAATGACTTTTTGAGTCTGGTGATTAGAATCTTGTTGGGCCAGATGTATCACTCCCTCAATCAGTGAATTTCTTTTGATAAAGGACAGGCAAGGACACCTTGGGCTTAGGGAGACAGATGAGAGGCTGGGTCTTGCCTTTATATTATAGGGGTTTGGTCTCAATTTCTTTAACAACTTCCCTGTGATAGTTTTCATATGCTTATTTCTGACAATGTGTCTTTTTAAAAAATTATTCATTTATATGAAAGAGTTACAGAGAGAGAGAGAAAGAGAGGCAGAGAGAGAGAGAGAGAGAAGTCTTTATATGCTGGTTCTCTCTCTAATTGACCACAACAGCCGGAGCTGCGCCGATCCAAAGCCAGGAGCCAGGAGCTTCTTCCAGGTCTTCCACAGTGGGGACAGGGGCCCAAGGACTTGGGCCATCTTCTACTGCTTTCAGGCCATAGCAGAAAGCTGGATTGGAAGTGGAGCAGCTGGGACTCGAACTGGCACCCATATGGGAATGCTGGCACCGCAGGTGGTGGCTTTACCCGTTATGCCACAGCACTCCACAGCACTGGCCCCACAATGTGTCTTTTATTTATTTATTTATTTTTTTTGAAAGGTAGAGTTATAGACAATGAGAGAGAGAGAGAGACAGAGAAAAAGGTCTTCCTTCCGTTGGTTCACTCCCCAAATGGCTGCTATGGCTGGCGCTGCACCAATCCAAAGCCAGGAGCCAGGTGCTTCTTCCTGGTCTCCCATGCAGGTGCAGGCACCCAAGCACTTGGGCCATCCTCTACTGCCTTCCCGGGCCACAGCAGAGAGCTGGACTGGAAGAGGAGCAACTGGGACTAGAACCTGGTGCCCATATGAGATGCCAGTGCCGCAAGCAGAGGATTAACCAAGTGGGGTGTGCCGGCTCCCCCCCACAATGTGTCTTTTAGTTCAACATTTTTATTAGGGAGAATTTCAGTTTCTAGAATTATAGTGTTAAGCCTCAAGCCAGACAGAATCCTAGCACCAAATTATTATAGGCTGATCATTCTTTGTTTGCTTTTTTAATTGACACACAATAATTGCGCATATTTCAGCTGTTTATTTTCTTGAAGGATTATTCCAAACAACAGCATTTCTTCAGGGAATATACCAATAAGAATAACAAAATAAATTATCATTCATGACGATCATAATCACATTCATGATTCTGTTTCAGTTTTTGAATATCGCTTTCAAACTAAACACTTTTTTTTTGGCTTGCTGCCACAGACTTCATTGACAGCACTTGAAAGGTATAGCTCCCTAAACCCTCCCTTCTTCAGATGATCTGAGATGAGCACTGCAAGACGCAAGAGTCTCAGGGTTGGGGGCCTGAGTGGGGACAGGGACTCCCCAGTGGCTGAGCCCTCTCTCTGCTGATGATCTTGCTGGGGTTGGCAATCGAGGGGACTCTTACTCCTTGGAGGCCATGTGGAACACAAGGTCTACCACTCTGTTTGCTGTAGCCAAATTCATTTTTATGAAAGGCAACGAGGGTCTGGCATTGTGGCATAGCAGGTAAAGCCGCCGCCTGCAGCGCCAGCATCCCATATGGGCAGTTTCAAGTCTCGGCTGCTCCACTTCTGATCCAGCTCTCTGCTATAGCTTTGGAAAGCAGTAGAAGATGGCCCAAGTCCTTGGGCCCTTGCAACAGTGTGGGAGACTCGGAAAAAGCTCCTGGCTCCTGACTTCAGATCAGCTCAGCTCTGGCCGGTTGCAGCCAACTGGGGAGTGAACCAGTGGATGAAAGACCTCTCTTTCTCTGCCTCTCTGTAACTCTGCCTTTCAAATTAATAAATAAATCTAAAAAAAAAAAATAGAGGAAGGAAGGAAGGAAGGCAGGGAGGAAGGAAGGAAGGAAGGAGAGAGACAACCTGGTTTGCAGTGTAATCAAGATCCCTTTAGGGGACCTGCCAGTGTCTGGTTCACCACCTTCTTCTTCTTCTTTTTTTTTTTTTTTTTTTTTTTTTTTGACAGGCAGAGTGGACAGTGAGAGAGAGAGACAGAGAGAAAGGTCCTCCTTATGGCAGGAGCCAGGTACTTCTCCTGGTCTCCCATGGGGTGCAGGGCCCAAGGACTTGGGCCACCCTCCACTGCACTCCCTGGCCACAGCAGATAGCTGGCCTGGAAGAGGGGCAACCGGGACAGAATCCGGTGCCCCGACTGGGACTAGAACCCGGTGTGCCAGTGCCGCAAGGCAGAGGATTAGCCTAGTGAGCCGCGGTGCCGGCCCACCTTCTTTTTAAATATTTTAAAAATCAATTGATTTTATTTATTTGAAGGGTGGGGGAGGGGGGAGAGAGGGAGAGAGAGTGAGATCTACTGGTTCACTTCCTAAAATGCCTGTAACAGCCAGGGTTGGGCCAGACCAAAGCCAGGAACCAGGAACTCAATCCCAGTCTTCTAGGCAGATGGTATGGACCCAACTACTTGAGCCATTACCTGCAGCTTCCAAGGGTACACATTAGCAGGAAGCTGAATTGGGAGCAGAGCCAGGGCTTGAACCCAGGGACTCCAATATGAGATGAGGGTGTCCCAAATGGCATCTTAACCACTATGGCAAAAGCCTGCCACATCCTTGCTGTCATTATATTTGGCAGCTTTCCCCAGATTGTAGGTCAGATCCACAACTGGCTTGTTGAGGGTGGGCACACGGAAAGTCACTCCAGTGAGTTTCCCATTCTGCTCAGAGATGACATTGCCCACACCCTTGGCAGGGCCAATAAATTCAGGGGTGATGTTCTGGGCAGCCCCATGGCCACCAAGACACATTTGCAAAGATGAGCCACCTGGAGCACTCTGAGTGGCAGTGATGGCATGGGCTGATGTTACCAATGATGCCGAAGTTGTCACGGATGACTTGGTTAGGAGTCTAAGCAGTTTGTGATGCAGAAAGCACTGCTGAAGATCTTGTGGGAGTTGCCATACTTCTCAAGGTTTACACGCATCACAAACATGGGGGCATCAGTAAAGGGGGCAGAGATGATAAACCCTTTGGCTCCACCCTTCAAGTAAGCTCCAGGCTTCTCAATAACGGAGAAGATACCAGTGGACTCCACAACATGTCATCAGCAGCAACACCACATTTGGTGTTGGTGGAGAAATGGATGGCCTATTGACAGAAAGCTTCCTGTTCTTGGCTTTGACTGTGCTACTGAACATGCCATGGGGGGAATTTTACTGGGACATGTAGACCATGTACTTGAGGTCAGTAAAGGAGTCACTGATGGCAACAACATCTACTTTGCCAGAGTTAAAAAGCAGTCCTGGTGATCAGGTGTCCAATATGGTCAAATACGTTTACTTTGACCTCTACCATCTCAGTACTACATGTGAACATGCAGCTGTCTGTCAAATGGGGAGGAGCAGAGAGCCAAAACACCTTTGAGACCTATGCTAGGGGGCCGGCTCAGTGAGACCCAGATGAAGCTCCTGGCTTCAACCTGGCCTAGTCATTGCAGCCATTTAGGGCATCAACCAGCAGAAGGAAGATCCTTCTTTCTCTTCCCTCTTTGTAACTCTGCCTTTTAAATAAATTTTCTAAAAAAGTTTTTAGGGGCTGGTGCTGTGGCATAGCAGGTAAAGCAGCTGCCTATAGTGCTGGCATCCCATATGGGTACCAGTTTGAGTCCTGGCTGCTCCACTTCCCATCCAGCTCTCTGCTATGGCCTGAGAAAGCAGTAGAAGATGGCCCAAGTCCTTGGGCCCTGCACCTGCATGGGAGACCCAGAAGAAGCTCCTGGCTCCTGGCTTTGGATCAGCTCAGCTCCAGCCATTGCAGCTAATTGGGGAGTGAACCAGCGGATGGAAGACTCTGTCTCTCTGTCTCTCTCTCTCTCTCTCTCTCTCTCTCCCCCTCTGCTCTCTCTGTATAACTCTGACTTTCAAATAAATAAATGAATCTTAAAAAAAATAAAACCTATTCTGGGGTAAGTGTTTGACTTAGCAGTTAAGATGTCAGGTTAGTGGAGTGTCTGGGGAGCCCTAACTCCCTCCTTATTCCAGCTTCCTGCCGATGGACACCTTGGGCAATGGCAAGTGATGGCTCAAGTAGTTGGGGCACTGCCACCCATGTGGGAGACCCTGGTGGAGTTCCTAGCTCGCAATTTCAGTCTAGCCCAGCCTCAGCTGTTGCAGGCATTTGGAGGAGTGAATCAGCAGGAGGCACTGTGCTCTCTCTGACTATAGCTCTGTCTCTCTTCTTGCTTCTCAAATAAGTAAGTAAGTAAACAAATAAATAAATAACAATCTATAAAACACTATTCTATTCTTATACTTTGTATCATCCTGGCAGCCTCATTCATGCATTCATTCTTCCAACAAATATTTATGGATTACCTTCTGTAAGTCAAGTGCTGTGCTAGGTCTTGGGGACATACAATGAGTTAGGATCTCCCTCCAAGTTCTAATCATCTTTTTTTAAAGCATTGCATTCCAAATAAAAACCAAGTACACAAACACCTGCCCTACTTCATAAGAAGTTTCTTGTGTTCCATACTGAACAACATTTATTTTTTTGAAAGATTTTATTTATTTATTTGAGAGACAGAGTTACAGACAGTGAGAAGGACAGACAGAGGGACAGGTCTTCCATTTACTGGTTCACTGCCCAAAAAGGCCGCAACAGCCAGAGCTGTGCAGATCTGAAGCCAGGAGCCAGGAGCTTCCTCTAGTCTCTCACGCAGATGCAGGGGCCCAAGCTTCTGGGCCATCCTCCACTGCTTTCCCAGGCCACAGCAGAGAGCTGGATCGGAAGAGGAGCAACCGGGACTAGAACCAGAGCCCATATGGGATGCTGGCATCACAGGCAGAGGATTAACCTACTGAGCCACAGCTCCTTTATAACACTTTAGATACAATATGTTCTTTTTTTTAAAAGATTTATTTATTTATTTGAAGGTCAGAGTTATACAGAGAGAGAGAGAGGAGAGAGGGAGAGAGAAGTCTTCCATCTGCTGGTTCACTCTGCAATTGGCCACAGTTGGCTGCAATGGCTGGAGCTGTGCCAATCTGAAGCCAGGAGCCAGGAGCTTCTTCTGGGTCTCCCACGCAGGTGCAGGGGCCCAAGGACTTGGGCCATCTTCTACTGCTTTCCCAGGCCGTGGCAGAGAGCTAGATAGGAAGTGGAGCAGCCGGGACTTTAAACTGTGCCCATATGGGATGCCAGCACTGCAGGCAGCAGCTTTACAGGCTATGCCACAGTGTCAGCCCGTACAATATGTTCTTAATATTTGGTGGCGGTGAGTGAAAATTTGAGAATCATTTTTAATTCTAATATCCAATGTGCCTTTTTGTGGAAGATAAAAAAAAAAGAGCCCTGCCTCTCATTTCAGTCTGGATTGTCATAACATTTATTTTTCAAGGGGTACAAATTCAGTCACCATCTTACCTGTACCACCTAGAGCCCTACAAAGGTGAATGTAGGCTACATTATATGTAAGAAAACTCACTTGTCTGTTATCTGAGAAATTTCAGGTAAAGCATGGGTTGTTAGAATCACTAATTCAGAAATTAACCTCCTCCCTGTATCCTTTTCCTGGGCGCCTCTTGCTTCGCATTCCAAAGCTTCCCAGCGTCTTCTCTCCTGAGTCACTTGCTCTGACTTCACTTCAGAGTCACGAGGTCAGATGTCTCCAGGGGCCAGATGGAAAAGCTGGTAAATGCTGAGGGCTGGAGAAGGAAAACAAGAGAATGAGAGGGACTATGGCCGACTTCAGGGTACAGGCTCCACACAGAGGGGGCCACACCAGCCTAGCTGATGTGTGAATGAAAGGCGGGGTTGTCTGGTCTTCTAATTTTCAAAAGGGCCAGAAATCTGAATGTTTATATAAAAATGCCCCAATTTGTAAATGTTGGACTAGTCAAATGAAACATAGAAGGTATAGTTCCAAAGTTCATGGAAAATGGAATTAAAAGATAAGTCTGTTATGGTGCAAAAGATTTTTGGAAATCCATGCATAGTTTTTTCAAAATGTGCATTTTTTATGAATCTTTTGAAGACCTCTTGTATGCATAGATTTCAGTTTTCTTTTGCACCAAAGTAAACCTATTTTAAAATTCTATTTTCCATGATCTTTTTGAAGTACCCTTGTATCTGCCTAGGGCTGCCCATAGCAGCAACCTGTGCTTGCCTCAGTATTGAATTCAAAGCCCTTTAAGCGTCATAGATTTCTGACATGACTTTGAAGAATCTGAGTTGAGTTCTGTGATCTAACCCAACTATCAAGGCAAAAGGGAACAGAATTCTTATCGAGCCTGTGATTTGATATTGGTCTCTTAGGATTTTTTTCATTAGTCTGATAGATTTTCATTCTGCAGTTTTAAAAACATAAGTGATTTATAAAAATAATTTTCTCTTTATTTTTGTTTAAAAGGTAGGAAGACAGAGAGATCTTCTATTTGCTGGCTTACTCCTCAAATGCCTGCAATGGCAGGGGCTGGGTCAAGGGGAGCCAGGAAGTCAATCCAGGACTTCCACACTGGGTGGCAGGGACCTAAGTATTTGAGCCAACACCTGCTGTCTCCCAGGGAATATATTAGTGGGAAGCTGGAATTGGAAGCAGAGCCAGAAGTTGAACCCAGGCACTCCAATATGGGATGTGGGTGTCCCAACCAGTGTCTTAACACTGAGCCAAAAGCCCTCCCTAGTAATTCACTTTTTACTAAGAAAGAGAGAATGAAATACATATTCAACTTAATACTACATACTCAATTTTTTTTAATAGAGAGAAAGAATAGCACAGAAAGGGTACATTTAAAATTTAATGAGCATTCTTGGTGGGGAAGGGTAGAGTAAAGAGGAAAAGCACGGACTGTATGAATAGGACTTCTCAACATATACTTTCAATTTAGTTTTTTTTTTTTTTTAATTTATTTGATAGAGTTAGGCAGTGGCAGTGAGAGAGACAGAGAGAAAGGTCTTCCTTCTGTTGGTTTACCCCCAAATAGCCACTATGGCCAGAGCTACACTGATCTGAAGCCAGGAGCCAGGTGCTTCCTCCTGGTCTCTCATGTGTGTGCAGGGCCCAAGCATTTGGGCCATCCTCCACTGCCTTCCTGGGCCACAGTAGAGAGCTGGACTGGAAGAGGAGCCACCAGGACTAGAACCCAGCACCCATATGGGATGCCAACACTGCAGGTGGAGGATTAACCAAGTGAACCACGGTGCTGGCCCCTCAATTTAGTTTTAATTTTTGAAGCTGGTGAGAGTATTGTGTATTTAAAAATTAAAACAGGGCACAGGAATTTAGTCTAGCAGTCAAGAGATGTGCATCTTACATTGGAGAACCTGGGTTAGATACTTAGCTCTGGTTCCTGATTCCAGCTTCCTGCTAACACAAATCCAGGGAGGCAACCGTAATAGCTCAAGTACTTGAGTTGCTGCCACCCATGTGGGAGACCCTGATTGGTTCCTGGCTCCTGTCTTTGTCCTGGCCCAGCCCTGGACATCGTGGACATTTGGAGAGTGAACCAGTGGATGAAAGCTCACTCTGTCTCTGAGTTACTCTGTCGCTCTTCCTCTCAAATAAATAAATAAAAGTTTTAAAAATACTAAAATAAATAATGTTGGGCCTATGTTGTAGTCCAGTGGGTTAAGCCACTGTTTGTGAGACCAGCATCTCATATTGGAGTGCCAGCTGGAATCCCAGAGGCTCTGCTTTCAATCCAGCTCCCTGTTAATGAACCAGGGAAGGTAGCAGAAGATGGTCCAAGTACTTGAGTGCCTGCTACCCACATGGGAGGCCAGGTTAAAGTTCCTAGCACCTGGCTTCAGCCTAGCCCAGCCCTAGTTGATGTGGTCATTTGAAGAGTAAACCAGTGGATGGAAGATCTTGTGCTCTCTCTAACACTCTGCCTTTCAAATAAATAAATGTATCATTTAAAAAATTAAAAATTAACCAGTGCCGTGGTGCAGCGGGTTAACGCCCTGGCCTGAAGCACTGGCATCCCATATGGGCACCGGTTTGAGACCCAGCTGCTCCACTTCCAATCCAGCTCTCTGCTATGGCCTGGGAAAGCAGTAGAGGATGGCCCAAGCCCTTGGGCCCCTGTACCTGCGTGGGAGACTCAGAGGAAGCTCCTGGCTCCTGGCTTTGGATCAGCGCAGCTCCAGCCATTGCGGCCATTTAGAAAGTGAATCAACGGAAGGAAGACCTCTCTCTCTCTCTCTCTCTGCCTCTCCTCTCTCTGTAACTCTGACTTTCAAGTAAATGAATAAATCAAAAAAATTAAAAAATTAAAGAGTCGCTTATTTATTTGAAAGGCAGAATAGAGAGACAGAGAGACAGAGGGACACAGAGAGCCACTGAATGAGAGAGTGTTCCGTACACTGATTCACTCCCCAAAGGCCTGCAACAGCTAGGAGTCAAAGCCAGGAGTCAGGAATTCCATGTAGGTCTCCTACATGGGTGGCAGGAACCCCAGTATTTGGGCCATTATCTGTTGCCTCCTAGGTGCATTAACAGGAAGTTGAATCAGAAATGGAGGAGCCAGGATTTGAACCAGTCACTCTAATATGGAGCAGCAGCTTAACTGACGGCACCACAATGCCTGCCCTCACAGTTTTGT
The DNA here is from genome assembly GCF_051225735.1 of Oryctolagus cuniculus. Lineage (NCBI taxonomy): Eukaryota > Metazoa > Chordata > Mammalia > Lagomorpha > Leporidae > Oryctolagus > Oryctolagus cuniculus. The sequence continues at coordinate 78,410,121 of NC_142873.1, forward strand.
TTTTAAATGCCAATATTTACACATAAAACTGGAAATTACTTGCTTTACAACTGTTAAATTTATTATACAAATTTTGGATGTTGATATAAAACATTAGGAAAGGGATGCAAGCATTTTTCAAAGTTGTTTTGGGTATATGCAAATTAAAACGTTCAAAGACGGTGCTGGCATTGTTGTGCGCTGGGTTAAGTCACCGCACGCGTGCCTGCAATGCCAGCATCCCATATGAATGCTGGGTTGAGTCCCAGCAGCTCCACTTCTGATACAGCTCTAGCTCCCTGCTAATGCACCTAGGAAAAGCAGTAGAAGATGGTCCAATTGCTTAGGGCCCTGCCACTCACAAGGGAGACCAGGATGGAGTTCCTGGCTCCTGGCTTTGTACCTGGCCCAGTCCCAGTAGTTATGGTCATTTGGGAAGTGAACCAGTGGCTGGAAGATCTCTGTCTCTCTGTTTCTTTCTCTGTAATTCTGCCTTTCAAATAAATAATTTTTTAAGTTCAAAGGCCACTGATTTTTATTCTCCTATATATAAAACCACTGGAGTCGTTCTTTTGTCTCTGAAAAGCCAAAGTTACATTATACCTGATGACCAAGAGGACCCAAATTAGCACCTCCACATATAGATGTCTCTGAGTTAGCTGGCTGTTACTTAGAAGAACAGAAACTTTTGAGTTCTACAAGGATGAGCACTAGAACAGGTGGCTTTAGATGTCAGTAAAGTAAGTCCCTTAAATGACGTGAAGAATGGCAGGGCCTCTGTAGTCCCCAGTTTGCCACAGGCCAACCTGCTTGGACCCACCTTTGGACTACCAAGTGCATTTAAAGACAAAATGCAAGTCTAGTAGTACAAGGTTCCCAGCATAGACCCTGGGGTCTGCAGTAGCCCCAGGTGTCTCCCTCAGGGTCCTGAGGCATGTGATGATAAGGGAATAAATCGAAGTTTGAAATGGAAATTATCTAAACTACTTTTCCCCTTTCAAATAAAATATGAATGACATTCAGTCTGTGTTGACTGTAAACAGAAAGTGAATACTACTTCTTCCCACTTCCAGCAGTCTTTGTCCTTGTTATCCTTGCTTACATGAGTTACCAGAGAAACTCCAGAGTTCAGGTCACCCCTAGTCTCCTGTGTGCTAACCCACCCAAAGCTCTTCACAGCACTTATTCTGAACTCTTTTTTCCTACTCCCCAATTTCCAAGGCTTTCCCACTGTGAAGAAAAACCTCAGGCCACCACCAGCAAAAACCCTCTATGCCCTTGTTAGGTAGGAAGTCAGATATGAGCTTATGTGTGTGTGACAGGCCTAAAGACAAGACATCTATGTCCAGCATCTGCATCTGCAGCCCAGTGTCCTTCCTCTAAATTTAGGATGGCGACAGCTAGGCTTCCTCCTGTCTGATACCTTCAGGGGAAAACTCAGATAGGAGCTTCTTAATATTTACATCCATAAAATCCTTTGTTTCAGGAGGAGATGTATGAAGACAAAGACCCATCTCCTTAACCCCCCAGCCTCAACAGGACTGCACGCTCAGCCCTCCTCCTCTCTGGTGAGCCGCTCACCTGGCCTTCCCAGGTGTAATCTCTCCACTCAACCATGTAACCTCGCTCCTCCCCCAAGTCCGAGCTACTGGGCACTCTTTCTCAGGTCCTGTCTGGAGAGGTGCCCATCCGTTCTTATGGATGTCCCTTCCCTAATAAACTTTGTTACTTTACTTTCCACTACTCTGTCTCACGCCTGAATTCTTTCTTGCCCAAAGACAAGAACCCTGCCATTCTCCAGTAACACCCTCAATATCTTTTTTTTTTTTTTTTTTTTTTGACAGGCAGAGTGGACAGTGAGAGAGAGAGACAGAGAGAAAGGTCTTCCTTTGCCGTTGGTTCACCCTCCAATGGCCGCCGCGGCCGGCGCGCTGCAGCTGGCGCACCGCGCTGATCCGATGGCAGGAGCCAGGAGCCAGGTGCTTTTCCTGGTCTCCCATGGGGTGCAGGGCCCAAGCTCTTGGGCCATCCTCCACTGCACTCCCAGGCCACAGCAGATAGCTGGCCTGGAAGAGGGGCAACCGGGACAGAATCCGGCGCCCCGACCAGGACTAGAACCCGGTGTGCCGGCACCGCAAGGCGGAGGATTAGCCTAGTGAGCCGCAGCGCCAGCTCCCTTTACTCTTACAATCCCTCAACCCCACAATTCACCAACACTACCATCTTTTTGTAACCATAACAGATACCATCTTCCTTTCTTTTCACATTCAAACAAAAATTGACTACTACACTTGTAACTTACCTGTGGTCAGTCTTGGGTCTCACGCTGATTGTCTAAAAATTTAAGGGCCTACTGTCTTCCCTGAGCCTCCACAGGTACCCTTTCTCCTTGAAAAGTCACCCTACTAGTTTCAAAGTGGGGAAGAGCACATTTGGGACCCCAGAGTCTGCCTTGCTCTGGTGGCCACTCTGATAACCTTACTGGCTCCCTGCATCAATTTCTCATCTCTTGTGTAGTCACTGCCGAGCATCCAGGAGACCAGGTCTAACTCTGAAACAGTCCTGTTTTCCCTGTTTTTAATGTCTCCATATCTACTCTTCCCTTTTCACTTATTTCCAATCCATGGTGAATCCTATCACTCCCTTGCTTGTATTCTCAACTTCCTCGCTTTCCTCTCCTTGCTTATTCCCTTGGTAAAATCTGACTAAATAGAATTCTCAGCCTACTCTCTGAGGCTGCATCCCAGCAGTTGATTATCGCTGAGAAAAAAAGCACAGTCACACTGACTTGTCCCACTTGAATTCATGACCGTGAACTCAAGTGGCCTCTTAATGATAGTCGGCAGTGCACAATTTTTTTCTAGCCTACTCATCTTCCCATTCTCCAAGATGACTATTTCACACTTTCTCGTTGCTCATTAAACCTCCATTAATCTTTCCCACCTCCTCTCAGCTGGTAAGTACTTCCTACATTTCTAACAAAAGGAAAACAACCAGAAAAGAACTTCTGATCCCTGCCCACCTGCCTGCCTGTTGCATGGATGGACAGTCTGTGCTCTGGTCTACATAATGATTCTTCCTCTTCTCTGCTAGATTCCAAACATTTTCCCCTCGGAAGAACACCACTCCTGCAATTCAGCCTTCTTGCTCCTACATTAATTTCATTGATTTTTCCTTCCTTTCTGGATCATTCCCATCAGAAATGAACATTACTTCCTCATTTAAAAAAAAATTTACTTTTGACTCCACTTTCCCACCAGCTACTGTCCCATTGAGGACTGCTCACTGCAGGAGAGCATTAGCCATTTCTTAAACCCACTGCAGTTCCTCCACTGAAGTGTTAAGAATGGCCATGTCAAAAAAATGACCTAAATGAAAGATCTCTGTGAGTGAGACCCCAGCAGAAAGAACGGGCCATCAAAGAAGGAGGTCCCTTTCTCTGAAGGGAGGAGAGAACTTCCACTCTGACTATGGCCTTGTCTAAATAAGGTCAGTTTGTGAACTCAAGAGGCTTCCATAGCCTTGGCAGCTCATGACAAGAGCCTCGGGTGATTACTAACATCATAAATAAGCGTGTCAATTGTTAAATCAACAACGGGAGTCACTGTGCACCTACTCCCCCATAGGAGCTGTCCTTAATGTGTTGTACTATGCGAATTAATGGTAAAACTAGTATTCAAACAGTACGTTATACTTTGTATGTCTTTGTGGGTACAGTCTGTTGAAATCTTTACCTAGAATATGCTACATTGATCTTCTGTATATACAGATAATTGAAAATGAATCTTAATGAAGAATGGGATGGGAGAGGGAGGAGATGGGATGGTTTGCGGGTGGGAGGGTAGGTATTGGTGGGGGGGAACCGCTATAATCCAAAAGTTGTACTTTCGAAATTTATATTTATTAAATAAAAAACTGGCCACGTGTCACTAAATCCAGTGGTGAATTCTCAAGCCTCACTCACGCACAAGTACTTCACCTGCCTGTCAGGGCAGACTCACTGCTGCCGTTCAGACTCATTTGCTGACTCACTCACTTCACTCCCCTTACAGTCACATTTTAGGGCTTCATCCTAGGTTTTCTTCTACTTACATTCACTCACTTGGTGATCTTCTCCAGTCTCATGGCTTTAAATCCTATCTAAATGCTGACATCTTTCCTGTATCCCCCAACTTGGCCCACTCTGCTTAATCCCAGACTCTAGTACACAACCGCCTGCTCAAGCTCTGCACTTGGATTTTTAACGGATAATTCAAATGCAACACGTCCTGACCTTTCCCCTCAAACCTCCTCTACCTGTAGCCTTCTTGCCATTGCCATAACCCTTAGCAGCTCTCTTACTCTATTCGATTTCCTTATTGATTGCATTTATTATTTATTGCCTCCCTCTCTCCCACCCGAAAAACGTAATGTCACCAGGGCAGGGATTTTTGTTTTGTTCACAGATATAACTCAACTTGAAATGTGGGTACTCCACACATGCAAAGTCAATGACTGAATGAATGAACACAGTAGGATCCATCCTTAGCTTACCCAGAAATTACTGAAGTCTCTTAACCCAAACAAAAAATCAATGAAAACTGTTTATCTGCAAGCAATAAAACACCCTCAAAGTTAAAAACCTGTGCGTGTGCGTGGGTGGGAGGAAGGTAGCCCTTCAGAGAGGAACAGCACCAGCAGGCTTCTGTAAAACCCATGGTGTGAGTGGGTCAAGCTTTGCTTCTGGGGAACCCACCCCTCACAGCAGGCCTTCTAAACGGCCACCTCAGCTATGCAGAGGTGCCTCCGGCAGAGTGGGCACGCGGGGTGCGACGCAGCGACACCCGCACTGAAGCCGCCCGGATCAACAGCTGCTCTCCACTACGATGACTTTTTCTTTCCCTTATTTGGACCTCACAGTCAAGAGAGCCACCACACCCTGCCGCCTTCAGTGGCCCTGGTGCCACGTCCGAGGTCTCTCGCCTTCAGGACTGACTGAATTCAATCATTTTCTTCCCCTTTGAATCAAGGTTCCTGGGTGGGGCCAGGAAAACCCCGAAGCTCTCTTGAAACAACATAAACCCAAAAAAGCCGGAATTTTTTTTTTTTACGAAAGTACACACACACACACACACACACACACACACAGAAGTTAAAGGTCATTTAGAGGCGAACAGGACGGGGTGCGGGGCAAGGCGAGGTCAGCAAGAGCGGACGCCCTGGCCGCAGTGCCTGTCGCCAGCCGCTGCGCGCCGGGTAAGTCCCCGGTCTCCGGGGAAGCAGCCGGCGCTTCCCTTGAATTTCGACGCTGCCCGCCCAGACAGGTCCGGACCCAGGAGCGAGAGTCCGGCGGCGGGGCGGGGGCGGGGACGGGACGCGCGGCCGGGCGCGACGCGGGCAGCTCGAGCAGGCAGCTCGAGCAGGGGGCGAAGCCGGGACGCTCCGAGGGTGGGCGCCCCGGGCCGCCGCCGCCGCCCGCCCCTCAGCCTGCCCCTCGCGCGACACCGCTGCTTCCGCGGCGCCCCCTCCCTCCTCCGCGCTCCTCCCCTTTAAGCGCGAGGCGCCGCTGGATTTGTGTCGGCGGAAGCGAGGTGCGACTCCCCTTTATGGCGGAGTCGGCTGCGGCAGCTCTCTCAGCGGCGGCGGCCCGGCAGGCAAAGCCGGAGACCGCGCCTCGGGCCCCCAGCCGCCGCCGCCGCCGTCCCCGCAGCGAGGCCGGGCGGGAGCGCGCAGCTCGGCGCGGCGGGGGCGGGGGCGGAGGAGTGGGCGGGCCCGGCCGGGCAGGGGGCGGAGAGGCGGGAGGGGGCGGGGAGCGCGGCCGGCGGCGCTCGGGTCCGCCTCTGACTGCGGCGCGGCGGGGCGATGTGTGATTACCATGGCGAGGAGTCTCTGTCCGGGGGCCTGGCTAAGGAAACCCTATTACCTCCAGGTAGGCCGGCGGCGGCCCCGCCACCCGCCGCGCGCCCTCCCGCGCCGCGCCGGACTCTCCGCCCTGTCCTCTCCGCGGGCCGGCGCCCGCCCCGAAGCCCGCTGCCCCCTGCCGTCCGGCACCTGGCGGCGCCCTCTCCGCGCCCGCCCCGGCGCCGCAGCCCCCGGGCGGAGCTGCCCGCGCTCCCACCGCGGCCCCGGCCTCCCGCGCCTCGGCCGGCGGGGCCGGGCGCCCAGGTGGTTCCGCCCGGGCTCGCCCTCGCAGCCCGGGAGCCCGAGACGTGACCCGGGTGCGATCCCGCGCCCCGGCGCTGCCCCCGCCCGTGCCCCTGTCCGGTCGCAGCCTGGGACGTGCGGCCGTCGTCCTCGCCCGGCTCCCGCGGTGCTCCCCTCCCCCGAGGGCCCCGCAGCGCGGCTGTTCCGGACTCAGCGTCTCGGGTCTCCGGTCCCGGGGTGGGGAGGGTGGTGGGTCATCCATCCATGTTTTAGGAAACGTGACAGTTTGTCACATCGGCCGCCGCACGCCCCCGGGAAGCGGAGTGAGCGGAGCCCCTCGGTTTGGTCTTCCCATCGCATCGGTGATTTAAATGGGAGGTGGGGATGGGAAACCCGAGCCCGGAGGATGGGTGTTTGCTTTTGAGGAGGAGAGGGGGCAGTGGCTGGTGTTGAGGGTTGCACGTACCCCAGCCACACGAATGCAGGTCTCGGTCGTGTCGTGTGAACCGATCGCGTGTTGATGTTTCCCGAATCCCGTTCCATCTTCTGTTCCGCCGCCAGCCTGCGCCCTCGAACCCTGCTGCTGGCTTCAGGTACTGTTTGGTCACCAGGGGGACCTCGCAGACGGCGTGAGCAGCCGAGCGCCGCTCCCTCGCCGCGCTGCGAAAACAACTACAAATCCATGCGGGGTGTCTGCCTTGAGGGGCCCGGGGATCCTGCACCGCCTACACGGAGAGACTGCGTTAGTTTATTTGTGGGTCGCCTGGTGCTCTTATAAATGCTGAAAAAAGTGGTGAGGGGGCCTCCTGGGGCAGTGAATCTTGATGTCCTTTTGAAAAGCGCGTGTGTGATTCATTACCCTGCGGTGAGTGATGTGCTGCGAATTGGAAACACGGTTTGACAGCCCGTGGTCATCAGGGTGCGGAAAGGAAACTTCCCATCCACAGTCTTTGCAAGCAGCGCCACCACTAGTAATTGAGCCTGGAGTAACAGTATCATCGAGCTAGAATTCCTCTCAGGCCAGGGACCTCTTTCCTGACCCCCCCCCCCCAAATTAATTTCGTGGAATATATAATTTTTCCTAAAATTACCTGACTATGCTTGGTTTTGGAAAATTTGGTCATAGACCTTATTTTAGACTTTGATTTTTTGGGGGGCTATAAATAGTCTCCAGAAATGAGGCTGGAACTTTTTTTTTTTTTTTTTTTTGGATACTGTAGCACCAGAGCTTTCAGGTCGGATGAGTTAAGATTAATTTTACAAATAGTTGTACTTCCACCAACGGCAAACATTCGGCAGTTCTTTGTGATTTTGCACATTACTATTACCCAGTGAAGGTAAACTCGGATTTTTCAGCATTTCAAAAGCATTTGGGGCATAGTGATATTTTACTGGGTCATTTCTGTATAAAATAATTATCAAATAGAAACGCCATAGGTTATAGTGTATTTGAGAGGAAAAAAAAAAAGATCCCAAACCTGGGAACTAGAATCCTAGGGGACTGGTATTTTAAACATCATCTTGATATCAAGGTGAATTCTCTTTGTGAATTTTCTTTCTAGCTGTCCCTCACCATGCTGTTTCAAGTTAACCAATTTTTTTTTAAAGTGGCTTCAAGTTACTGTTGTCACACCTTCCATTCCCTATTGCCTAAATATCTCACCTGCTTTTTACATTTCCTCTACCACTAGAGGAACTTCAGACTTCAACTTCAAAAACAAAAATATTTCAACTGAGACTACTATTCAGCTAGTTTCTCAGCCACAGAGGTTTGAATTAATAAAGCACTCCTTTTCTTTTCTGATTTTTCTTGAGATAAAATCATGTTTCTTTGGAAATAGCATGAGGAGTGAGAGTAGTTCTGAATTCTGCTCACATTTGGGCATCTGATTCATTATGACCTTAAACAATTAATTACTTTTTGGTTTTAGATTTTCCATATCATTAAATGGTGATTTTAATTCTTAGCTAAGTGCACAGCATGAATGTACTCCTGGATAAGCTAGATGGAGTTAAATAAATCTATTTTGTGACAATTTTGGTACCTTTTATTTTTATTTTTTGCTATTTTATTCATTAATGTATTTTCATTTTACTTGAGAGAGAGAAAATCTTCTATCTGGTGTTTATTCCCCAAATGCCTGCAACAGCCAGGGCAGGACCAAGCTGAAGCCAGGTGCTTAGAACTCCTTTGAGTCTCCCATATGAGCTGCAGGGACCCAGATACTTGAGCCATCGTCTGCTGCCTCCCAGGATGTGTGTTAGCTGGAAGCTGGATCAGAAGGGGTGGAGTGGGACCTGGAACCAGGCACTCTGATATGGGATGTAGGTCTCTGACACAGAGATGGAAGCGTAGCACCAAGTAGCTGCCCCTTTCAGTGCATTTTTTTTTAATTTTTAAAATTTTTTTATTTTTTTGACAGGCAGAGTGGACAGTGAGAGAGAGAGAGAGAGAGAGAAAGGTCTTCCTTTGCCGTTGGTTCACCCTCCAATGGCCGCCACAGCCGGCGCGCTGCGGCCGGTGCACCGCGCTGATCCGATGGCAGGAGCCAGGAGCCAGGTGCTTTTCCTGGTCTCCCATGGGGTGCAGGGCCCAAGCACCTGGGCCATCCTCCACTGCACTCCCTGGCCACAGCAGAGAGCTGGCCTGGAAGAGGGGCAACCGGGACAGAATCCGGCGCCCCAACCGGGACTAGAACCCGGTGTGCCGGCGCCGCTAGGCAGAGGATTAGCCTAGTGAGCCGTGGCGCCGGCCTTTCAGTGCATTTTTAATAGAAAAGCATGTGATGTCAATGGTAAGTCAATGCAGGCAAATACATTGAATCCTTTCCATCCCACCTCTATTATTTCTTGAGCATTTATTGATTAGGTGCTTGTGATTACTTATTTTGTTGACTCATCCATTTACTTAGTATATATTTGTCAGATGGCTGTCACATGCTCTAGACTGTGTGAGGTGGGGATGGGGATTCTCTTCAAGTTAAGCAGACACCTTAGTGATCCTTAAGGAACTTAAGGGTCTAGTTGGAGAAAGAGACAGTAATCGGATAATCTCAGGAATGTGTAGTAACAACAGTAAGTGCTGTGAAGTAAAGAGAATGAGCAAAAGACTGCCTGAGAAGAGAGAAGAGTTGCTCTCTTTTAAAAATATTTTACTATGGAAATGTTTACACATGCATAAAATGAAGGAATAAAGAGCTCTCATGTACCCATCACATGTCCTTGGTAATTATCAGGGGTGGGTGTTTGGTATAGTGGCTAAGTTGCTACTCTGGATGCCTGTCTCATATGGAATGCCTGGGTTTGAGTCCCAGCTCTGCTGTCTGTTCCAGCTTCCTGCTAATGTGCACCCTGGGGGCAGCAGGTGATGACTCAGGCACTTGGATCCTTGCCACCCACATGGAGATCTGGATTGAGTTCCTGGCTCCTGGCTTCAGCCTGGCAGTCCTGGCTATTGTAGGCATTTGAAGAGGTCTCTGTCTTTCTTTCAAATAAAATAAATATTTTAAAACCTGTTAAAAGTATTTTGTTTGATTTCCCTTCTCTAACACCCACTTCCAACCAGAGTATTTTAAAGCAAACCTCAGACATTGTTTCATCCAAGGACCTCAGTGTGTGTTTCTAAAAGATGAGTACATTTTTAGATATGATCACAAGACCATATCACACCTAGCAAAATCAATAACAATTTCTTATGTTGTCCCCACTCTCCTGGACATGCATCACCCTGAAAGTGGTGGCTAAATCAGTTCGCCATGGAAAGGTTTTACTGTGATACAAAAAGTTCTCCTGGCAAAACAAAAAAACCTCCCCCTTCCCAGCTTGCTCAGTGCCCAGAAATTCTTCACAGGAGGTACACTTATTTTCTGTTTCAGGTTCATATCTTAGAACACACATGGCTGATTTAAGTAACATTTTCAAACAAGTGTGTTCTTTTAATTTAGGGGGAGGCTGTAATGATTCAACAGGTGTGAGAGAGATTGTTTTAGCGTAGATGAAGGAAGAGTTCAGGAAGCATTTGGCTTTGTTTCAAAGATCAGGGAAGAGATGAAGGGCCTTGCAGGAGGGGAGGGGGTTGCAGAGGCAGGTTTGTTGCTTGCAGTTTTTCTGTTTGTCCCCAGAGCGCAGTGAGTTTGTCCGCAGTCCTGAGGTGATCAGTCCCGAGGGTTTGCAAGTTCCTTTTTTCTTGCAACTTACAGGAAAAATTTTAAGCAGTTGACTTAACTATAAAAGAGGCATCTATCAGTAGCCATCCCTGTAATAGTTGATGATCCTTCTGCAACACTGTAGCATTGTGCAATTAATGATCTATTTTCAGCTGTAATAGGCATGTATGAGCACCTAATCACTGTGTTCAGCTTTGTTCATGTAGCAACTGAGATTCTCTTGCTTGTAAAGAAAAGAACTCATAAGATTTGCCAGTACAGTAGGATGTTATTCAGCAATAAAGCAAAATGGAGAACTGATCCATACCACTGTGTGGATGAACCGTGAAGGCATGAAACAAATGAAAGAAGCCGATCACAGAACATTACACACCATATGATTCCATTTACATGAAGGGTCCAGCATGGGCAAATCTGTAAATATAGAAAATAGACTGGTGCTTGCCATGGGCTGGGGAGATGGGGAGTGATGTTCACCAGTAGGAGGTTTTTGGGGGAGGAAGGGGATGGAGATGTTCTAAAATGGATAGTGGTTATGGTCGCACAGCTCAGAGGATTCTGAAAGCCACTGGATGGGCCACTTTGAGTGAGCAGATTGCATGGTAGGTGAATTTCATTCTAGCTGTGGAAGAGTTCTTTCCATGGCCGTGTCATCCTCCTGTCTGCCCTTTGCAGCAGTCCGCCCCGATGCCAGCTTTTTGGTACAGGGGAGTGGTGCATGGGCCTTGTCTGTGCAGCCTCTGTGTGGGCCAGGAGGGCTCAGGGCCTGTCTGAAACACAGAGCCAGCGTTTACCTGGCCAGCCAGCTTTTCAGAACAGGCCAATTTCCAATTGTTGTTTTGTTTTTTGAAAACTTAGCTGGCAAATAGCACTTCTGAGATGAGCCAACTATTGCAGTGCGTTGAACACAGTAGAATCCTGCCTCTGATCTCATTGGATATATATATATCCTGTGGATATATTAGCCTGATTCAATCATAATTAGTTATGATTTATTTATTTATTTGAAATGTGGAGTTACAGAGATGGAGAGGCAGAGGAAGACAGATGGAAGACTTCCATCTCTGGGTTCACTTCCCAAATGGCCGCATGGCCAGGGCTGGGCCAGACCAAAGCAAGGAGTGAGGAGCTTCTTCTAGGTCTCCCTCCGCTGCTTTCCTAGGCACATTAGCAGGGAACTGGATGGGAGGTGAAGCCCATGTGGGATGAGAGCGTCGCAGGCAGTGGCTTTCCCCAGTGTACCACTGTGCTGGCCCCTGAGGTGGTATTTTTATTCCATGCCCCTTATGATGTGTACTACTTATGACCTGGATATGGTCAAAATAACACCTGCATTTGTCTGTTTTTAGCAGTTTGTTTTCTACAAATTAAGATCTACTTTGTTTAGGATTTACTCGCGGTTTTGAATGAGGCTGATAACACAGCAGCCCTGTAATTTGTTGGTTTTAGTTTTGAATACCTTATTCTGTCTCACTATCATTAAGTCCTGGAAGAATGAAAGTTTAAGACAATTTAGGGTAATTCTCTAAACTTGGATTATACACATTTTCCATTCTAGTCATCCCGCCTACGTGCCCTGTTGCCTACGAGAAGTTGGTGCAGTTCTTACGGGTTTTGAAGTCTGAGATACTTAGAGCTTTTGAAGATTTTCAGGCCCTTTAGACTGCAAAAGTTTTAAATTTCTTGAGGTGTTCTCTAAAAAAATATTCAGTTATCTTTAATGAGTGATAGATGGTGTGTTCTAATTGGGGTGTTGGTGTTTGTTCAACTTTTTTTTAAGATTTAATTTTATTTATTGAAAGGCAAAGTGACAAAATCTCCCATCTACTGGTTTACTCCGTAAATGCTCCCAACAGCCAGGGCTGGGCAAGACTGCAATGTACAGCTAGGAACTCCATTTGGGTCTCCCATGTGAGTGACAAGAACCCAAGTACTTGGACCATCATCTGTTGCCTCCTGGATGTGTTAACAGTTAACTGGATCAGAAGTGTGGAGCAGCAGGGACTTGAACCAGGAACTTCAGTAGGGGATGCAGGCATCTCTAGCAAGAGTTTAACCTACTGTACCACAGTGCCTGCCTCTTGTTTAACATTTCTGATACCTTATTCTTTACATTCATGGGTTTCAAAATTTTTCTTACACCACAGTGCCCTTACTGGGGTGGATAATTTGGCCATGCAGTTAAGACACCAGTTAAGATGCCTGTGTTCCATATCATAGTACTCGGGGTCAACACTTAGCTCTGGCTGCTAACTCCAGTTTCCTGCTAATGCAGACCCCGGGAGGCAGTGGCGATGGCTCAAGAGTCTGAGTCCCTGCTACCCAAGTGGGAGACTTGGATTGTGTTCCCAGCTTCCAACTGCAGCCCAGTCCTGGCCGTTTCAAGTATTTGGGGAGTGAACCAGCCAATAGGAGCTGTCTGTCTCTCTAGAAAACAATGAAGCAAAAAAAACCCCACAAAGTTATGGGTTTAGAAAATCAGGATATTCTAACATGAATATATTTAAATAACTTAAAGTATTAGTAGATGAATTTTCTTTTGAAATAAATAGTTCCTTTTTTTTTTTTTTTGTCAACTGGGTATTTATTTAGATGTGATCATGGTATTATGTCTTTTTTTTCTGTGTATGTGTGGCCTAAAACACATAAAATCACCATCTTAACCATTTTTAAGTGTGCTGTACAGGAGCTTTTGCTATGAGCACCTTGTTGTGCAGCCAATCTCTGGAACTCTTTCCTATTGCAAAGTTGAAACCCTACCCATTGAATAACGGCTCCCCATTTCCTCTTCCGCCAGCCCTTGAGAACCACATTCTGCTTTCTGTTAGTTTTAGATCCGTCATAAAAGTGAAGTCATGCTGTGTTTGTCTTTTTTGTGACTGCCTTATTTCACTTAGCATGGTGTCTCAGTGTTCATTCATGATGTAGAGTATGACAGGATTGCCTTCTTTTTTTAAGGTTGAATAATATCCCATCGTATGCATATAGCACATTTTCTGAATCTGTTCATCAGTCAGTGGACTGATCCCATCTTTTGGCTATTGGGAATAATGCTGTAATGAACATGGGAGTGCAAATATTTCTTTGTAATCTTGCTTCGAATTCTTTTGTATACCCAGAATGGGATTCCTGGATCAACTGGTAATTCTATTTTTAAGTTTTTGATGAACCTTCATTCTATTTTCCATAGTGGTTGTATTTTTTTATTTTTATTTTTTATTTTTTTTACATTCCCAACAATGTTACAGGAGTTCCAGCGTTCCAGTTTTTTCACATCCTTGCCAGCGCGTGTTATCTTTCTGATTTGTTGAGAGTGGCCATTTTAACAGATGTGAGGTGATATTGTAGTTTTGATTTCATTTCCCTGATGATTAGTGATGTTGTACATATTTTCATGTACTCTTGGCTATTTGTATATCTTCTTTGGAGAAAGCTCCTTCTTATTGTTTCAGATTGTTATTTATTGAATAGGATTATGGGCTGTTGTAAGTGGAGTTCCCCTTTCTTTCCCAAGAACAGAGTAATCATATTTTAGGACTTTTTTTTAAAGATTTTAATTTTTTAAAAAATTTATTTGAGAGGTAGAGTTACAGACAATGAGAGGGAGAGACAGAAAGGTCTTCCTTCTGTTGGTTCACTTCCAAAATGGCTGCCATGGCCAGAGCTGCACTGATCCAAAGCCAGGAACCAGGTGCTTCTTCCTGGTCTCCCATATGGGTTCAGGGGCCCAAGCACCTGGGCCATTTTCCACTGCTTTCCCAGGCCATAGTAGAGAGCCAGATTGGAAGAGGAGCAGCTGGGACTAGAACCAGAGCCCATATGGGATGCCAGCGCTGCAGGCGGAGGATTAACCTACTGCGCCACAGCGCTGGCCCCTAGGATTTTTTTTTTTTTTTTTTTTTTTTTTTTTTGACAGGCAGAGTAGACAGTGAGAGAGACAGAGAGAAAGGTCTTCCTTTGCCGTTGGTTCACCCTCCAATGGCCGCCGCAGCCAGCGCGCTGCGGCCGGCGCACCGCGCTGATCCGATGGCAGGAGCCAGGTGCTTCTCCTGGTCTCCCATGGGGTGCAGGGCCCAAGCACTTGGACCATCCTCCACTGCACTCCCTGGCCACAGCAGAGAGCTGGCCTGGAAGAGGGGCAACCGGGACAGAATCCGGCACCCAGACCAGCACTAGAACCTGGTGTGCCGGCGCTGCAAGGCAGAGGATTAGCCTAGTGAGCCACGGCGCCGGCCAGGACTTTTTTTAAAACAAGATTTATTTACTTATTTGAAAGGCAGAGCAACAGAGAGAATGGGAGAGACAGAGAAAGAGAGACTTTCCAAATGGCTGCAACAGTCAGGTCAGGGTTGGGCTGAAGCCAGGAGCCAGAACTCCATTGTCGTCTCCCACATGGGTGGCTGAACCTGAACTTCCAGTATGGGATGCCCATGTCACAAGTGGTGGCCTAACCTGCTGTGCCCACAACACTGGCCTCCAGACTTCTTGCAAGAGATTTTTTAGTGTACTAATAACCTTCTGAACTAATAATTAGTACATCTATTTTAGATATAAGTAGTATCAGAATCTTGGACTGTTAGATTTTTAGAGCTGGCACCACAAGCTTTACTCCCTGTCCTCCATTGCTTGAATATTAGTACTTCATATCTACTTTAAATTTTTTAAAGATTTATTTATTTATTTGAGAGTCAGAGTTGCACAGAGAGAGGAGAGGCGGAGAAAGAGAGAGAGAGAGGTCTTCCACCCGCTGGTTCACTCCCCAATCGGCTGGAGCTGAGCTGATCCGAAGCCAGGAGCCAGGAGCTTCTTCTGGGTCTCCCACGTGGGTGCAGGGGCCCAAGGACTTGGGCTTTCTTCTACTGCTTTCCCAGGCCATAGCAGAGAGCTGGATTGGAAGTGGAGCAGCTAGGTCTCGAACCGGCGCCCATATGGGATACCGGCGCTTCAGGCCAGGGTGTTAACCCACTGCGCCACAGCGCTGGTCCCTATTTACTTTAATTTTAAAAGATTGATCAATATGCCAAGTTACATATCCTATATATGTATGTGTATATATTATTGGATCCTATATATTTGTATATATATATATTTATAATTTACTTGAGAGGTAGAGTTACAGAGAGAGGGAAAAACAGAAAGAAAGGTCTTCCATCTGCTGATTCACTTCCCAATTGGCCGCAATGGCTGGAGCTGAGCCCATCCGAAGCCAGGAGCCAGGAGCTTCTTCCGGGTCTCCCACATGGGTGCAGGGGCCCGAGCACTTGGACCATCTTTTACTGCTTTTCCAGACCATTAACGGAGAGCTGGATTGGAAGAGGAGCAGATGGGACAAGAGCCAGTGCTCAAATTGGGTACTGGCACCACAGGTGGAGACTCAGTGTACTTCACCACAGCGCCAGCCCTGGATCCTTTGTATTTTTAAACAGGCATAAATGATTTTTTTAAGATAATGGGGAAATTTGAAAATGAACTGTGTGTCATATAGTACTATTATATCATTGTAAAATTGTGCTATTTGATATAAAGTGCTTGTTTTTAGGAGATATAAACTGAACTTGAACTCTGTAGGAAGAGGCTTAGTCTACTATGCCACAGCACCAACCTCGCATTCTCCCTCTACTGCTACCTGCACCACCATCGTATTGTCTTAGTCACCATCACCTTGATTGAGGCCCTTGCCACCCTTATTTTTTCCTCTGTCAGCCCCTCCTGGCTTCCTTGCTTTCCCCATTCACATGGCTCCCAGGATACCTCATTTCAGCTCCTCCCTGTTGCTCACCTGCCACCTCCTTGCATTTCTCTCCTTCCTTCGTTGCTACTCAGATACCCCCCCCCCCACACACACACTTTCTTCCACCTGTCCCTCCTCCTCTATTCCTGCTTTTCCCAGGGCTCCAACCTTCTCCTACTTCTCGTCTTGTATAGTCTCGGGGTCGTTCTATCTCTTCGCTTGTCTTCTATTCCAATCCAAATAGAAGTGAGCTTCAACCCTGTGTTACCAGCCCGTGCCTCTCCATCTGCTCATTCACTCCCCAAATGGCTGCAGCAGTCAGGGCTGGGCCAGGCTAAAGCCAAGAGCCAGGAGATTCATCCTGGTCTCCAGGATGAACTTGGGCCATCTTCTGCTGCGTTCACAGGCGCATTAGCAGGGTGCTGGATTGGAAGTGGAGCAGCTAGGACTTGAACCAGCATCCATATTGAATGCTCGTGTCACTACCGCCAATGCTGGCCCCTCAAAATTATCAACATATTTTCATTTAGGTTCAAGTTTTGTGTAAATTACCTTGTATATACAACAGATTAGTATAGTCATACATTTTTTTTAAATTATTTTTTATTTTTTGACAGGCAGAGTGGACAGTGAGAGAGAGAGACAGAGAGAAAGGTCTTCCTTTGCCATTGGTTCACCCTCCAATGGCCGCCACGGCTGGCGCGCTGCGGCCGGCACACCGCGCTGATCCGATGGCAGGAGCCAGGAGCCAGGTGCTTTTCCTGGTCTCCCATGGGGTGCAGGGCCCAAGCACCTGGGCCATCCTCCACTGCACTCCCTGGCCACAGCAGAGAGCTGGCCTGGAAGAGGGGCAACCGGGACAGAATCCGGCGCCCCGACCGGGACTAGAACCCGGTGTGCCGGCACCGCAAGGCGGAGGATTAGCCTAGTGAGCCGCGGCGCCGGCCTTATAGTCATACATTTTTTAAAAATTTCATAGTGTATTTCTTTTTTTTTTTTTTTTTAAGATTTATTTATTTATTTGAAAGGCAGAGTTACACAGAGTGAGAAGGAGAGAGAGAGAGAGAGAGAGGTCTTCCATCTGCTGGTTCACTCCCCAATTGGCCGCAACAGCCAGAGCTGCGCCGATCTGAAGCCAGGAGCCAGGAGCTTCTTCTAGGTCTGCCATGTGGGTGCAGGGCCCCAAGGACTTGGGCCATCTTCTACTGCTTTCCCAGGCCATAGTAGAGAGCTGGATTGGAAGTGGAGCAGCTGGGTCTCGAACTGGCGCCCATATGGGATGCCGGTGCTTTAGGCCAGGGTGTTAACCCACTGCACCACAGCGCCAGCCCCTAGTCATACATTTATTTAGGATATAAATAAGCAAAATGCTTAAGTTAGGAATTTATGCTTGGAAATATTTTCCTGATAGAGTTGTGCCATCAAAACATTTGGGGAGTGAGCCTGTGGTACAGATGGTTGAGCTGCCTTTTGGGATGCCCACATCCCATATCAGAGTTGGCTGCTTCAGTCGCAATCCAGCTCCCTGCAAAGACACCTTTAAGGCAGCAATTGATGGTCCAGGTACTTGGACCCCTGCCCCTCCCCTCAGAGACCCAGCTGCAGTTCCTGGTTCCTGGCTTTGTCCTGGCGCAGCCCTGGCTATTGGGGTCATCTGGGGAATGAACCAATGGATGTTCTTGTCTCTCCCCCTCTCTCTGTTATTCTGCCTTTCAAATAAATATTTTTAAATGTTTAGAGACCATGCTCTAATGCTTTCCCAGTATTTCTCATTAAAAATGAGTATTTTCTCTCACTACAGTCATCTCATCTCTCTTCCAGAGTTTGATAGCTGTATTTTTGATTTTGCTTCCTCTGTTGCTGACCTTGGTAGCTTCAGAAAATAATGATTCTCTGTTACTTCACCAGCTTTGGTGGGTCTGTCTTGGCTCCCCCTGTGTAAGGAGGCACGTTGGAACACGTGCTCCTTTTCCACCTGCTTGTCGGGCTCTCTTACTTCCCACTTCCGTCAGCTATGCTTTTACATTGTCAAAGTTGATAACATCCACACTTTGTCCTGTTACCACATCCAAGTCTCCAAATAAGTTGAATCTAAAGGATGAAAACTATAAATAGGATCCTGTCATTACTGCTTGTTAGCTCTGCCGTAAAGAAAAATCTCCCTTATGAACCTGAGACCCCTGATGGCAGCTTGTAGCTTTTCCCCTCTGTCATAGGAAGCAAGTAGAATTAAGAGAGCTCAACAATTGCCTCTTGTTATTAAGCACATTACTGCAAGGATTTGTCCTTCCCAGAAGCTAAACTGTGTTTCTGCCAGTAGGGAAAAAAACACGTGATGTTTGCAAATTCCCTATAAAAAGTCCCTTTCTATTAAGAAATCATGCTGCTTTGCTTTCTGGTACTTCTGATAAAGTATAGTAATATCAAACCTAGCATTTGGGATCCTCATTGAAATATCTAACTTATGTTTTAAGGTCATGCTGGGCCACAACTTCTCCCTTGAGCTGTCATTACAGTTGGCCCTCCTTCCTATGGGTTCCACATTCACACATTCAACCAACCACAGACTGAAAATACTCAGAAAAAATATTTCACGTGTGCTGAACATGTACAGACTTTTTTCTTGTCATTATTTCCTAAACAAATAGTATAACAACCATTTACATAGCTTTTGCATTGTGTTGTGTATTTATTTATTTATTTATTTATTTGACAGGCAGAGTAGACAGTGAGAGAGAGACAGAGAGAAAAGTCTTCCTTTTCCATTGGTTCACCCCACAATGGCTGCTGCGACTGGCTCACGGCGCTGATCCGAAGCCAGGAGCCAGGTGCTTCTCCTGGTCTCCCATGCGGGTGCAGGGCTCAAAGACTTGGGCCATCCTCCACTGCACTCCCGGGCCACAGCAGAGAGCTGGCCTGGAAGAGGGGCAACTGGGACAGAATCCGTTGCCCCGACCGGGACTAGAACCCGGTGTGCCAGTGCCGCAGGCAGAGGATTAGCCTATTGAGCCACAGCGCCAGCTGTGTTGGGTATTATAAGTAATCTAGAGATGATTTGAAGTATATGGAAGGATGTGTGTAGCTTATGTGCAAATACTATGTTACTGTATGCTTGAATAAGGGACTTGAGTATTTGCAGATTACAGTGTCATTGGATCTGGAAACAAATCCCCTGTGTGTGCCAAGGGATGGCATACTTGGTATGGTTAAGCAGTTATACTCAACTGCAGGAAGCATCCATTCCTCTGTTATCCACCCCTAAATGCGAGTGAGCCTAGCTAGTTCTTGTGCCTGGGTCCGTTTGAATAATGAAAGGGACTCAAACGTTCAGAGAGAGCATTGCAGATAGGAACTAGGACTCATTGGTGCCATGTGTACAGAAAATGAAGAAAAAACACTTTGAGCCAATCTTTCTCTTAAGACTCTGAAATTTATGTCTTGAGACCAAACATATCAAAGTTGACTCTGGCCTAAGATGAAGGACATCTCTAATTTTAGTACCCTGTAAAATCTGATTCTATAAATATTATTTAGTTCAGAGCCAGTTTGTATGCTAGGATTACATTTTCTTCTCTCTAGGGCCAGGGTAATAACCCCTGGGCTCTCAGGATTCCGGCATTAATAGCAACTGGATCCTCTTTTCTCACACTCCATCAGTTCCTTATAATCGGGTACTTACAAGCTTGCTTCGTGTTTGGGATGTAGCTTTTTTGCTGCCTTCCTTCCTTCACTCCTTCTTTCCCTCTGTCTCTTTCCCTCTGTCTCTCTCTCTCATTTTCTCTTGAAAATATTTTCAGGGTTTCTAATTGCTTTTCATCTTTGTCTTGCATAATACGCCTTTATATAGTCTCATTTTTCTGTACTCTCAGTTATATTTTATATTCTTTGGAAACCCCCTCTGTCCTTTTTTTTCCCCCTTCCCTTTTTTTTTTTCCCCTAAACCTTGCTTTTCCATTCTGTAGTTTTCATATGACCAGATGCTTTTTCTAGGCCTACTACACATCTGCCTTCCTAAGCTTTCCCCCTTCTCTTCTCTCGGACTGGAGTCACTGTTCTTAGAATACTGTCTTTATCCTGCTGTATTTTCTCATTTTACTAGAGTATACCCTGAAATAGTTTCATTAGAAAGGATGCGTGGGTAGTAGATCTTGGGATTTCTTTGGTGTCTAAAAACATCTTAATTATACTCTAGTACTTATTTTTTTTTTTCTTTAAAGATTATTTATTTTAGATGCAGAGTGATGAAGAGGGGGAGATAGAAAAAAATCTTCCATCTGTTGGTTCACTCTACAGATGGCTACAACAGCCAGGTCTGGGCCAGGCTGAATCTAGGAGCCAGGAATTCTGTCCTGGTCTCCCACATGGGTAGCAGGGGCCCACGTACTTGTGCCATCGTCTGCTCCCTTCCTAGGTACATAGCAAGGAGTTGAATTCAAAGCAGAGCAGCTGGGACTCAGACTGGCACTCCCATAATAAGCTGTGGCTGAACTTGCTGTGCCACAATGCTGCCCCCCCCCCCCACTTTTGTTTGTTTTTGAAAGGCAAAGAAGTAGAGATAGACAGACGGAGGTCTCCCTTCCACTGGTTTACTCCTCAGATACCCCACTATAACCAGAGCTGGCCAGGCTAAAGGCAGAAGCCAGGAATTTAGTCTAGGTCTCCCACATGGATGGCAAGGGCTTTAGACTTGAGCCATCGCCTGCTGCTTCCCAGGGTGTTCATTGGCAGGGAGCTGGAATCAGAAGTGAAGCCAGGATCCAAACCTAGGCACTTCTATATGAGATGTGGACATCTCAAGCTACATCTTAAAAATAAATTTTTTAAATTTATTTGAAAGAGTTAGAGAGAAACAGAGAAAGAGAGAGAGAGAGAGACAGAGAGAGAGAGGCCTTCCATCTTCTGGTTCACTTCCCAAATGGCCACAATAGCTGGGGCTGGGCCAGGAGAAGACAGGAGCCAGGAGCTTCATCCGGATTTCCCACTTGGGTCCACACCACATCTGCACTAAATGCCTGCCGCACCTAGTACTTCTTTGTAGATAGACTGGGTGTAGAATTCTGAGTTGAAAGTAATTCTCTTTAGAAAATTTGAAAACGTGACTCCATTGTCTTCCAGCACCCCTGATGCAGACGAGAAGCTGGTTTAATTGTCAGTCCTCCGTGGGTGAACTGTTTTCCCATGCAGAATCATCTCTTTTTTATTCTTGTTTTGAAATTCCATGAGGAACTGTGTAGATGTGGATCTTTAGCCATACACATGGGCCCTTGCTGAACCTTTTGAATCTGACTTGGGTCTTCCGTACCTCAGTTCCAGGGTATTCTGCTGGTTGTTAAATAGATTTTCCTTTCTGTTTGTTCCTTCTTTCTGGGATTCTTTGTTAGTCAAATGGTGTAGCTGTTAGGTTGGCTCTTTATAATGGATAGATTTCTCTATTACTTTCATTTTTATCCATATGCTGTTCTCCTGAGTCTTTCAATTTTATTTTGCAGATCATTTGCTGATTTATTTATTATTTTTTTTTCTTTTTTTTTGACAGGCAGAGTGGACAGTGAGAGAGAGAGACAGAGAGAAAGGTCTTCCTTTGCCGTTGGTTCACCCTCCAATGGCCGCCGCGGCCGGCGCGCTGCGGCCAGCGCACCGCGCTGATCCGATGGCAGGAGCCAGGAGCCAGGTGCTTTTCCTGGTCTCCCATGGGGTGCAGGGCCCAAGCACCTGGGCCATCCTCCACTGCACTCCCTGGCCACAGCAGAGAGCTGGCCTGGAAGAGGGGCAACCGGGACAGAATCCGGCGCCCCAACCGGGACTAGAACCTGGTATGCCGGCGCCGCTAGGCGGAGGATTAGCCTAGTGAGCCGCGGCGCCGGCCTTTTTTTTATTATTATTATTTTTGACAGGCAGAGTGGACAGTGAGAGAGAGACAGAGAAAAAGGTCTTCCTTTGCCGTTGGTTCACCCTCCAATGGCTGCCGCGGCCGGCGCACTGCAGCCAGCGCACCGCGCTGATCCGATGGCAGGAGCCAGGAGCCAGGTGCTTCTCCTGGTCTCCCATGGGGTGCAGGGCCCAAGTTCTTGGGCCATCCTCCACTGCACCTCCGGGCCACAGCAAAGAGCTGGCCTGGAAGAGGGGCAACCGGGACAGAATCTGGCGCCCGGACCGTGACTAGAACCCGGTGTGCCGGCGCCGCAAGGTAGAGGATTAGCCTATTGAGCCGCGGCGCCGGCCCCATTTGCTGATTTCTAATCTCTTTAAACTCCAGTGATTTTGAATTTATTTTAAAAGTGTTCTTCCCAGTTCTTTGTTGCTTGTTCATGGTTCCTGTTCCTTTTTTACATATTTTGTTTTCTGTTCCTTCTCTTTAATATTTTGATTATGGTATTTTTTAAAAAAGATTTATTTATTTATTTGAAAGGCAGAGTTACAGAGAGGCAGAGGCAAGGAGAGTGAGAGAGAACTCCATCCGATGGTGCACTCTCCAGATGGCCGCAGCAGCCAGAGCTGGGCCGATCCGAAGCCAGGAGCTTCTTCCAGGTCTCCCACCTGGATGCAGGGGCCCAAGGACTTGGGCCATCTTCTACTGCTTTCCCAGGCCATAGCAGAGAGCTGGATCGGATGTGGAGCAGCCAGGACTCAAACTGGCACCCGCATGGGATGCCGGCACTGCAGGCAGCACTTTACCCCCTATGCCGCTTTACCCCCTACGCCGCAGCACCTGCCCCTGATTATGGTATTTTTTAAAAAAATTTTTTTGTGTCCTTTAATTACCTTCATTGTCATCAGGAATATTTTTTTTTTCTCCTGTGTATGTTTTTCCTGGCTCTTGTCTTTCATGCTGCTGGGTTTCCTCATGTGCCTGGTGTACCCTAGCTGTCTATGCATGCTTTAGAAGGAAGGACTGGGTAACTGAAAAGTTGGTCTGTTCTGCGTTAGGACTGACAGCTGAGTGGATGGCCAGCTGAGCCCTGCACTGGGGAGGGATGCACTGGTTGGCCTGTTTGCTCTAGCATGAGCCTGTGCTCATCCCCAGAAGCCTTTGTGCCATTGGAATACTTTGCTCGGGTCAGATCATACCCACACTGGAAGCTTTGGCCTTCCCCAAGTTGTTTGTTCCTTCAGCTATCTGGTTTTTTGACTGAGACTTGGTGCCAGGCTCCTGTGATCTGTGTGCAGTGGGGTAAGCAGATGGGGTTGCCAACTAGTGCATTTCCAAGTACAGATCTTCAATTATCCCTGCTGTCTTTAGCCTCAGTTCCTACTCCTGCCCTCCCTTGTACCTGTTGGCACAGAGCCTAGAGCCATCAGGTGTTCCAAGGGACAGATTGGCTCTCTGGATTCTTCATAGCATTCCAACAAACACTGTGGCTTCCAGCTTCTGTTAGGTTGCCTGATGAAGTATTCTGGGCCATGGCTGTCTCTGCCTGCCTCGTCCATCAACACAATTTGTTGGCTCTTTTATCCACTAGTGAATCCCCAACTTTTCTTTCTTTCCTGATGTTGGAGGTTTATTACCACTTTTGCCTCTCTCCTCCTCCTCCTCCTCCTCTTCTTCTTCTCCTTCTTCTTCTTCTTCTTCTTCTTCTTCTTCTTCTTCTTCTTTTTAAGATTTATTTATTTATTTGAAAGGCAGATTTAGAGAGAGAGAGACTGAGTCTTCCATCTGCTAGTTCACTCACTCCCCAAATGGCTGCAAGGGCTGGAGCTGTGCTGATCCAGGAGCCAGGAGCTTCTTCTGGGTCTCCCACGTGGGTGCAGAGGCTCAAGGACTTGGGCCATCTTCTACTGCTTTCCCAGGCCATAGCAGAGAGCTGGATTGGAAATGGAGCAGCTGGGACTCGAACCGGCAACCCATATGTGATGCCAGCACTGCAGGCGGCGGCTTTACCCACTACGCCACAGCGCCGGTCCCAATTGCATCTCT
Organism: Oryctolagus cuniculus; assembly: GCF_051225735.1. NCBI lineage: Eukaryota > Metazoa > Chordata > Mammalia > Lagomorpha > Leporidae > Oryctolagus > Oryctolagus cuniculus. The sequence goes on from NC_142873.1 coordinate 78,434,035, forward strand.
CTTCTGAGTGTGGTTTTGCAAGCCATAAATAGCAAACCTGTATCTTCAGTATACCACCTTGAACTGAAAATCCTGATGGGAATTTTGAACTATTTACCAACTCTGTCTTCATGGCTGCAGTCTGGTTAGCATTGCATACCTAATAAATTATTTCAATAAAATAAGGCAAGAGAACTAGAGTAAATAACTTCAGATGAATAAAGATATGATTGCATGGTTTTTCCTCCCCAGAAAGTCCTGTATAATGACAACAGTTTTTTTGAGTAAAGCCTGAAATAAACTTTTCAAAATTTAGGATCTTAAAATTAGCATCAAGTTGTGCCTGATTTCTACAGGATATATTCAGTCTCCTTTCCACTTTACTCATAGTGCTATCTACACTTTGGTTCTGATCATACGTTGGTCCTATAAAAGATCTTTATATTAATGTAATGAATTGCTTAAACATTTCATCAGCTTTTAAGTAGCACTTGGGTGAAATAGAAAGACTCATGGGATAATTTATTCCCCTAGGACAAAGAAGGGATAAACAAACCTTTTTAGTCTGTGATAGCAGAATGGTTTGCTGAATTTAAAAGCCTTAATTATTATGCTTTAAGCAACAACTTAGTTTGCTTCAGTCTGATTCCTAGCTTTCAAGTGGAGTTCTTCCTTTGATACATCGTGTTGCTATTTTGGTGCTTGTCATTTTGCTGTTGCACTTTCCCTCATCAAAAAACATTTACTGCTCCCTTTCGTATATTCTGTGTGCTGGTGTTGATATATGGGCTGCAGATACACCCAGGCTTTTGTCTTTTAACTCGGCTGCGCTTTTCCGAGTGTGGAGCATGGATAGTGTAAGGGAGTTGAGGTCTAGGTGTTTGATTTCTCCATGTACTTTTTTCCTGGCTTTGCTCTGCCTGAGCCTGAGCCTGAGCCTGTGGTGGAGGTACAGGCTCTACTTTCCCAGCTGCTCTTGCGCAGTTGCCCTTCTCCCACTTTTGTACAAGAACGGCATACTGCTTATCCAGCGCTGATCTTTCAGAGTCTGTGGCCCTGGATGTAAAAATGGCCAGGGCACCAAACAAAGGACAATCGAAAATACTGATGTTTGCGTTAAGATAGTGAATATCTAAGTAATACTATCTCAGTGAATGACTGGATAACAGTTGATTTTGCAGTTCAGGCTTCCAAGGGCAGGGCTTTGGTCTGCCTGGGACACTGTCATCCGTCAGGAGTGCCTAAGCTGGTTCAGCCATGGCTGCTGCAGGCATCTGGGGAGTGAACAGTGAATGGGAGCTCTGTCTCTCTGTCTCTCTGTTTCTCTCTCTCTCTCTCTGTTGCTGAAATAATACATACATAAATAAAAAGTCCTTGGGGCTGGCATGGTGGTGTGGCATGTAAAGCCTCTACCTGCAGTACCAGCATCCCATAGGGGTGCCAGTTCGAGTCCCGGCTGCTCCTCTGCAGATCCAGCTCTCTGGTCTGGCCTGGGAAAGCAGTAGAAGATGGCCCAAGTCCTTGGGCCCCTTTACCCTCATAGGAGACACAGAAGATGCTCCTGGCTCCTGGCTTCGGATTGGCACAGCTCTGGCCATTGTGGCCAATTGGAGAGTGAACCAGTGGATGGAAGACCTATCTCTCTCTACCTCTAATTTTCAAATAAAAAAATAAATCTTAAAAAAAAAATCCTGCAGTCCTGATACAGTAATCCCCAAGACCAAGCTGGCTAGCACCAAGCAACTGCTTTTTTAAAAAAATGGTTTCTGTTATTTTGATCTCCACAAAACTGAATGAAGACCTAATTGAATTGTCTAAGTAACTAATAGATCTTTAAGTATATTTTTGATGTCAGGTTACTATTTGCCATGTAACCCAAAATATTTCAGCAGATTGAGAGAAAGTTGTTATATCAAGACTTCCATTCTCATCTTTTCATTTCTGGAAAAAAGATTTTCACTACTTAGTTATAAAAACAAAAAAATAAGGATAGAATTAAATTTTAATCCTATTTAATTTTGGCCATAAATAATGGCCATGGCATGGAAATATGAACTAATGGAGGAAGAAACTTTTCACTCATTTCTTCTTAAAAATATTTATTTATTTATTTGAGAGGCAGAAACAGAATTCCCATCTGTTGGTTCACTCCCCAAATGCCTACAATGGCCAGGGTTAGGCTGACCAAAACTATGAGCCAGGGGGCTGGCGCCATGGCTCACTTGGCTGATCCTCCACCTGCGTCTCCGGCATCCCATATGGGCGCCGGGTTCTAGTCCCGGTTGCTCCTCTTCCAGTCCAGCTCTCTGCTGTGGCCCGGGAAGGCAGTGGAAGATGGCCCAAGTGCTTGGGCGCCTGCACCCGTGTGGGAGACCGGGAAGAAGCACCTGGCTCCTGGCTTCGGATCAGCGCAGCGCCGGCAGTAGCGGCCATTTGGGGAGTAAACCAATGGAACGAAGACCTTTCTCTCTGTCTCTCTCTCTCTCACTGTCTATAACTGTCAAAAAACAAAACTATGATCCAGGAACTCTATCCAGGTCTGACAGCAACTCACTCACTTGTGCCATCACTGCCACCCCCAGGGTCTGCATTAGCAAATGCCCATATCCCACATCAGTGTGCATAGGTTTGAGTGTTGGCTCTGGTTCCTGACTCCAGCTTCCTGCTAATGCAGACCCAGGTACTTCGATGTGGGACACACACATCTTAACTGTTAGGCTAACCTGCTGCCCCAGGATAGCCTTCTTAATAAATGGTACTGGGGGCTGGTGCTGTGGCGTAGTGGGTAAAGTCGCCGCCTGTGACACGGGTATCACGCGTGGGTGCTGGTTTGTGTCCTGGCTGCTCCACTTCCAGTCCGGCTCCCTGCTAATGTGCCTGGTTAAGCAGGGGAAGATGGCTCAAGTGCCTGGGCCCCTGCACTCACTTAGGAGACCCAAAGAAGCTCCCGGCTCCTGGCTTTGGCCTGGCCCAGCCCTGACCATTGTGACCATTTGAGTAGTGAATCAGCAGGTGAAAGATTTCTCTCTCTCTTTCTCTATAACTCTGCCTTTTAAAATAAATAAATATTAAAAAACAAAAACAAAAACAAAAAAACGTTGCTGGAGAAATTAGATATCCATGTTGGTGGCCGGGAAGGGGGTCGGGTTTGTGTGGGGAAGGAGCAGCCTGACATATCTTAAGTAAGTTAAGTAAGCCACAATGGTTCATAGCCATAAAGGAAAACTTGAAACTTCCAGACAAAAAAAAAAAAAAAAAAAAAGGAAAAAATATTTGGGGCCCAGGACTATGCAAAAAAAAAAAAAAAAAGTATTGGATTTGAATTAACTCAAAGTACATTTAAATGGAAAGATTGAAACTATTCTAGATCAAAAAAGGAAAACATGTTTGGGGTCTGTGACTAGGCAAAAAGTTCTTAGATCTGACACCAAAAGCTTGATCCATTAAAGGAAAAAGCAGTTTTTAAAAATATTTATTTATTTATTTGAAAAGCAAAGTTGGAGAGGGAGAAACAGGGAGAGAGATCCCATCTGCTGGTTCACCCCCCAGATGGCAGCAACAGGGTTGCAGGTTGGGCTGGGCTGAAGCCAGGCGCCTGGAACTTCCATTCTGGTCTCCCATGTGGGTGGCAAGGGCGCAAGCACTGTGCCATCTGCTGCTTTACTAGGTGGATTTAGCAGGGAGCTGAATTGGAAGTGGAACACCTGGGACTCAAACCTGCAGTCATATGGGATGCTGGCATCACAGGCGGTAGTTTAACCTGCTGGGCCACAGTGCCGGCTCCAAAGGAAAAAACTGATAAATTAGATAACATCAACATTAAAATCTTGTGCTCACAAAAGACCCTGTTAAAAATATGAAAAGATAGGCCAGCGCCGTGGCTCACTAGGCTAATCCTCCGCCTGCGGCGCCAGCACTTCAGGTTCTAGTCCCTGTCGGGGCGCTGGATTCTGTCCCGGTTGCCCCTCTTCCAGGCCAGCTCTCTGCTGTGGCCCGGGAGTACAGTGGAGGATGGCCCAAGTGCTTGGGCCCTGCACCCCATGGGAGACCAGGAGAAGTACCTGGCTCCTGGCTTTGGATCAGCGCGGTGCGCCAGCCGCAGTGCGCCGGCCGCGGCGGCCATTGGAGGGTGAACCAACGGCAAAAAAAGGAAGACCTTTCTCCCTTTCTCTCTGTCTCTCTCTCTCACTGTCCACTCTGCCTGTCAAAAAATAATAAAAAAAAATATGAAAAGATAGAAGCTATAGGCTTGCAAACATCCTATCTAGAATATATGAAAAACTCTCAAAACTCAAATTTTAAAAAACAATCCAATTAGAAAATGGGAAGAACATGCACAGACGTTTAACCAAAAGTGTTCTATAAATGACAGACAAATAAGCATGGATGAGAAGACATTCAGGGCCGGCGCCACGGCTCACTAGGCTAATCCTCCGCCTAGCGGCGCCGGCACACCGGGTTCTAGTCCCAGGTCGGGGCGCCGGATTCTGTCCCGGTTGCCCCTCTTCCAGGCCAGCCCTCTGCTGTGGCCAGGGAGTGCAGTGGAGGATGGCCCAGGTGCTTGGGCCCTGCACCCCATGGGAGACCAGGAAAAGCACCTGGCTCCTGGCTCCGGCCATCGGATTAGCGCGGTGTGCCGGCCGCAGCGCGCTGGCCGCGGCGGCCATTGGAGGGTGAACCAACGGCAAAGGAAGACCTTTCTCTCTGTCTCTCTCTCTCACTGTCCACTCTGCCTGTCAAAAAAAAAAAAAAAAAAAAAAAAAAAAAAAAAAGACATTCAGGCTCATTAGCTGTTAGGGAGTTGCAGATTAAAAACCAAGATGAGGGGCTGGCATTGTACAGTAGGTTAAGAACTGGGACACCAGCACCCAATACTGAAGTGCCTGGGATTGAGTTCTAGCTTCTCTGATTCTGATCCAGCTTCCTGCTAATGCCACTCAGTGGGCGATGGCTCAAGTATTTGTGTTGCCGCCACCTACTTGAAAGCGGGATGGAATTCCTGGCTCCTGACTTGGGCCTCGCCCAGCCCTGGCAATTGCAAGTATTCTGCTTTTCCCTCTGTCTGTCACTGTACCTGTCAGGTAGGTAAATGAATCTTAAAACAACAGCAGCGGCAAGATGAGAGGGCAGGAGTTTGCCTAGCGGTTACGACATCCGTGTCTCATGCTGGTGCACCTGCTCCAGCTCCTGACTCCAGCCAGTTTGCTGGTGCAGACTCTGGGAGGCAGCAGTGATGGCTCAAGTGATTGGGTCCCTGCAGCCATGTGGGAGACCTAGATTGAGTTCCCAGGTCCCAGCTTTGGCCTTCCTCGGCCCTGGCTGATGCAGGCTTTTGGAGAGTGAACCAGCACGTGGGAGCCTTCTCTGTTTCTTGAATAAATAAAAAATTTTTAAAAACATGATGAGATATCATCAGAGTAGCTGAAGTCAAGAATGCTGGCAAGGACTCAGAGAAACTGGATCATTCATACATTAATGTAAAATGATAATAGCTAGGGAAAACAGTTTGGCAGTTTCTTAAAAACTGAACAGTACAACCACCATATGACTCAGCAGTTAAACTCGTGGAAATTTATCCCAGAGAAATGAAAACTTAGTGCTATTGGCTGACTTACGTTCTCCCCAGTTCATATGATGAAGCCCAAATCCCAACATGATGATATTTGGATGTGAAGCCTTTGGAAGATAATTAGGTTTAGATGAGATCATGAAGGAGGGGCCGCGTGGTGGGATCAGTGCCGTTGTAAGAAGAGACACTAGAGAGCTTGCTCTCTCCTTCCTTCTCTTCCTCTCTGTGTTTCTTTCTCTTTGCCTACCATGGAAGGACACAGAAAGACAGCAGTATGCAAGCCAGGAAGATAACTCTCCACAGAGCCCTCTGGCACCCTGACCTCACGCTTCCAGCCTCCAGAAGTGTGAAATAATTCATGATTTCAGGCTTCCTATTTGTACCTCCCCAGAAGAAAATCTCTCTGTATGCTTGATGATGGCTCAGTCGTCTTATGTAGGAGATTAAGCCTTTCCTGTCACCATTAGTTGGCTTAATATACAAGTCCTTTTGGGGTTACTTATGTTGTTTATGTATAAATGAATTTTAGCTATTTGATGAATGTAAATTATGTCTGATGCAATTTTTTCTAGTTGATAGAGAAGAACGTAGAGGAAAGATATAGGTTAGAAGGGGGCATTTGGGAAGGTAAGGAAACGGAGAGTTAAGCTTTAAAGGCTACAAATAGAAGCAGAATATGAAGTATTTTGTTCGTGTCTATAAACACAATTTATGAATGTTTTGGTAAATTTTAAGAAGTACTACTGACTGCCTTACTGAGGAATTTGTTATGTCTGAAGGTTAGTTAACCTGAAATAGATCCCATTAATTCAGATCAATATATGGAACTGACATTTAGCCTATTGGTAAAAATGCCTGCATCCCCCATCAGAGCTCTGGGGTTTGATTCCCAGGTCCAGTTCCTGACTCCAGCTTCCTGCTGATACAGACCTTGGGAGGCAGCAGGTGATGGCTCAAGCAATGAGACTTGGTAGCTGTCTCCACAGCTGTTGTGGGGTTCTCTTGTCTCTTTCCATCACTTTTTTTTAATCTCAATTAAAAAAAAAAAGATTAATGGGAAAATGGCCCATAGCTTTGATCTACCAAGTGACTGTAAAAAGTCACTATATTATGTAGATTTCTCTCTCCAAAGATGAAAGAAATTGAGTATACAAAATGGTAGTATTGGGTTACAAATGTCTTATGGGGCAAATATTTTAATATGAATAATCTTTTTTAAAAAAGATTTATTATATTTACTTGAAAGTTACAGAGAGAGATAGAGAAGAGAGAGGTCTTCCAACTGCTAGTTAACTCCCCAAATGGCTGCAACGGCTGGAGCTGAGCCAATCCAAAGTCAGGAGCCAGGAGCTTCTTCTGGGTCTCCCACGTGGGTGCAGGGGCCCAAGGATTTGGGCCATCCTCTGCTGCTTTCCCAAATGCATTAGCAGGGAGCCGGATTGGAAGTGGTGCAGCTGGGACTCAAACCAGTGCCCATATGAGATGTTGTTGTTTCAGGCCAGGGCTTTAACCCGCTGTGCCACAGCGCTGGCCCCAAATAATTTTGAATTTAAAGAAAAGCAGAAACAATTCTGTGGGGAGCAACCCGGACTAGACTAAGTTACTGGAATTAAGACTTATTCTATGCATCTGCTCTCCCACAATATGGCGCTGAGAAGGGAGAAACAGCTTCTACTCAGCTGCCTCCAGTTCAACCAATAAACTGTAGGAGCTGCTCCTGATTGGAGGAGAGCAGCGTACTCGGCTTGTGGGTAGCAGAGTTGGGATTGGTGGAAGAGGACTATAAAGGAGGAGAGAGACAACATGCAGGAGGAACATCTAAGGGGAACATTTATCTGAAGGAACACCTGTGCAACCCCCGAGAGAGCCGGCCGGCGGTGTGCCGCTCCCCCGCGGAAGTGGGGAATGTGGCAGGGGGAACCGCCCTTCCACGGAGGTGGAAGGGACGGTAGCCAACCCGGGAAGAACCAGCAGCAAACCCGGGGAGGGCCGAGCAGACGAAAGAACAGCGCAGGGTCCTGTGTCGTTCCTCCACGAAGACGGGGAGCGACAAATTCTAATGTTGTGTGATTTTTAGATGAGTAATCAACTTGACCATGAGATTTCAAATATGTGATTTGACTTGTATCAAGCTCCCTTGCCTTTCTTGGCCTTATTTTTGCATTTACTTGTGAGACAATGACTGATGGGACATTGTTTTCTTACCTCCCTAATAACAATTCTGAGAGAACTAAATGACTATTGAAAGGAATCTTGGGGCTGGCATGGTGGCATAGCAGGTAAGGCTGCTGCCTGCAGCACTGACATCCCAAATGGGTGCCAGTTCAAGTCCCAGCTGCGCCACTTCCGATCCAGCTGCGCCACTTCCGATCCAGCTGCCTGCTAATGCTCCTGAGAAAACAGGGGAAGATGGCCCAAGTACTTGGGCCCCTGAACCCCACGTGGGAGACCTGGATGAAACTTCTGGCTCTTTGCTTTGGTCTGGCTCAGCCCTGGCTGTTGTGGCCATTTGGGGAGTAAACCGGCAGACGGAAGATTTCTGTCTCTCTGCCTCTGCCTCTCTGCAACTTTGCTTTTCAAATAAATAAATCTAAAAAAAAAAAAAAAAAAAAAAAAGAGGGATATTAGTTTCCTTATAAAATGGTATGATGTCCAAAAATTAAAAATTTTTGAATGTCTTTCAAAATACACATTATACTTTTCTATGTTGGACTCTTGCCTATTTTAAGAAGTTTTTGTGATCAGATTAGTGAAATGGCAAATTTCTCCTTTCAAATCAATTGTCTATTTATTATTGGCATATGCTTATGAGTTACCTTGGAGTAATCAATATACTTTTTTCTTAGTGAGAGCTGTTTATAAACCTATTACACAAAGATTTTAAAAATATACTAGCTCTATTTAAATTTTGTCATATTGAATTTAGAAAATTTCACTTTGTATATAATAAGCAGATACTGGACAAAGTATAAAGTTACCCATTCTTCTTCCCTTCAGTAAGAGGCATGCAGTAGAGTCATAGTCACATTATCCAATGTGAAAAAGGCTCCTCTGACATTTTCGTAGGCGTCTGCATAAGCAGTCCCTTCACTGTGCACCTGAAGGAGGGACCCCAGGAGAGCAGCACAGTGGAGCTGGGAGTGGCTGCTTGTGGATGTGCTCAAGAGGGCCACCTGTGACTTTCCCCACTGCGTCCTTAGCAACTGTGGGTCTACATGGGATGTCCTTCCTCTGAGCCTCACGGCAGGTGATGGCCAGCCTAGATTCAGCATCAGGCCTCTTCCACTAGGCAGCTAAGATTGGGACACCCCCTGTGGAAGCTGCCTCGTCTATAAGTGTCAGGAGGGGTGGAAGTGGGAAGGATCCCTAGTTCTTAATTTAAGATTCTGACTTTGTGTTAAAAAAAAAAGTTAACATACTCATTAAGTATTGCATTCTATAATAATGATAAATACATTTTTCTTGTTATAAAGAATGACATTTAAATTTTAAATGGCTTTGATGTTGAGTGGTTCAAAAATAAACTTTCAACTTCCTTACATGAAAGATGATAGAACTATACTGAGGCAAAGATCTAGTTTTTAACTCTAAAATTGAACTTTGGCACACATTTTTTGGTTTTGTTCTTTTTGAAAGTTTATTTATTCGAGAGAGAGGCAGACAAACAGGCATAGGCATGCACAGAATTCTCAGCCACAGTTTCTCCCCCCAAACGCCCACCGTTATCTGGGATCAGATTGGGGCCGAAGATGGGAGCCAGGCAGTCCAGGTCACCTGTAGGTGGCAGGAGCCCAGTTATTTGAGCCATGACCTTTTCCTTCCCAGGTTCTGTCTCAGTAGTCAAGAACTGGAGCTGGGAGTCAAACTCAAGCACTCCAGTGTGGGATATGAGCATCTTAACTGCTCGGCAAAATAATCGCTTCCAGTATCCCAAACTTTTTAAGTTTAAAAAAAAAAACTGTTTAAACTTTTTAAGTTTGGGATATTCCAAAGTGCTTATTTTCTCTCAGGCACCATATCTGCAACTTGGGAAAGTATCTAGTAGCCTAGTAAATGGAGAAGTATCCGATTAATCATCCAGTCAATCATATTTTTCTTCTAACAAACTAAACTGTATTAAAGCTTTAATAGCACCCATTTTAAATAATCAGTACTTGTCAGAATAACTTTTTGTTTTTTAAAGATTTATTGATTTATTTGAAAGGCAGAGTTACAGAGAAGCAGAGGCAGAGAGAGAGATTGATTGAGGTCTTCCTTCCGCTGGTTCACTCCCCAATTGGCTGCAATGGCTGGAGCTGCACCGATCAAAAGCCAGGAGCCTCCTTCAGATCTCCCACGTGGGTGCAGGGGCCCAAGGACTTGGGGCATCTTCTACTGCTTTCCCAAGCCACAGCAGAGAGCTGGATTGGAAGTGGGGCAGCTGGGACTCAAAACTGGCATCCATATGGGATGCCGGCACTGCAAGCCACTGTTCTACCTGCTACTCCACAGTGCTGGCCCCTCCGCATAACTTTTGAAAAAACTAATATGCTGTAAGAAAGCTTCAGAGACACACAGATGTCTGTGTGCACAATCAAGAACCTTCTCATTAATCTTCATTTTTGACAAAATTGCTTAGTGAGTCCTGGTTCCTCCATTTGGCCTAAGTAAAACACGCACTCTGAATTGTTGGCATTTTTGAGAATGATCTGCTTAGACCTCTATGGAATTTCCTACTCAGCCAGGTGTTAAAAGCTGTCAGAGATTTTTATTGCAGACCTGCCTGTGGCATGGGCTCTCTGTCCTGGCTTGTCAATATCTGCCTTTCACTCCTTAAAAGTCTAGGCCTTCCATAGGTTCTTACTTAAAAAGTGGGCGGACGGGGATGCTTTGGCCTTCTAAAGTGACTGGACAAAAGCCGAAGCGTATTATCACCCTGTGCTGCAAAGCCCTCAGTATGACAGTGAGACAGTGTAAGATATTGAGGAATATGAACTTGGGAGTCAGACAAACCAGGATTCAAACCCTGGCTTTACCTCATTTGTGCTATGTATTTTTAGACAAGGGACTCAACCTGTATCTCATAAAATTATCTCACGGATTTATGAAGATTAGATGAAATAATGTATATAATACACTTTGCTCTTTATGTAGCTTGTAATAAAAGCAATAATAATGGTGGGTAGGATCAAGTCTTTCTAGTGTGCTTTTGACTTTTTAAATATTTATTTATTTTTAATCAGAAAAGAGGAAGTTCCTTCTGCCAGACTGCTGCTAGGTTCCTCATTGTGTGAAGCTGTGTGAGCCTGGGTAAAAGTTAATCTGCAATTGGCTTAAAATCAGCTTCATTTCTTGCATTGGTAGTCGACTTTGGAGTTTCTCCAAGGGGAGGCTGGCTTCCTCTGTGAAAAGCCAGACCTGTAACATGAAGTAGCAAGAAAAAGCAGTCCTCTTCACCTTTTACGGAAGTGCAGCATGTGTGGAAAAGCACAAGTGTGCTTGAGAAACAACCTCGCCAGCGTTCCGGAGGCTCCCTCCTGTCACTCTCACTTGTCCTGCTCCTGTCACTACTACCCCTGACAGGCAGAGTTAGACAGTGAGAGAGACAGAGAGAAAGGTCTTCCTTTTTATGTTGGTTCACCCCCCAATTGGTCGCTACGGCCGGTGCGTTGCGCCGATCGAAGCCAGGAGCCAGGTGCTTCTCCTGGTCTCCCATGGGGTGCAGGGCCCAAGGACTTGGGCCATCCTCCACTGCCCTCCCGGGCCACAGCCCGGGACTGGAAGAGGAGCAACCGGGACAGAATCCGGCACCCCGACCGGGAATAGAACCTGGTGTGCCGGCGCCGCAGGCAGAGGATTAGCCAAGTGAGCCGTGGCACCTATCCTTTTTCTTTTTTAAAGATTTGTTTGTTTATTTGAAAGGCGGAGTTACAGAATTAGAGGCGGGTTTGGGGGGTGTCTTCCATCTGCTGGTTCACTCCCCCAGATGGCTGCAACCCCTGGAGCTGCACCAATCTGAAAACAGGGGCCAGGAGCTTATTCCAGGTCTCCCAACCAGGTGCAGGGCCCAAGGATTTGGGCCATCTTCTGCTTTCCAGAGAACTGGAAGAAAAGTGGAGTACCCGGGACTCCAACCAGCACCCATATGGGATGCCAGCACTGTAGACAGCGGCTTTACCTGCTATGCCACAGCATTGGCCCCACCACCCCTGACTTCTGATACAAGTCTGGTTTGGCCTATTTTCTGTTTTACATAAATAGACTCCTATCTTTCAAATCTGGCTTCATCTGCTCAGTGTTGGTTTCTGAGACTCATCCTGTTTTGTCACATGTACTTATACATCATTCATGCTCATTACTATGTAGTATTGCATTGAATGAACACACCCCAACTCATTCATTCTACTGTTCATGGGTATATTTTAGCCATTAAAGCTATGGATATTCTAGTACCTGTCTTTTGGTAAACATATGTAAGCATTTCTATTGGAACAGAATGACTGGGCCATAGATACTCTTATGTTCAGTTTTCTTGTATTTTTAAAAATTTATTTTTAATTGAAAAATAAAAATTGTATATATGTATGGTACACAACTGATGTTTTAAAATATGCATACATTGTGGAATGGCTAAATTCAGCTAATAAACATGTTTTGCCTCATATACTTATTTTTTTGTGATGAGAGCACTTAAAATTATTTTCTTAGCAGTTTTCAAGTTTAGAATAAACTGTTATTGTAGTCCTCATGTTATACAATAGATCTCCACACCTTATTCCTCCTAATTGAAGTTTTGTATCCTTTGACCAACATCTTCCCCATGTTCAATTGTAATAAATAATTGCAATCAGTTTTCCAAATGATTCTACCAGTTTGCTTATTTATGGCCAAACTCTTGGCAATTTTATTAGCAGTGTGAACAGGGTGATGAGAGGAGGCCCTTCCTCAAAATAGAGGCACAGGAGGCAGCCACAAAGGGTACCCCCTTAGTGGTCCCAGAGGGCCTGGGGCCGAGGCCATCCCGGAGAGCAGATGGGGGCTGAGGACTGATTTAGGAGGAGCCACACCGCATTCAGAGTCCAGCAGTTGCTGTGGTGAGGTTCCATGGGCCTTTCTACAAGGCCCACAAATGCCAGCAGTGTCTTAGTCCACTTGTACTGCTATAGCAGAATATCTGAGGCTGGGAAATTATAAACAGCAGAACTTACTTCTCGTAGTTTTGGACACCAGGAATTTCAAAAATCAATATTCCACAGGTTAGGTGCCTGGTGAGGTCCTGCTCTATTGATGCCCTATTCATTGTGACATTCTCATCTGGTGGTAGGCAGAATGGCGATAAAGGGTGGATCACTATGTGAAGCTTTTTTAATATAGGCGTTAAGAAGGTTTATTTATTTTGAAGGTTTATTTATTTATTTGAAATTCAGAGTTACACAGAGAAAGGAGAGAGAGAGAGAGAGAGAGAGGTCTTCCATCTGCTGGTTCACTCCCCAGTTGGCCGTAACGGCCCCAGCTGCGCTGATCTGAAGCCAGGAGCCAGGAGTTTCTTCCGGGTCCTCCACGTGGGTGCAGGGGCCCAAGGACTTGGGCCATCTTCTACTGCTTTCCCAGGCCATAGCAGAGAGTTGGATCAGAAGTGGAGTAGCCGGGATTAGAACTGGTGCCTGTATGGGATGCTGGTGCTGCCAGTTAACCCGCTTAGCTACAGTGCCAGCCCCTATTTATTTATTTGAAAGTCAAAGTTAGAGAGAGGCAGAGACAGAGACAGAGAGAGGTCTTCCGTTTGATGGTTCACTTCCCAAGTAGCAGCAATGACGAGGGTTGACCCAGGCTGAGACCAGTAGCCGTGAGCTTCATCTGGGTCTCCCATGTGGGTGGCGGTGTCCTGAGCACTTGAACCATTGCTCACTGCATTTTTCAGGCCATTACCAGGGAGCTGGATTGGAAGTGGAGCATCTGGAACACAAACCAGCACCCATATGGGATGCCAGCATCACAGGTGGTGGCTTTACCCACTACACCACAATACCAACCCCCGATATTTTTGTGGAGTGACAGACAGGGAGAAAGAGAGAGGGAGAGAGTGAGGGAGAATATCATTTCTGCTGGTTCATTCCCCCAGATGGTCACAACAGCTGGACTTGGGCCAGGCCAAAGCCAGGAACCAAGAACTCAGTCCAGATCTCCCACATGGGTGACATGAACCCAAGTGCCTGATGCCTCCCAGATGCATTAGCTGGAAACTGAATTGGAAATGCAAATGAGACTTCTCAATCCCAGGCACACTGATAGGGGATGCAGGCATCCCAAATGGAGACCCAGTCTGCTGTGCCACAATGCTTGCCCCAATACTTGGTATTTTCCATCATCATCATTTTAGAAGCTCTGATGACTGGCTGCCTGCATGTACTGCGCTTTCTCCACTCGATCTCCACACCTCCACCCTCCGCTGCTGCTGATCTTGGACTTGACTCCAAAACTGAGCACTGCTCTGTTGGATCACTTGTGGGTCTGGTTAAAATGAAGATGCTGATCTTCGAGCAGTGGGCTGAGCTGAGGATCTGGAGCCCAAACACCTGGACCCAGTGATGAGCAGCGGGTCTGAGGACCCAGCTCTCTGCTATGGCTCTGGGAAAGCAGTGGAAGATGCCCCAAGTCCTTGGGCCCCTGCACCCACGTGGGAGACCTGGAGGAGGCTCCTGGCTCCTGACTTCGGATCAGCGCAATTCCGGCTGTTGCGGCCATTTGTGGAGTGAACTAGCGGATGGAAGGCCTCTCTCTCTGTCTATAACTCTGTCTTTCAAATAAATCTTAAAAAAAAAAAAAAAGTTCTGATGATTGTAGAGAGATGTCACATTGTAGTTTCAATTTGTATTTCCTTGATGACTAATGAAGTTGGGCATCTTTTCAGATTTATTTGCCATTTAAGAAGTCATACAGGTTCACATCTTCTGTTCCTAATTCTCTTGGGTGATCTATGTATTTTTCTTATTGATTCATGGAAATTCTCTACATAATCTATGTGGTCCTTTGTCATATTTGTTATTGTCGTATCTTCTTCTGTTTTTATTGGTTATCTATTGGTAAATTCTAAATATAATCTAATTTATCATTTTTTCCCTTTTAAATTCAGAGTTATTGTGTCCTGTTTAAGAGAATATGAATACTTTAAATACTCTAAAGTCACTAAGCTATCCTATGGTTTTTCTCTCAGATTTTATTGTCTCATCTTTCACATTTAGATCTGCAGTCTAGGCATGAGCATTTGGTGCAGCAGTGAAAACACCCACGTCTCAGAGTGCCTGGGTTTGCATCCTGGCTCCACTCCCAATTCCAGTTTCCTTCCGATGTGCTCCAAGGGAAGCAGCAGGTGATGGCTCAAGTAGTTGGGTCCCTGCCACCCATTTGGGAGACTGGGGTTGAGTTCCAGGATCCTGGTTTTGGCCTGTCCTCCTACTGTTTTGGGCAGTTGAGAAGTGAACCAGTAGATGGGGGATTTCTCTCTCTCTCTCTCTCTCTCTCTCTCTCTGCATGTCAAATAAATAAAATATTTTTTAAAAAACTGCAGGGCCAGAGTTGTAGCATATTGGGTAAAGCTGCTGCCTTCCGTGCCAGCATTCCATATGGGTACCAGTTCAAGACCTGGCTGCTACACTTCCAATCCAGCTCCCTGCTGATGTACCTGGGAAAGCAGCAGAGGATGGCCCAAGTGCTTGGTGCCCTGCACCCATGTGAGACCTGGATAAAGCTTCTAGCTTCTGGCTTTGACCTGACCCAGCCCTGGCCATTGCAACCATTTGGGGAGTGAACTACTGGAAGGAAGATCTCTCTCTCTCTGACTCTGTCTCTGTCTTTGTCTCTGTCTCTCTCTCTGTCTCTATCTCTATCACTTCCTCTCTCTGTGTAACTCTTAAAAAAAAAATAAATGCAGCCCATCCAGAACTGATTTTTGTATATAGGTAATTAGAGTTTTAGATATATATCTCCCATTTGGGTATTCACGTGATCTGGTGCTAAGATATTTTGAAAAGCAGCATGAATACTTTGGCAGTAGTTGGGTCATTCACTACTAGAATGAGTTCCAATCTTTGCCCAAGAGGTGGTTGAAAGATTGTTTCAAGGCCTCTTTTCTTTCTTGATTCACCATCAAGACTCTACCAAATAAATCAGGTGTGGATTTCTGTTGAAGCCCCAACAAGCTGAAAGTCGTCTGCTCCAGGTAGATAGAAGTACTGGCATGCAGTTACCTTGAACACTTGCAAATTATTTATGATGGATCTGTCACCAATTAATGTGCCAGGTGGAGGCTGAAGTGATTGGAGAAAGGTACAAAACTGATGATATCCAGTTTTGGACTTTATGTGACAGTTTTTTAAAAAAACTGGTTAATACTAATCTTATATGTATAGAACTACTTACAATTATGGGGGGGGGGAAGCCATTGTAATCCATAAGCTGTACTTTGGAAATTTATATTCATTAAATAAAAGTTAAAAAAAAAGGAACTACTGACAAAGTAGCTTCACTTATACTATTTTATTGTAATCCTTGTACTAACTAGCATTGTAAGGTTTTTGAGACTGGTATTATTATCACAGTTTAGCAGGAGTTTTATAAATAATTTGGAAAAAAGGATAACTCAGTAGTCTTATTGCCCTGACCCAACCATCTTTATCAACTGGTTGTAGGCAAACTGATCTAGACAGAGAGCTTCATAATTTGATTTATCCTGTGGAAAATAAATAAAATTCAATGTTTCATTAAAGTAAAATATTTTAAGTTTGACCAATGAGCTGGAGGTTGGAAGGGTTTCAGCTCATAGAGCTCAATAATCTTATAGTCCCTTGTTGTCTTCCTTTTATGACTATCAGTTGGATTAACTCTTTCTGATACTTTAATCCTTTTTTCTAGTACCTTACAAATGAACTTTTCTGTTTTATGTCTATTAGCTAAGGGATAGAGGGCCTAAATGCAATTAAATTGGGACATAAAAACTAGTAACTCAGAGGTGTCACATTCACATGATCCTGGTCAGTGGTGAACAGCAGCAGGTGCGTACAGGGGCTGGGTTTCTCCTGCAGGTTGTCCCTAGAGAAGCTGACACTGCATTGCATGTAGTGGACATCTGGAGTCTCTGTGGACTAACAGTAATCTCAGGAAGTACAAAAGTGAATATGAAAGTTCTTAACTAGTGGTAGGTTTTCCCCTCCCCTCCTCAAAGATCTATCATTAAACAAGCTCAAACTTAAATCATCCTGGGCCCTGTATACTCAACAAAGCAATAGATAAAGGTTCCTGATATCTGGTATATGCTTGTTATGGTGGTTCTGGCAGAGCTGGACTAAAACAGGTCTCCTTCTCTACTCCTCCTTCAGGAAAACTGTTCTGAAGTTTTCAAAACCAGTCATCACCTGCTGCTTCCCTGGGTGTGCTGTTAAATGACTGTGGAAACGTGATCCACAGCTCCGTAACTTCAGTTGAGTGCTGTATTTTCCTGACAATATTGTTTTCTTGTTTGACTATGTGCAGAGCCAAATCTACAGCTTATTTTTTAAAAGATGGATTTACTTATTTCCAAGAGTTACAGAGAGGTAGAGACAGAGAGAGAGACCTTCCATCCACTGGTTCACTCCCCAGATGGCTGCAATGGCTGGAGCTGGGTCAGTCCAAAGCCAGGAGCTTTATCTGAGTCTCCCACGTGGGTGCAGGGGCCCAAGCACTTGGGCCATCCTCTGCTGCTTTCCCAGGTAATTTAGTAAGGACTTGGATTGGAAGTAGAGCAGCCAGGACTCAAACTGGTGCCCGTATGGGATGCCAGCATCACAACTGGCAGTTTTACCCACTATGCCACAATGCCAGCCCCATACAGCTTTTTTATAGTAGAGGTAATATTTCCTGTTTTAACTTCTTTTGCTAATCAGGTATGGAACAGTATGTTTGTTTTGCTCTATTATTTGAGTAGGTCATAAGATAGAAAGGGTAAGACAAAGCTCTTATCCTTGAGTTATCTGGAATCATATTTTATGTGATAGAATTAATTTTAGTGAGCCTGATCCAGTCTGCTCATCTTATAGAAAAGGAAGGAACAGGCTCTTGGCACACAGCAGGTCTGTAGCAGAGCTAGGTCTTAAAACCTGGTCTCCTGACCTTGATTTTGCTGCCCCCTCCTCTTAAACATATTGGGACTACGCTGTTAAAGGAATCTACCCACGTTTAAATATTTAGAATTTCTGAATTGTGTTTGAATCATTTTTCAGCCAGTTCTAGTCTCATTTTTATATTGGTGACTGTGGGACTTTGAATACAGAGTCCTTTTAAAAACTATAAAGTGTAGCATCTCATAAAATACAATAGCTGTTTCTGCCAAAACACTGTATGGGAAAGAGCCTTTGATGGCATAGATAAAAAGAGTTCGAGTCATACACGCATGTTCTCTTTAATTTAGCAGGTAGTATGGTTCAATAGGGAGGTTGAAAGGTTGTTGAATCGAGAGTCTCAAGACTTAGATTTTGTCCTGTCACCAGCTGCCTGTGTGATCTGGGGCAAACAGCCTACTTTCTCTGGGCTTCCGTCTGCTTGCCTGTACCGTAAAGGAATGGGGTGAGAATTAGGACCGTCTCCTCATTAAATAACTCTCGTCATTGCTGGATGTGTGCGCGCTTGTTGTCAAAAGCCTATGGACGTGAAATGATCTGTGCCCGCTGTTCTTCATCTTGACACTACGAAGTAACCACAGACCAGCCAGCCAGCAATCAGTCTCCATCTGCAGAGCAGTCACTGTGTCCATGTATAGCAGTTTGGAGAAGGGCCAGATTTTATTTTTGCCAGAAGCACTCTTGGCAAATCCTCATCCCTGGAGACGTCTGTTTAATTTTGTGGTGCCGTGCACAGTTTAGTGAAAAAAGAAGAGGAATGCTGAGCTATTTGATTCTGAATGCTCTCAGAGATAGCTAATGTTCATTTGTTTCCATACTATCTGTGTTTCCAAGATGTTTGAGGATGGAGATGAGCCAAAATGAAATGAAAAGAGGTGAAAAGTTCTGGAACATGTGTATAATATTAAATATCTTACCAGATCTGTCATTTTAGACTGTCTTGCCTAAATTTTTATATTTTCAACTAATCTCCTAGTTTTAAACTGTTAAAAATAATTTTTTATTTTATGAAAAATTGACATGTTGAACTAAATATTTCAAAACTATCCTGTTGTTTTACCTCCTGGAAATAAAAGTATTTGAGTTTGAATAAATTCCTCCCTGTTTTTTATTCATGTGCGGAGTAAAGATCCCAATTAACATCTGGATTTAAAATTCATTTGTTCAACAAAGTTTGCCTGGGCACTGAAAGTTATATGCTGAAAATTAAATACCCGGATTTCTTAAACTACAGAAATAAATCTAGTTGAGGTTACATTTGGTTAAAATGTCATTGTGTGAAGCTGGTGCTGTGGCTTAGTAGGCTAAGCCTTTGCCTGTGGCACTGGCATCCCATAAGGGTGCCAGTTTGTGTCCCAGCTGCTCCTCTTCTGATCCAGCTCCCTGGTACGGTTTGGGAAAGCAGTGGAGGATGGCCCAAGTGCTGGGGTCCCTGCACCCGTGCAGGAGACCCAAAAGAAGCTCTTGGCTCCTGGCTTTGGAGTGAATCGGCGAATGGAAGCCCTTTCTCTCTGTCTGTGACTCTACCTCTCAAATAAATAACTAAAATCTTAAACAACAAAAAAAAAGTCGTATGGGGCTTGCTTTGTGGCATAACTGGGTAAGCTGCTGCTTGCAGTGCTGGCATCCCATATGGGTGCCGGTTTGAGTCTCAGCGCTTCCACTTCTGATCCACCTCGCTGCTAATGCACCTGGGAAGGCAGCAGAAGATGGCTCAAGTTCTTGGGCCCCTGCACCCATGTGAGAGACTCAGAGGAAGCTCCTGGCACCTGGCTTTGGCCCCCTGGCTGTTGCAGCTATTTGGGGAGTAAACCAGTGGATGCAAGATCTCTCTCTCTCTCTCTCTCTCTCTCTGTAACTCTGCCTTACAAATAAAAAAAAAAGTTGTGTGCTTCCACTGATCTTCAATCTTAAGTATCAGTTTTTTTAGTCTTTCAAGTACCTTTAACATCATTTTCTTCTAACTTGCGTATCTATTTACTGACAAGTGCTAGCGATTTTACTTTCATGTCTCTCCCATTTCCCCCTGCGTCCTTGCTGCAGTTGGCCTCTCCGAATCACTCATGGCCTCCATTGCTGCCACAACTTCCTAACTGCTCTCCCTGCCCTCAGTATTCCCTTTCAAAACTACTGAGCTGACATCCAAACTGAATCTTTAAACATCAAATTTAACAGACTAAATATGTCTGTTTAGAAATCTTGGAACTTCTGCGTTCAAGTCTCAGTACTGTCAAGCATTGAATGCTTTCTGTATGTGGTCTCTTCATTTCTATCCAGCTGACTTAATTCAGCACACACTGTTGTGAGCATCCACGTGGGAGACATTGTGCAAAGGTAAAAAGAAATAAAACCTAGCTTCTTACAGATATATATCGGTGTTAATGTTAACTTCCAGGGTTCTTGTTTCCATTTAGAAACTTGTTCTGCTTCATTCCATTGCACTGAAGCCATTCTAGCTAAGGTTATCAGTGATCTTACTGCCGGTTTCTCCAGGCGACTTCCAAGCCTAATGGCACCTTACTTTGTTCTGGCATTGTTTTACTATTGACCTTGCCTGCCTCCTTGACACTTTCTCCTTCCCTTGTGAGTTTTTGTTTGTTTGTTTAAGATTTATTGATTTATTTTGAAAGTCAGTGTTACAGAGAGAGATTGATTTTCTATCTGCTGATTCACTTCCCAGATGGCTGCAACAGCCAGGGCTAGACCAAGACAAAGGCAGGAGCCAGGAACTTCAACCTGGACTCCCACATAGGTGCAGGGGCCCAAGCACTTGAGCCATTTTCTGCTGCTTTTCCCAGGCCATTAGTGTGCCGGCCTGCGGCACAATGAACTGGGTCTTCCTGAAACAGAGAGTGGGAATGCGGGGACAAGGACGCAAAGAATGGAGCCAAGACAAGTCCTGATCAAGGCTCGTTTATTGAATAAATGCAGTAGTATTTAAACATGACCAGTTGTTTACAAGGAGGAGCACAAAAGATTTACATATCAAAACGGCTCTTAAGGTTACAATAAAAACACTTAGGTGATAAATGAAGGTTACAGGTGTGACTGATTATTTGTATCATCTCTTGTGAAAGGTTTAGGTTCCTCCTGCCTCTTCCCGGAATCTCCCCTAGCCTAATTGTCTGTGCCGGGAAGTCTCCATTCATATGTTTAAGTGTAAACAAAGGGAGTGACTACCTGTGGCTGCCCACATTTCCCCCTTTTTTATTTTTTGAGGCACTGTTCCTGTCTTAGGTTGCCCATGTCTCTTCTTGTCCTTACCCGTCATTGGACACCCCAGACATTCTCTGAGGCTCCTGTCTTAGGTTGGTACAAGGAGACTGAGTCTTACCCGTCATTGGAATTCAATGCCATCCTTTTTGGCTCAGGGGTGAAGCTGTGAATGCAACTTTTAAAATCTCAGACCAAACGGTACCAAATGGCACAGAGAGGCCTTGGAATATACAGGGGAGGCACTGACAAAAAGGCAGGAGCAGCAATAAAGGACCCAGCAACATCAAAAGCCAGTGGGTCCTTTGAGATCCACCAAAAGAAAAGACATTAGTTAGAAACATATGCTGAAGTTCACCTTTTAGCTGCTGTACCAGATATTTTATGTAAGGAACATTATTTGAGATAATAATCAAGTCACAGCTTATAAGATCTTTCAGTAGTAAGTAGTTAATGGCAGCTAAATGTAGCCAGAAATTGCTACTTTCAACAGAGAAGGAGGAATTGACCATAAGAGTTACTTTAACAGTTTTGACCAATACATCAACCAGGCTTCTTTTCTAGAATTGACAAAGGTAAAAAGTCTGTCAATGTGACCAGTTTTGATATGCTAAAATCAGTATTTTCCCTTTTCGATTGATCAGTCACATTAAGCCATTGGTTTTCAACTATAACCCTCCCAGTACGGAACAAGGTTTGATTGTTCCTTACCCATTGTACAAATTCTGCTGTTTTAATTCCATTATCATAAGTGCATGAACAATTTTGAACTACTGGTGCGCACCAACAGAGTCCATGGCCTAGGCTTAGTTTGATGTGAGCCGGCAAGCTTCATTCATCTTCAGGGGGATCCCGATCAGCAATGTTATCATAATGAAGATCAAGGGGTTGCTTCGTGACATTGTCTGTTTGCCGCACAAGTTGCTCAGGTAACCATCGTACTCCATTGTCTTTTTGCGAGAGTATAGAAACATGTCCACATCACCATATTAAAACAGGGTCAGGTCCATACCATTGAGCAGTTAGAGGGTCTTTCCACTTCACGTAGACTTGTTGTCTTTCGGTTTCAGGATGCCAGTGACGATCAGCTGCAGATTTCCCTTGATTATCCAGTATTAAAAAAATTTAAAATGAAAAGAGTATGTGATAGCCATTTTTGTGGGGAATATGCCATGGTCCCGTATTCCCCCTTTTTTATTTTTTATAAATAATTTTTAATGTGGCATGTGCTCGTTCCACAATACCTTGTCCCTGGGGATTATAAGGAATCCCGGTGATGAGAGATGTGGAAGTTAGTACAGAAGTGCTTAAAAGAGTTGGAAGTATATGCTGGGCCATTATCAGTTTTTATCTGTATAGGGGTTCCTAGAACAGCAAAGGCCTGAAGGTAATGAGATGTTTGGCAGCCTCGCCGCATTGCGGGGTGGCAAAAACAAAACCTGAACATGTATCTAAAGAGACATGTATGTATTTTAGTTTACCAAATTCAGGGATATGGGTAACATTCATCTGCCAAAGCTGATTAGGCATAAAACCTCTAGGATTTACACCATAATGAGGGACTGGGAGAAATGTGACACAGGAAGGGCAGGATTTTACAATTTGCCTTGCCTGTTCCCGGGTGATTCCCTATCTTACTGGTAAGGTCTGGGCATTGAGGTGATGCAAATCATGACCACGGGACGCTTTTTAGACTTTGTCAGTCCCTCGTTATAGGATCTGGCTACTGAGCCAGAGACTGGAGCAGCTAGAAAGAAACACGTTTATAGCTGAAGTTTAGCATCATTTCACATCTTGGCACCACTTTTAATCTAAACACCCCAATTGGTTATTATCTCTGCAAGATGAGAGATATATCTTTTGACATCTCCAGGGGCCCTCTGGAGGTATCAAAAGTCCAGAAAATTTAAAACTTTGATTTTCAGAAAGTCTGTTAAAGGTGCCAAGAGAATTTAGAGTATCTGGTCAAAATAGAATTCCTTAACATTTAGTCAGGGCAATTTTAACACTTAGATTACATCTGATCATAATGTTATTTAACATAACTTTTTAAGACTTAATGCTTTTTATCAATCATAACTTAACAGACAATAGAGTACACAGATTACTTTGGCAGAATATGGATTCTATGTTTCTTGTTGAATAAACCGGAAATAAAAACCTTGGATGTAGGAATTAGCACACGAAATTATCACATAACTCAGAACTATTTAACAGAGTTAAAAAGAGCTTACACAACCTAACTTTAGAAATGGCAGAGTAACTGATTAAGCAGACACTGTTAAAAAGAGACGTTACAGTTTTTGCAACAACAGATTTTAAGATTTACAATTGAGACCATTTCCAGATAATTACTAACATTAGTACACATTTTAAAAAATCCCATTGTTATAACAGAAGATCATACTTCAACTTTAGGTTAGTGTAATTTTGGCATTAACATTTAACTTATAGAAAACTCTGTAAACAATGTTTTAAAATCGTAAACTTTTTACAACTTTTCATGACTTGCTCACACCTTCTGAAACTTTATACCTGTAGTTAGTTTTACAGTCTTGAATTGTCATGTGTGGACAACCTATGAGAATACATGCTGACAAACTTAAACAGTCTCTCTTATCAAATTTAAGATGTTAAAAGTACACATAATACATTTTTCATGTTTTACTTAGCACCGATGCCTAGATAACTTAAGACACTGAGTTATTAATGAATACCACACCAATATCTGAATTAAAAGTCAAAATTACATTTCCATGCTTTTAAGTAACAAAAGGATAACACCACTTGAGCAGCAAACACAGTCACTAGTGCATATTTACAACTTTGAAAAGATCTTCATCCTTAAGAGAAACAAGTTTAAAGCATATCAAAGACATGTAAAACTGAGTAAGCAAACCAAAGGGCGTTTGCATTAGCCCAATTTTCTGAACCAATCTGTATTGGCTTACTTTAGTTAACAACATAAAGGCTTATATACAAAGATTTTACTCTCATTTTTATAAGACTACTCTAGCTGAAAAGCAAAAACATGAATACAATATAGATATGACATCATTTACTATTTACTACATTTTAATACACTTTGTATAATTTGAATTGACTCAAACAGCTGTTACTTTAACAAAGAGTCTCATCCTTTGAGAGTTCCAGGGATCCGACTGGAAGCCCCAAAGTTGAAAGACTCAGTTTAGAATTTTAACTATCAGTGAGTCAAACCATTTTAGTCAAAAATTAGTACGTTTAACCAAGGCTGTGGGCTAGATCTGATCAGTGTTAGGTAATCACTCAAACATTAAAGACAGGCAAATAACGTAAACAGCTTCGTATTGTAGTTTTTCCAATCAAGACTCATACTGTCAACAGAAAAATGCGAAACCTTCAAGACACATGAAAACTCTCATTAGATAAGTTAGCTACAGCAGCACAGAAAAGAATTGATTACCAGCGTATGAGTCCATTGCTTAAGTTTTTATTAACTGTAAAGAGAAAAACCCATCAAGTTGGAAAGGGTTAATGGATTAAGGTTCTTGCTCCCTTAGGTAAGACCAACAGTAGCCAGAGGCACTTCCCCTGCCCCCCTCCTAGTGAGGAGGTTATTGAATTGGAAATGGAGACTAAAAAAGCCGCCCTGAGGAGCCCTTTCCCAAGAGATGTCTGGCTAAGCCTGCATGGGTGCGGTAGGCCACTTTGGCTGGAATAGAGTGTAGAGAAAGGCTGTGGTCCCTCATTTACAGGGAAGACTGCACATGCCGGGGCCTAGCAGGGCTGGCCATGGGGTTGGGTAGGTGCGCCGTTTCACCAAGAGTGCTGGGAACCTCCATAGCGCCTAGTCTAATTAAAACAGCCACCAAGTTGAGATCTTAAACCAGAGCCAGATCCAATCAGGGCTACTGCAACCACTCAATTAAAACAGATAAGTAATAGCGTACAAAAGCTTTTCAAAAAACCGGAACTACCAAAGATGGAAAAACATTTATCAGGTTGGAAAGGGTTATTGAATCAAGACTTTTCTCTAGGTCAAGATACCTGTGGAATTTTTCCTCTCTCTTTCTCCTGGCCATAGGTATAGGGAGCAGTGGGCTCATATGCATCACAAGCAGATTTTCAATCTTTTAACATTTTAAAAGGGACTGGATGGTGACTGGCATTTCTTGGCCATCTTCTGTATATACTTTCACTGGAAAAGCATCAAAAGATTTTGGCTTCCTCCTGGCCTTGCTGTGCTGCTTTTCTCAGGGTTTGAGTGACATTCTTTTTAAGATATTTGGCAAACATTCCCCTTCTTGACAAAGGGATAATTTTTTATCATTATTTTTTATAAGTAATTAAAAGGGAGGGGCGGAGGGAGTAACTTTTTCCATAGAACTAGAGGATCGGCAGGATCGATTATCCTCGCCATCACAGCTTCTGGCTTCCTCAATTTTCTCATGTCCTCCCGATGCATCTCATCTACAAGGCCTTCTTCAATAAACCAAGGACATGAAATTTCTATGGTTTCTATAAATTGCTCTATTACTTTCTTTTTTTTTAACCCTATTCCTTGCGTCTGCAATAATGCCTTCACTGCCTTTACTACTGGGGGATTTTTCCCGATGCTTGTCCCATAATGCCTGCTCAAAATAAATCTCCACAATTTTGGTGTCGGGTACTCACCACAAATTGTATACCTCTATAGTCGCGACTCCGTGAATCCAGGTTCCTCACTGCTTCTCTAATTCTCAGGTCCCACGTTCGGGCGCCATTTGTGCCGGCCTGCGGCACAATGAACTGGGTCTTCCTGAAACAGAGAGTGGGAATGCGGGGACAAGGACGCAAAGAATGGAGCCAAGACAAGTCCTGATCAAGGCTCGTTTATTGAATAAATGCAGTAGTATTTAAACATGACCAGTTGTTTACAAGGAGGAGCACAAAAGATTTACATATCAAAACGGCTCTTAAGGTTACAATAAAAACACTTAGGTGATAAATGAAGGTTACAGGTGTGACTGATTATTTGTATCATCTCTTGTGAAAGGTTTAGGTTCCTCCTGCCTCTTCCCAGAATCTCCCCTAGCCTAATTGTCTGTGCCGGGAAGTCTCCATTCATATGTTTAAGTGTAAACAAAGGGAGTGACTACCTGTGGCTGCCCACAATTAGCAGGGAGCTGCATCAGAAGTGGAGTAGCCTGGGTACAAACCAGCACCCATATGGGATGCCGGCACTGCAGGCAGCAGCTTTACCTGCTGTGCCACAGTGTCAGCCCTTGTTTTTAGGTATAGAAATTATTCTCGTCTATTTCCTCCAGGAATTTTTTTAAAGGAATGAAGTTTTGGTTTGGTTGATCTTTAGGTTATTTACTATTTCATTATTTTTTATTTTTTATTTTTTTATTTTTAATTTTTGACAGGCAGAGTGGACAGTGAGAGAGAGACAGAGAAAAAGGTCTTCCTTTGCCGTTGGTTCACCCTCCAATGGCCGCCGCGGCCGGCACGCTGCGGCCGGTGTACCATGCTGATCCGATGGCAGGAGCCAGGTACTTCTCCTGGTCTCCCATTGGGTACAGGGCCCAAGCACTTGGGCCATCCTCCACTGCACTCCCGGGCCACAGCAGAGAGCTGGCCTGGAAGAGGGGCAACTGGGACAGAATCCAGTGCCCCGACCGAGACTAGAACCCGTGTGCCGGCGCCACAAGGCAGAGGATTAGCCTACTGAGCCGCGGCGCCGGCCTTCATTAGTTTTTATCTCTATTATTCCCTCCTTTCTGCTTCTTTGGGTTTTTGTTCTGCTGTTCCTTTTTTTTTTTTTTTTAACTTCTTGAAATGTATATTTAGCTCTTTCATTTTTTCAAAAATAGACTTTACTTTTTATAGCTGTTTAAGATTGATGGTCCCTATTAGAATTTGCTCTTGGTGTTGCACATTCTGTGAGTTCTGACAAAGGTATAATGACAGGTAACCATCAGTATGGTATCCTACAGAACACTTTCACTGCTCCCAAAACCCTCCATGCTCTACCTGTTTGTCTCTCCCTCCCTCTAACCTCTGGCAACCACTGATATTTCTTACTGTCTCTATAGTTTTGCCATTTTTTGAATGTTACATAATTGGAATCTTACGGTATATAACCTTTTCAGATTAATTTCTTTAACTTAAAAATATGCATTTAAGATTCCTTCATGCCTTTTCATGGTTTGACAGTTTCTTCCTTTCTTTCCTTCCTTCCTTCCTTCCTTCCTTCCTTCCTTCTTTCTTTCTTTTTTTTTATTAAAGATTTATTTATTTTAAAGGCAGAGTTACAGCGAGATAGAGGCAGAGAGAGAGAGATCGAAATCTTCCATCTGCTGATTCACTCCCCAAATGTCCACAATGGCCAAGGCTGCGTCAGGTCGAAGCGTGGAGCCAGGAGCTTCTTCTGGGTCCTGAATGTGGGAGCAGGGGCCCAAGCACTTGGGTCATCCTCTACTGCTTTCCAAGATGCATTAGCAGGGAGCTAGATTGGAAGTGGAACAGCCTGGTTTCAAACTGGCACCCATATGGGATGCCGGTGCTGCAGGTGGCAGCTTTACCCACTATGCCACAGTGCCTGTCCCAGTTCATTTTTATTTTATTTTATTTATTTATTTATTTATTTATTTTGACAGGCAGAGTGGACAGTGAGAGAGAGAGAGACAGAGAGAAAGGTCTTCTTTTGCCGTTGGTTCCCCCTCCAATGGCCGCCGCTGCTGGCGTGCTGTGGCCGGCGCACCGCGCTGATCCGATGCCAGGAGCCAGGTGCTTTTCCTGGTCTCCCATGGGGTGCAGGGCCCAAGCACTTGGGCCATCCTCCACTGCACTCCGGGGCCACAGCAGAGAGCTGGCCTGGAAGAGGGGCAACCGGGACAGAATCCGGCGCCCCGACTGGGACTAGAACCCGGTGTGCCAGTGCCGCACCAGTTCATTTCTTTTAACACTTTCTGGATGTACTGAAGTTTATGGAAGGACATCTTAGTCGCTTCCAGGTTTTGGCAGCTGTATGAGGACTCTTGAACTTATGCTCAATTTTCCTGTAAACCTAAAATTGGTCTAAAAGTAAATTATTAATTTTTTTTTAAAAAAAAGTATGTTTTTTTGGCTGGTGCTGCTGCTCAATAGGCTAATCCTCCACCTGTGGCGCTGGCACACCGGGTTCTAGTCCCAGTTGGGGCACCAGATTCTGTCCCGGTTGCCCCTCTTCCAAGAGGCCCGGGAGTGCAGTGGAGGATGGCCCAAGAGCTTGGGCCCTGCACCCCATGGGAGACCAGGAGAAGCACCTGGCTCCTGGCTTTGGATTAGCGTGGTGCGCCGGCCGCAGTGGCCATTAGGGGGTGAACCAGTGGAAAAGGAAGACCTTTCTCTCTGTCTCTCTCTCTCACTGTCCACTCTGCCTGTCAAAAAACTCTGTCCTAACTGCCTGTCAAAAAAAAAAAAAAAAAAAAAAAGGTATGTTTTTCAATCTATCGATTCAGTAGACACTTGTGAAATATAAGCTGTGTGGCAAGGAAAGAATGAAGTGGGAGAAGCAATACATTGCAGTAGTCTCTCCTTATCCTCAGGGGATTTGTTCCAAGATGCCCAGTGGATGTCTGAAATTGTGGGTAGCTCTGGAATACCACGACAGCACCTCCGATAGCCAAGATGGCCACTCAGTGCCTAAATGGGTGGGTGGCACTTGTAGTATGGATGTATGGGACAAAGGGATGACTCACATTCTGAGCAGAATGGTGTGGGACAGAGCAAGATTTCATCACACTGCTCAGAAGAGTGTGCAATTTAAAACTTATGAATTCTTTATCTCTGGGATCTTCCATTTAATATTTTGAGACGGTAGTTGAATGAGAGTATTAGAAACCATGGAAAACATAACTATAGATAAACAGTTGTATAAGATTTATTTTTCTCCAAAAGTGTA
Source organism: Oryctolagus cuniculus (assembly GCF_051225735.1). Lineage (NCBI taxonomy): Eukaryota > Metazoa > Chordata > Mammalia > Lagomorpha > Leporidae > Oryctolagus > Oryctolagus cuniculus. The sequence goes on from NC_142873.1 coordinate 78,462,839, forward strand.
TAATTCAGTAGGGAAGGTAAATCCACAGTGGGAGTGATAGTGGCTAGGGCAGGAGTGGGTATAGCATGTTAGAGGGCTGTGGGAAGGAACTGCTTAGTTTGAGTTGAAATAGGGGAAGGAGCGACTGAAGAGGCATCTGCAGGTCATGCTTGGTTAGAGGTTTTTAGAGTGAGTGGCAGCTGCCTTCATGAACGTTTGAGTGTGAGGAAGTGGGTACCTGGAGGAGACGGCATTCCCTACTGACAGTATTTGAAAGCGCACAGAGGTGAGAGGGCAGGACGTGAACGAGGAATTACACAGTTTTCCGTTAGCAGAGGCAGCTGCTGCATTTGGGGATAGCTGTTCCTGAGACTAAGGAGGGCGACGACATCATAAAGGGCACCGTGTACGAAGTGAATTAGAGTCTGTGCCGTTTCAGGGTTCGAGTGTCTCCTGAAGGATTAGGAAAGCTACTGAGGTGGGTTCAGCTGACATGAGAAGATCCCTCTTACTTTCTTCTTCAAGTCCCTAGAAATGCTAATAAGATGTAAGCTCTCTTTCCCAGTTATTTCTTGCTCCCTGTGTAACTGAGCTGGAAAGCAAGAAAAGGAGACTAGAAATGAAGAGGAAACTAAAACCCAGATAGGAAAGGGAGCTAAATAAGGCTGGTGTGGACAGTGAGGAGTGGGCGCTGTGGTTCTCAGGCCTAAGGAAGTGAGGATAAAAGGCTTCAGACCTGTGGAGTCAGAATTGGAACTGATCTCTGTCTTCAAAGTTGCAAGCCACCAAAAGCTGTACCTTCCACAAGGAGGGGTATACGACCACCTCACTTCTTTGGCCTAAGAGAGCACCAAGGAGCTTGAAACTTGAGGCCTCTGGGGAAATAAGGAACGAGGCTAGAGGTGGGAGATGGCCAGGGATTCAAGCCTAAGCCATTCAGTTCATGGCATTGTAGTGGCCACTAGATGCCTGCCTTTGGATCTGCAGAGCTCCGGCTGTTGCAGCCATCTGGGAGAGAACTAGCAGATGGAAGACCTGTCTCTCTCTCTCTCTCTTTCTCTCTCTCTGTCTCTGTAATTCTGCCTTTCAAATAAATAAAATAAATCTTTAAAAAATAAATAAGTGAATAAAAATGTTAAAAAGGAAGAAAAAAGAGGCAGAGAGACAGAAAGCTTCTACCTGCTGGTTCACTCCCCAAATGCCCACAATGACTAAGGCTAGGCTGGGGCCGATGCCAGGAGCTGGAAATTCAGTCCAGATCTCCCCCTTGGGTGTCAGAAACCCAATTAGGTGAGCCATCATTGCTGCCTCCCAGGAAACGAGTCAGGAGCTGGAACCTGGTATTCAACCCAGGCACTCTTGTATATAGGATGTGGGCATCTTAACCAGTATCTTTACTGCTAGGCTAAATGCCTGCCCCTGGTAAAAATGTTTTGAACTTAATAATAATGAAAAACAAACATGTCAGCATTTGTGGGGTACAACAAAAGCATTGCTGAAAGAGAAATCTATAGCTTTAATTGTTTATTTAGAAAGGGAGAAGGGTTAAAATGTGACATTTAGGTTTCCAGAAGCTAGAAAAAGATTAAAACCAAGAGAAAGAAAATGGTAGATATCAGTTATATAGAAAATTAATAAAGCCAAAATGGGTTCTTCCAAAAGATAAATGACACTAAAAGATTCCTGGGAAAAACAAAAGTTACCAATATTAGGAATGGAAGAGGAGCATTGTTACAGATCTATATGTGTCCAAAGGTTAGTAAGAGAAAAAAATTCAATAAATTTGATAACTTAGATGATGTGAATCAAGTCCTAGAAAAATGCAACTTTTTAAAATTGATACAAAATGAAATTTAAAGTAGGAATAGTTGTATATGTAAAAACATTGAATTTGTAATAAAAAAAAAAAACTCATATAGAAAACTCCAGGCCCAGAGATGATCATTAGTGAATTCTATCAAATATTTAGGAAAGAAATTATAACAGTCTAACAAACTGTTTTAGAAAACAGAAGAAGAAGAACCACATCTCAATTTTGTAAGGTTGGTATGATCCTGGTACTAAAACCTAGTAAAGACATCATGAAAAATTAAAATAAAAAAATCCCTTATGGACATGTACATAGAGCCCTTTAACAGAATGTCAGCAAATTGAAGCCAGCTATAAATAAAAGGATTAAGACAGCATGACCAAGTGGATTTTATCCCAGGAATGTACAATTGGTTTTAAATTTGAAAATAAATCAAAGTAATCCACCATATTAACAGAATAAAGAGGAAAAATGTGGCTATTGCAATAGATGCAGAAAGGCATTTGACAAAATTAGCATTTATGTTTGGTTTAAATAAAATGCAGCCTACTGGAATTAGAAGGTAACTTACTCATTCTACAAAATGCCTTCATGTGACATCTTTCTTAGTAGTCAACCATTGAGCAGTTTCATTAAGATCAGGAACAAGACAGGATGCCTACTCACTATTTCTTTTATTATATTAAAAAAAGATTTATTTATTTCAAAGGCAAAGTGACAGAGTGGGAGACAGACACACACACGTATATATATATAGAGAGAGAGAATGAGAGACAGAGAGATTTTCCATCCACTGGTTCACTTCCCCAAATGCCCATAGGCCAGGGCGAAGCCAGGAGCCAGGAACTCCATCCAGATCTCCCACGTTGGTGGCAGGAGGCCAAGAACTTGAACCATCATTTGCTGCCTGCCACACACATTAGAAGGAAGCTTGATGGGAAGCAGGGGTGGACCCAATCCTAGGCACATTACACTACACATAAAAATTCATGCAAGATGAATCAGAGACCTAAGCATAAAAATTAAAACTATAGAGCTTTTAGAAGAAAATAAGAGACTATCCCTTGGGGCCTAACCACATCCAGCAATAGGTGTAGCCAGATGTTTAAATTACTCAGTTAAGATTTGTGCTTTTCAATTTACATATATGTTAACCAAAAACATCTGTTAAAAAAATTAGTCAAGAAGGAGGAAGGCGAGAGTGTAGGCATAGATGATACAGGGATGGCTGAATCTTAATGAGTGGTTAAAGCTGGGTGATGAGTGTGTAAGGGTTTATTGTACTGTTCTGTGTACTTTGTGCAGGTTTGAAGTTTTCCATAATGAAAAGTAAAAAAGCGGCAGCAGCCCCCTGAGTAGTACAGAACTTCCCAGGCATTTGAGCCCACGTGCCCCATCGCAGTTGAAGCCAGGTAGTTAGGATTTTTTGTTAACTCCTCATCGAGAGTGTCTTAGGTAGTAATACACAGAAGGCAGTAGGTTTTCTGCTTTGGTTGTGGTTTTTAATATTCCATTTCTGCGCCGCAGTAAGCCTGAGACTTGGATCTTCGTCCAGCAGATATGCGCCAGACGGGAGGCAGGCAGGCACCGGGAGCTGGATTAGAAGCTGCGCTCAGCGCGGGGCTGCCAGTGCCTGGCTTGACAGCATGGGGCCAGGGGCAGTCCGCGGGCCTTGTCAAGTCCCAGGGCTTGGATGTTCTTCTCATCCTCCAGTGAGTTATCACGTAACAAGATGGGACTTAGAGAACCTGCAGGGGCGGGCGCTGTGGCATAGCTGCCGCCTGCAGTGCCGGCATCCCATATGGCCTCTGGTTCAAGACCTGGCTGCTCCACTTCCCATCCAGCGCTCTGCTATGGCCTGGGAAAGCCGTGGAAGACGGCCCTGGTCCTTGGGCCCCTGCACCCACATGGGATGCCTGGAGGAGGCTTCTGGCTCCTGGCTCCGGATCATCGCAGCTCCAGATGGAGGATCTCTCTCTCTCTCTCTCTCTCTCTCTCTCTCTCTGCCTCTTCTTCTCTCTCTGTGTAACTCTGACTTTGAAATAAATAAATCTTTTTTTTTTTTTAAAGAAAAAAGATTTTGCAAAACAGGGAAAAGGGGAACATCGTTATGAACATTCAGAAGAAAGAACTGGTAGAAACTTTAAGAGCTTTTTGGGCATGCTCAGTGGATTCAGGGAGACACAGGCCCTGGGACTGAAGCACGCTAGAGGGGGGACACAGAGGCCAGATGCAAGGGGGCGGTGGCGTGTGTGGCAGGACGTGCGGTGGCACTGTTCCAGCACTCCTGCAAGGCCGTGGAAAGCAGGACTTGCTCCGAGCTGTCCTGAGCTCACCGAACTCAAACACACGTCGGAGACTTGCTTTCCTTGGGTTGCTGAGGAAAAGCGTACAAGAGATGCAGACCTGGGGAGAGACGGTAGCTGTGGGTGGCAGGCGTTTCTGAAACACCAGTGTCTGAGTGAGCCAGAGTTTTCCAGGGAAAGGATTGTGCCTGGGGAGGGTTGGCCCTTCCCGCTACGCCTCATTCCTGAAGGTAACTGACCGTTCACTTGCCAGCCGCGGAACCTGCTCAGAGGGAAAAGACCAGACCAGCTTTGGGTTGACTGAAAGGCAAATCAGAACGGCATCGAGAATGCAACGTGCCTTTCGGAAAGCCCTGTGGGCTTCTGAGGGCCTGCCCCCCAGCACCAGGCCATCCCTTGTCGCCAGCAGAGTCTGCTCCTCAGCCAGCCGCGTAGCCGGGCGCAGCCGTGAGTCCGCAAAAGGGTATCTATCGCCTTGGCATGGGGTGAAACTTAAAAGCAAACAGTTTCCTCATGAGTTGTTCCTCCCCCGGGACAAAATTGTGTAATTGGTCACAAACAATTCATCTGGAAAATCTTCTCCCTCCGGCATTGTTTACCACAAAAGTCAGAAGTTCAATTAAATAAGATTACAAAAATGGCATGAAAAATTTCTGGATGAAGTACTTAAGATGTTAAAGAAATTTAATTATTACTAAGATGTGATTTTTTAAAAAGATCTTCTGTACCTAGCATTTTTCAACTTTTGAAAAGAGCTTTTTTAAATGAAAAATTATAAATAAAAGGACATTGATGAAGATGGTATTGTTTACTTTAATGGAAAGAAGGCTACAAAAGAGTAGAAGAAGAGAAATCCAAAACAATTAAGATTTTACTAAACAGTTAAATTCGAAAACACAAATATTATTCAGAAGATTGTATTAGCTAAACCAACATAAAAGTAAACATTGGATACATTGACCTTTCTAGATTTAAAATTCTCAACTTCTCAAAACAAATGATAAAGCACACATGAACTCTCCATACCTTTGCGCTCTGACCGCCAAGCTGAGGCAATGATCAGACCACGTTCTGATGACCTGCAGGCCTGACAGCTCCCCAGGTCGCTGTTCCCGGGTAGAGAGTCAAGGGCTGCAGGACTGAAGTCCAGCTCTGGCGCCTGTACCTTTTCTACGTGACCTGTGTGTACTTCTTAGTGACCGCTCTGGTTTGTTTGATATCTGAAAATAGAGATGGCATCAAACGTTCACCCACATCAGCCCCTCCTCTAGCAATTAGTAGCCCACCCAGTCACCTAGTCTGCTTAGAGAGCTGAAGAGAAGCAGACACTGACATGTTTTGCAGGCCCTGAGTACTTGCACACATGCGCGTATGCTCACTGCCTGCCTGCCCGCCACCACTGGCGACACAGAGATGCTCCAGTTAAAGGGCCTGCTTCGGAGCTCCTGGCTAAGCCAGGGCCCTTCATCATTCACCTCAGGTTCAGAATTCCCTGGAGAGTTCTTTGTGCTACTTCTGACTCAAATCCTTCCAAATTCCCTCTCCCAAATTCACTTGTCCGTCAGAATCTTCTAGACACTTCTCTGTGGATGCAGTTCTTACCTCCCACCCAGCCCTGAGGAGTTTTGGTCTTTCTGTAGATGGGGTTTTCATTCTTTTTTAAAAAAATTTATTTGAAAGGCACAGCTACACAGAGAGATATCTTCTATCTGCTGTAACCGCCAGTGCTGAGCCAGGCTGAAGCCAGGAACCAGGAGCTTCTCCCAGGTCTCCCACATGGGTGCAGGGGTCCCTTGTGGGTGCACTTGGGCCATCTTCTGCTGCTTTTCTAGGCACATCAGTAGGGAGCATGATGGGAAATGGAGCAGCTGGGACTCTAACCAGCACCCATATGGGATACTAGCATCAAAGTTAGTGGCTCTACCCGCTACGCCACAGCATGGCCCTGGGTTTTCATGCCCCCACAGCCTCTCTGCACTGAGTCTCAGATCCTACTCTAAATGCTATATCCTCTGAGGGGCAGGGGGTATGCATTGTCTTCCTTTTTTTTGCACCCTACCACCAAAAACTCACCTCTCTAATTAGTAAACCTATGTCTGCCACCTGTTTCTACTTCAGTGTTGTGTATGTGTGTGTGTGTGTGTGTGTGTTTAAACTCATTGCATTTTCCAGGTATCTTTTGGATTTGGTCTGACATTCTCACCTACTCCCATTCTTTCTTGTTCTGGGAAGGCTCACAGTTTGTCCATCCTGAGTGTGTTTCTATAGCACTTAAAACCTAAAGCACACAGTGGCTTCCCCCACCCCAATCAATACAAAGTTATTTATTTTTAAATTAGCAATAAAGTAATCATTTACATTTTTATAAATTATAAACAAACAAAAAGCTTCCACATGCTATATCCCAATCTGAGCGTGAGGCCTCACTCTCAGTGGTCAGTAAAGGCCTGTGATTAAAGTTTTTTCCCCTGTTGCTGGAGTCAGTCCACTATTTGACATCATAACCATGGGCAAAGGGGCAATCCGTTGGTTCTGATTGCTGGGTGATGACTAGGAGTAATTAGCCTTTGTAAAGCAGCACCTGGATAAGGGTGCACACCTTACCCTGGAAAGGTTTAATGTCAAAGATGAAATATAGCTGGTACCCCAAATCAGGGAGACTGGCCAAGACCAGCAGAGAATCTGAGGCACTTGCCATTGAGTTAATACAGACACTTAGAAGATATCCTAACTGTTGCTTCCTGCATAATAAGAATTAGGGGACAGAAGCAGTCTAGTTCATTAACCCAACAGGAAGATCTACTCTGTAGTCGTTGGTCTCTCCCAACTGACTCAGCCCTGGAGACGCAATATCCCATAGGTCATGTGATAATATCAGATTGCTATGGGATGTTCTCAGGATGAGCCTATCACAAGCAGCAGGTAGGGAGAGATGTCAAAACACTACACTGGGCCGGCGCCACGGCTCAATAGGCTAATCCTCCGCCTTGCGGCGCTGGCACACCGGGTTCTAGTCCCGGTTGGGGCAACGGATTCTTTCCAGTTGCTCCTCTTCCAGGCCAGCTCTCTGCTGTGGCCCAGGAAGGCAGTGGAGGATGGCCCAAGTGCTTGGGCCCTGCACCGCATGGGAGACCAGGAGAAGCACCTGGCTCCTGCCTTCAGATCAGCACGGTGTGCCGGCCGCAGCGCACCAGCCGTGGCAGCCATTGGAGGGTGAACCAACGGCAAAAGGAAGACCTTTCTCTCTGTCTCTCTCTCTCACTGTCCACTCTGCCTGTCAAAAACAAACAAACAAACAAAAAAAACAAAAACAAAAAAACACTACACTGCTCTGCTGTCCAAACTGAGTAGGGGTTAACTAGATCTTCACTCCAAAAGTCTCATTTGATCATTTGATCCTGCCATTCCTCATCTAGAAAACAAGTTTCTTGATGACATGGGAAGATCATATACAATGGCTTTCTCTACACAATTGTAAACCCTGGATGCCTGGAAAAGTGTCTCATACTTTTCTTATGCAACCTAGTAGGACAAAGCAACTGGGGATTTAAAAAAATAATAAATGATGAAGTGTCAGCAACAGCAGCAAGTAACATTTCTCTGGCTGTGCATTAGCCTCCCAACTGGGGAAACCCTGGCTTCCTCCAAACGCTTCCCCCAACTAATTCAGGAAGTCCCCAGGGACAGCTCAAACGTGCTTTCGAAGATAGATCCCTGGACAGTTCTGCGGTGGCTGTTGCCTTCAGCCTGTGTTCCATGGCTGGTTTTCTCTTGGCTGCTGTGTCCCTTACCTCTTCCCTTCCTCTTCCACCCTGGCTCCTATGTAATGTGTTCTGCCACACCCATGCCTTGATAGACAATGTTCTTTGAGATGCAATTATTTAGCTGGTCTCAGGATTGTCTTGTCTCTCCAACACCAGCCCACTGTGTTTAGCCTGGTTTATGTGCTAGGATTCACTGTCCCTTTCAATACATTTTCTCCCAGGAGTGTAAGAAGTCTGCTTAATGGACTACCCCACTTACCATGTTAAAAATGCTTTGATCATAGAAGGTTCAGTTCAGGGACAGTCTCCTCCAGGAAGTCTTTCCTGAATTCCCCCAACTGCCTTGCCTCCAGCTACATTGTATGCATCTCTTTCTTTTACCATGGTATTCTGAACATGTCCTAGATTTGGTTTTCTTCATTTCGTATGGTAATCATCTTTTTGCAAATCTGATTCCTCACCTAAACTATCAGCTTTTTGAGAGGAAGAGAACCCTATCTTGTGCATCTTTGAATTCTGTGTCTGGATTTGTTCTTGGTAATTAGTGGTTATATAGTCTCAGCTGGGCCCATGATGAGCTCATGTGTACTGCAATAGATTTGGCTCTAATGATACATCATTTTGAATACTGGCAGTTTTCCCTTTGATAAGAATTTCATGTAGTGGTGTTTCATTTTTTTTTCCCGTTTAAGATTTAAGTCAGGGTGGGCATTTGGCACAGCTGTTGAGTTACCCCTTGGGACACGTGCAACCCAGATTAGAATACCTGGTTTGAGTCTAGCTGATTCCAATCTAGCTTCTAGCTCACAAGCATCCTGGGGGGTGGTGGCAGGTGATGGCTCAAGTACTCCAATCCCTGCCACCCTTGTGGGAGACCAGGATGGAGCCCCTGGCAAGAATCTGGGGAATGAACTAGCAGATGGAAGATGTCTCCCTCTCTCTCTCTCTCTCTCTCCCTCCCTCCCTCCTCCTCTCCCCCCTGTTTCTCTGCCTTTGAAATAAAAATAAAGAAAATCAATAAAAAGTAAATTAAATAAAGTTTAAAAGCATAAACCAAAAATGATTTATGCCAAATATATTTATCACATATGTGACGAGCAGCTGTGTGTCCTAAATACTGCCCTCCCGCCGGGTACATGAAGATGAATAAGGCATAGGTCCTGCCCCAGAGCAAGTGCCTGAAACTTCTTGGGGCTCCCTCCCTTCATTTCTACATCCTTTCCTCCCATTCTTCCTTGTCTGGATAAAGTGCTAATGAATCTTGTCTTAGTCCATTTTCTGTTGCTGTAACAATATATCCCAGGCCAGGTAATTTATAAAGAGTAGAAGTTTTTTGGCTCATGATTCTGGAGGACGGGAAGTCTTGAGAACTTGGTGCAGTACCTGCTCAGCATCTGGTGAGGGCTTTCTTGCTGCATTATCACATGGCAGAGGGCATCACATGGCAAGACAGAGCCCTGCCTGCTGGTTCAGGTCTTTCTTCTCGATAAGCCACTATTGCCCATCGTGGAGGCCTGACTCTTATGACCTCATCTACTTCTCATTATGTTCCAAAAGCCTCATCTCCAAATACTCTTAGCATATGGTTTTGTGGATTGAGTTTTCAACACATGAATTTTGGGGGGCCACATTAAAACTACAACTCACCTGGAATCAGACCTAATCGAATAAGGAAGAGTAAAGAAATCAGTTCCTCTCCAGGACATTCAGTGGACAGAAGTTTCTGCCAGGTACAGAGTTAGCAAAGAGGAAAGCATGATTGACTTCTTAGGGTAGGCGTTGGGAATCCTGGACAGGGCAACTTCTGAGTGAGTTTTAAAGGATGAAAAGACACTGCAGAAGCTTAAGGTACTCTGAGAGAAGAAACTACCTGTGCAACAGGCCTACAGGAGAAATAGGGCCGTGTGTTCCAGAAACAATAAATAGTTGGGTTATTTCTGCAGTACAAAGTTCAGTAGAATGAAGGTGGTGGTAGTGGTGAGAGATGGAGCTGGGTAATAGGCGATGTTTTCAGTGCTACGATCTCTTGTGTTCGGGCAGCTTTCCAACTAAGAGAATGGTAGAGTCTGTAATATTGTTGGTGAAGTTACTAACCCAGACTTGAAGCCATGTGTTGCAATTTTCCATCACCTTTTTTTCATAGAATTCTGCAAGGTTCCGTTGTCATCCGGCAACATTGTAGTGTTTCTTGTATGAGTAGTTGTAGGAATGAAAATGAAGGTGCTCCCTGAAGCCTGCAGTGTCGCTGGGGACACAGAATATACCCACATATGTAGATTAGAGCACTTGCCAAGCAATCTACAGGTTAGCGCCAACTACAATTGTGAAGACGGAATCTAAGTGCAATCTCGACACAGGGTTATGTGAATGATTCAGAATGTGTGGGGTTAACAAGAAACCACCAGATGTTTGTCTTAAGAAAAACAGCTTCCATCAGAGATAGCTGAGTATGGAAAATGCAAAATTGAGAGATACTTGTAAACTGAAGATTTGTTAGTGTTTTAGAGTCTGTTGTTAAGAAATGCCCTGGGGTGGGCACTGTGGCGCAGCAGGTTAACACCCTGGCCTGAAGCGCTGGCATCCCATATGGGTGCCGGTTCGAGACCTGGCTGCTCCACTTCCGATCCAGCTCAATGCTATGGCCTGGGAAAGCAGTTGAAGATGGCCCAAGTGATTCGGACCCTGCACCCACATGGGAGACCCAGAAGAAGCTCCTGGCTCCTGGCTCCTGGCTCCTGGCTCCTGGCTTCGGATTGGCTCAGCTCTGGCTGTTGCGGCCATATAGGGAGTGAACCAGCAGATGGAAGACCGCTCTCTCTCTGCCTTTACCTTTCTGTAATTCTGCCTTTCAAATAAATAAATCTTTTTTTTTTTTTTTTTGTGACAGGCAGAGTGGACAGTGAGAGAGAGAGACAGAGAGAAAGGTCTTCCTTTGCCGTTGGTTCACCCTCCAATGGCCGCCGCGGAGGCGCGCTGCGGCCGGCGCACCGCGCTGATCCGATGGCAGGAGCCAGGAGCCAGGTGCTTTTCCTGGTCTCCCATGGGGTGCAGGGCCCAAGCACCTGGGCCATCCTCCACTGCACTCCCTGGCCACAGCAGAGAGCTGGCCTGGAAGAGGGGCAACCGGGACAGAATCCGGCGCCCCGACCGGGACTAGAACCCGGTGTGCCGGCGCCGCTAGGCAGAGGATTAGCCTAGTGAGCCGCGGCGCCGGCCAATAAATCTTTTTTTTTAAAAAAAGAAAAATACCCTCCAGGGCTGGTGCAGTGCCAACATCCCATATGGGTCCCGGCTGCTCCACTTCTGATCCAGCTTTCTGCTATGGCCTGGGAAAGCAGTAGAAGTAGAAGATGGTGCAAGTCCTTGGGCCCCTGCACCCAAGGGTTAGTGCTGATCACTGAGCATGTTTCACACTTTGATGAACTCAAATGTATGTGATGCCTTTGAATCATGCTTCAAAGGAAGAGTGAGGAAACCTTTCACTTTCTGAGCATGTGCTTTGTACATTGTTTGCCCAGACGCATTTGCTAAAGTAGAGATGGCTCTGTTTTGAAAAATGAAGTTTGGTAAGAGGGGCTTTAGTACCATTTCAGTTCTATTAAGTTAATTTAGTAGATGTATGTCTATGTCTGTGTACACACACCCCTAACTACCACCAGCAGGACGAAATAGTGTTGAAAAACTCAAAATGGTTCGGAAAGCAGGGGCCATCAAAACATTCATATTGAATGACTTGGAAACTGTGCTTTCTCAATTATTTTGAAATAATTCAAAAGAAGGAAAAGTCTAAAAGTCCATTATTGGCTTGTCTACATACAGAAAAATTGGGGAAAGGAAACTTGAAAGTCAACATAGGGGAAAAGTTAGGTAAATAATGATGCATCATCCAAATGGAATATTATTGCAACACTGAAAATGACTGTTATTAAAACTATGTTCAACAGAATGTTTACAGTAGAAAGAAACAATGAATACAAAATTATATGTACACTGATTGCAGCTGTGTATAAGATGAATTGCATGTGGACAACTAGAAAGGAAAATGAATAATGAAAACAGCTGTTGTTCTGGTGTAGTGGAATTATGGGCAAATTTCTAAACTTTATTGAGAGTTTTTTTCTTCAATAAGTAAAATTAGGAAAATTTAAAGAGTTTCAGATTGCCAGCAAATTAAAACTATTATCCTAGAAGTTTTGCAGCAAAGAGAAGGAAAGACTGTGGAATCCGAGCTCTTCTCTGTGTTTTCTCATTGGCCAAAATAATTGCACCCAGGGAAAGAAGAAAACTTGTGCTTCCTTAGTAAGATAAAAAATGAACGTTCTGCGCACATGATACCGAATGGCCTCCTGGGGAAGTCAGCAATGGTTAAGAAAATCCACGTTCCCCTCCACCCTCCCCCTCCTCTGCCAACAACTGATCCACTTTCCGTCTCTGTGGATTTGCCTATTGTAAACATTTCATAGAAATCAAATCATAAAATATGTGGCCATTTTGACTGGCTTTTTTCCTTTTGCATAATGTTTTCAAGATTCATCCATGCTGTAGCATGAATCAGTAGTTTGTTCCTTCTTATGGTCAGATGACATTCCATTGTGTGGTATAACACATTGTAACTTTCTCTACTCATCAGTTGGTAGAGGTTTGGATCCGATTGTTTCCTTTTTTTTTTTTTTTTGGTTGTCGTAATTAGTGCTGCAGTGAGCATTTGGATCATGTCCAGATTTTTGTGTGGACATATGTTTTCAGTTCTTAGGGAGAATATACCTAGGAATGGAATTGCTGGGTCATCTGGTAAGTCTGTGTTTAACTTTTTGAAGAATTGCCAAACTCTATCCAGAGCGGCTGCACCATTGTGTATCCCCACTAGCAGAGGATGAGGGCTCCCTGGTGATGTTTTAACATCCCTTCCAGTTCTTAATGCAGTGTTTGTTATGCAGTAAACATTGACTAGGTGCTAACTGTTCTGACTGATATCTTCCTTATTATTGTTAGGGATTAAAAATGGTTATTTATAAAGCGCTAGGACAAACAGAGCTACTGTCAGCTGGAGGGGACTAACCTGGGGTTGAGACAATCAATATCTTAAAAAGAAAAAAGATTTATTTACTTGAAAGGGAGTGTGGCAGAGAGGCAGAGAGAGAGAGAGAGAGAGAGAGAGAGAGAGAGAATGAATGAACGCACGCGAGCTTCTGGTTTACTCCCCAAATGACCACAATAGCCAAGACTGGGCCAGGCCAAAGCCAAGAGCCAGGAACTCTGTCCAGGTCTCCCATGTGGGTGGTAGGGGCCCAAGTACTTAGGCCATATGCCACTGCTTCCCAGGTGCTTAAAAAGAAACTAGATTGGAAGTGGAACAGCTTGGACTGAAACTGGCAGTCCCATAGGAGTGCAAGCAGTGGCTTAAACCCCTGAGCCCTAGTGCAGCCCCTGCTCAGTGTCTTGACCCACTTTTAACCTTTTCTCACACACCAATTGGTGAACTCTGGAATAAATTGTGTAAATTTTAATTTTATTGTGAGTCGGTATTGAATTTTGTGCATAGTAAGAAAATCAACATGTTTTGGCATTAGCAAAGTGGCTAGAAATAATGGCCTAATTAACTCTGTGGCTTCCTCTACACATGTAAACATGATGTTGTGGCTGATAACGTAATGCATTGGGTATAGCTACATCAGAGGAAAAAATAGTGCATATTTTGGATTATTCAACTGGCCTCTGAATTCTAGCTTCTTGTGGTCACTTGGACTTTAGAGAGAATTTGAGTGATGGTGTTGGACTGTAAGCTCTAGATCTTTGGATTCATCAGACCTTGGAGAAGGGAGCCCGTGGGGATTGGAAGTCCACGTAAGTGAGGCTTTTGTGGAAGTATCTGATATTCTGCAGTATTTTGAAAGTTACATCTTTGGGCTGGCACTGTGGCATAGCGGGTAAAGTTGCCGCCTGCAGTGGCACTGCATATGGGCACTGGTTCGAGTCCCGGCTGCTCCACTTCTGATCCAGCTCTCTGCTATGGCCTGGGAAAGCAGTAGAAGATGGCCTAAGTGCTTGGGATTCTGCATCCATGTGGGAGACCTGGAGGAAGCTCCTAGCAGCTGGCTTCAGATTGGAGCAGCTCCAGCCTTTGCAGCCAATTGGGGAGTGAACCAGCAGATGGAAGACGTCTCTCTCTCTGCCTCTCCTCTCTGTGTGTAATTCTGATTTTCAATTAAATAAATACATCTTTAAAAAAAAACCCAACCTTTAAAAAAAAAAAGGTTATGTCTTTGTTTTCATGTAATGCATTTGTTCTCTGCCTTTTCCTTTTAGGTCTGAGGGACTTTAGAATTTTATGATGAGAGGTGTACTGTTTTCTTTTTAAAATTCCATTAATGGCACATAAATATATTTATATTATATCATAGTAAGTTAGAAATCATAATAATAATAAAAAACTAACACCAATGAACCTATCACAACTTAAGAATTTTAAGTTACAGTTTGTCTGTGTTAGCAAGTGCTGGAAATGGGGCAGAAACCTAAACATTCTCATCCTAAGCCCAGTGCTCTTCATCGTAAATACATGATTCCTCAATTGATAAATAATTAGAATGTGGATTGTTGTGCATCAAATTGAAGTCATTGGTGACAGCAGATGTTGGTGAGGGTGCGGAGAAACTGGATCAGTCCCGCATTGCTGGTGGGAATGTAAAATGGTATAACTGGGGCTGGCACTGTGGCGTAGCAGGAAAAACCTCTGCCTGTGATGCCAGCATCCCATGTATGCACTGGTTCGAGTTCCAGCTGCTCTGCGTCTGATCTAGCTCCCTACTAATGCTCCTGGGAAAGCCGCAGAAGATGGCCCAAGTCCTTGGGCCCCTGCACAGTTCTAGGCTCCTGGCTTCGAACTGGTCCAGCCCTGGCTGTTGCAGCCATTTGGGGAATGAGCCACGGGATAGAAGATCTATCTCCCTACCCCTGCCGCCCCCATAACTGTGCGTTTCAAATAAATAAATCCAATCTTTTAAAAAAAATGGTATAACCACTCTGCGAAACAGCCTGGCAGATTCTTTAAAAACTAAACATGTAATTATCATATGACCTAGCAATTGTACTTCTAGGTGTTTATTCCAGAGAAATGAAAACTTCTTTTTATGTAAAACCATGTACACAATAAATGTTTTCAGCAGCTTTGTTTGAATATCCCAAAACTAGAATCAATCCAGATGTCCTTTGTCCTTCAGCAGGTGAATGGTTAAACAAACTGTGGCACATGCATACTGTGTACTACTCAGCAATAAAATGGAAAGAACTACTGATCTGTACAACATCTTTGTCCTTTTGGGCTGCTATAATAAATGCCATCAAGCGAGTGGCTTATACACCACTGAAATTTATTTCTCAGTCTTGGGAGGCCAAGAAGTCCAAGATCAAGGTACTTAGATATTCAGTGTCTGGTAAAGGCTCACTTTCTGGTTCATAGAACAGTGCCTTCTAGCTATGTTCCCAGGAGGTGGGAAGGACAGGCATTAATGCATTAATCTCATTAATGATGGCTTTGCCCTAATGACCTAGGCACCTCCCCAGCCTCCACCTCCTGATGCCATCACATTGGGCACTAGGTTTCCAGGTGAGTTTTGGTAGGAACACAAATATTCAGACCACAGAATACAGTAACCTGGGTGGATCTCCAGGGAGTTATGCTGAGTGAAAAAAAAAAAAAAAAGCCAACTTCAAAAGTTTACATGCTGTATGAATCATTTAAATGCCTTTCTTGAAATTGTAGAGCTAGGGAACTGATTCATGGTTGCCAGGGAATAGGAAAGGAGGTAGAGGTGGATGTGGTTATTAAAGAAAAACATGAGGGATTCTTGTAGTGATGGAAATGGTTGTGTACACAACCCTACAGACAAGAGTTTAGAGAACTGAATGTATCCACCCACTCACAAAATGAGAACAAGTAAAACTGGAATTCTGAATAAAATCAATGGATTGTATCAGTGTCAGTGTCATAATTGAGATATTAGAATTTTTCAAAATGTTAACTTTGGAGAAAACTCAGCAAAAGGATTTCTAAAGATTTCTTTATTTGAAAGGCAGAGCACAGAGAGAGAGAGAAAGATAGAGAGAGATAGGGAGGGAGAGAGTAAGAGAGAGAGAAAGAAAATCTTCCATCTGCTGATTTAATTCCTAGATGGCCACAATAGCCAAGTCTGGGCCAGGCCAAATCCAGGAACCAAGAAATCTATATAGGTGTCCAATATGGGTAGCAGGGGCCCACATACATGGGTCATCTTCTGCTGCCTTCCCAGGAACATTAGTAGGGAGCTGCATCAGAAGCAAAATATCCAGGACTTGACCAGCATTCCCATTGGCATGTCAGCCTTACAAGTGGAAGCTTAACCCACCATCCCCCAGCAAAAGGATTTCTGTATTATATGATTCTAAAAATATCCTCAATTTTTTATTTAATATATTTTTTAAAATATTTATTTATTTGAAAGAGTTACACAGAGAGAGGG
Organism: Oryctolagus cuniculus; assembly: GCF_051225735.1. NCBI lineage: Eukaryota > Metazoa > Chordata > Mammalia > Lagomorpha > Leporidae > Oryctolagus > Oryctolagus cuniculus. The sequence goes on from NC_142873.1 coordinate 78,479,196, forward strand.
AGAGATCTTCCATCTGCTGGTTCACTCCCCAGATGGCTATAACAGCTAGCTCTGGGCTAGGCCAAAGTCAGCAGTCAGGAGTTTCATCCAGGTCTCCCACATGGGTGCAGGGCCCCAAGCACTTGGGCCATCTTTTACTGCTTTTCCCAGGCCAATAGCAGAAAGCCACATCTGAAGTGGAATAAGAACCAGCACCCATATGGGATGCTGGTGTTGTAGGCAGCTATGCTACAACATCGACCCTTAACCCAATTTTTTAAAAAGATTTATTTTATTTATTTGAAAGACAGAGTTAGAGAGGTAGAGACTGGGGGAGGGGGAGAAGTGGGGGTCTTCCAATTGCTGGTTCACTCTCCAGATGGCCTCAATGGCCAGAGCTGAGAATGATCTGAAGCCAGGAGCCAGGAGCATCTTCTGGTGTCCCACATGTGTGCAGGGGCCCAAGGACGTGGGCCATCCTCCACTGCTTTCCCAGGCACACTAGCAGGGAGCTAGATCAGGAGTGGAGTGGCTGGGACTCAAACCAGCACCCATATGGGATGCTGGTGCTGCTGGCCCCCAAAATTTTTTAAAAAACCAATTTTAAATAATATTTTGATTCAAATTTCAAGAAGTATTCTTTTTATTATCTGATGACTACTTAGGATTAATAAGTCATTTATTATTAAATGAACTATTGGAATGGAAGGGGCTTTGAATGATTTACTCTAGTCCTGGCACCCTTACCAGTAAAGTAGTTGTTCAATATAATCTCATTTTAGTTACAGCTAGACAGGGGATTCCTGAAAAGTTTTCACTATTAGCTTTTTATCTTTTCCCCTATATTTAATATGGATAACTTAGATAGTTTTTTTTAATGTTTATTAATTTTTATTTGTTCCAAAGGCAGAGTGACAGAGAGAGGCAGATAAGAGATGCTCCATCCTCTGGCTCACTCCCCGCATGCCTACAACAGTCACAGCTGGACCAGGCCAAAGTCAGGAGCCAGGAACTCAGTCTGGGTCTCTGATGTGGGTGGCAAGAACTCAAGTGCTTGAGCCATCATTCGCTGACTCCTGGGCACATCAGCAGGAAGCTGAGTTCAGAAACCAGGGCAGGGTTTGATCCCAGGCACATCAGTGGGAATCCCAAGTAGTAGCTCTAACCCAGTGTGCCACAATGTCTGCCCCTGGCCCTAGGCTTCTCTGGGTTCAGTCAACCTACAAATAATTGTATCAGGTGATTCTGATTCAAGAGGTCAACAATTATGAAGAATGAATCATATGATATGTAAGTAAGAGCCCTTTAAATTCCTTTGGATCTGTGATTAAGCGAGAATCTTGAGAGCAAAGTACTGATAAAATTTTTCAAACATCCACATGTTGAAAAAGAATGTTTGACCAAACTGAGAGTAAGTACTTGTTCTGACTCAGAAAGGAGCTTGCCTTTGGTTTTATTCATGTTGAAGGAGCCCCTGCCCTATCCCCTAACTTTGGTCGGCTTGACCACATGATTTATTTGGTGAAAAGAAGGTAAAGACTCTTGCACTGGTGACACAGGTAGGGGAAGCCTGCTAGGATGAGGAATGTCAAAGCATTAGATAAACTCTGAAAATATCGTATTCATTTAATCCATTTTTTTGTAAATGAAGTTCAACAAAGTAACTGGTCCATCTTTCCCCAACCTCAAACAGTATGAGTCAGGTCATTTAAATGATTGTTGATGTTGAAAAACAGATGCAAATAAATTGTATTCTACCTTTTGGGGTGCTTAGGTTGTAGCTTGAGCAATCTGGGTGACTCTCTCTCTGCTCTGCCACCTTGAGCAAATCACTGGAGACTTCCCTTAGGGTTCTTTGGACTTGAATTAGATTCTAATCCAACCTGTTCCCAGACTGCTGGACATGTGCCCAGAGCGAGTGAGCTGTCCTGTGGAAGCCCTCACTCTAGCCTGTCTTTTCAGGTCGTCATGGTCAAACATTGCACCTGCTTGCTCTTTTCGAACCCTGCACCTGACCCAAGTGTATTTACTGTGTATCAGGCACAGCTTTCATTGTATCTTTGTACCTCAGAGTACAAAACATATGGTACTGTGTGTTACCTAACTCAATACTTGATGTAGTAAAAGTACAGATTACTCATGGTAATGATACAGACGCATCAATTTCCAAACAATGATTTCCTCTGAGGACAAAAGGAGAGATGAGAAATGGAAGGTGAAAGGACTTAGGTCTGGCGCTAACATTTTATTTATTCTTAGAAAATTCAAATGGCAAACTTTGTGGTGTTTGTTTACAAACATGTGGGTACAGAGCTGCCTGTTGTAATACTTCCTCTCATTTTCTGAACAGACTTATTTTTTCCCTGTACTTTGAAACATTTCTCTCCCCTTTGATTCTCAAGCAGAGAGAAAATAGAAGTCTCCTGGTAGGGACTCTCCTGCCTCCCACCCCAGCCACACATACGTGCCCCCTTGGCCTTCCTCCAGCTACCCCTGAGCCCAAGCCCAGCCCCTTGGTCTCCTGTCTGCACCCCTTCCCTCTAACCACTCAGGAACCTTGTTCTGTCCTCTGTCAACATCTCCTTGTATCCAGCCTCTTCCTGTCAGCATTTAAATGTCTTTTACAAACCTCCGCCTCAAGCCCGCTAATGTCACACTCCCCACTTGCTAGTGCAGCTTATCATTACAGGCAGCTGCCTGGTGGTCTTCCTTTTCACACTTCCTACTCCTCAGACCATTCCCGTCTGGCTTTTCCACGACGTTGACCTTCAGCACTGACTTCTGGGTCACTAGTGCTAACGGATGCTTCTTTATTTTTTCGGTTCGTCATCCTGACCACTCTGCTTCTCGAAACCCTTCCCGTGATACCCATGTTGCACCATTCTGGTTTTCTCCCATCCTGTCTGCTTCTCCCTGCTCTCCTATCAGCTCTGCTTTTCCTACCGAACCAGTAAATGGTGACAGTTCTTGGGCTTCAGTCCTAAACTCTTTTCTCACTATAGATTTTTTTTTTTTTCTCAACAGTGATGGCAGTTATTCCCATGGTTTCTGTTACTTTCTCTGTAACCACCAAAGCTCTCCCTGCAGCCCTGACTCTGGTCTCAGTCATAGACCTGGACATCCAGTTGGCCCCCATTTGCCATTGAGTGACTGGGAGACACATCCATTTCAATATGAACAAAACTGAACTTAAGGGAGATTACCCCCCTCCCCCAGCATTTCTGTCCTCCAGCAGCCCCTGTTTTTAGACTGACACCACACAGGGAGGGAGGGCATTGAGGTGCAGAGAATTAAACCACCACTTGGGATCCCACATTTCATATTGGAGTGCCGGTTCAAGTCCCAGCTACTGCATTTCTGATCCAGCTCCCTGCAAAGGTGCCTGGGAGGCAGCAGAGGATGGCTCAAGTATGTGCGTCCATTTTGTCCATGTGAAGACCCAGATGGAGCCCCAGGCTCTTGACTTTGGCCTGGCCCAGCCCTGGCTGTTTCGGGCATTTAGAGAGTGAACCAGCAGATAAAAGATCTCTCTCTCTTCCTCCCCAACACCCCCATGTGTGTACATACCACTTTAGCTTGCAAATAAATAAAAATCTTTTTTTAAAAAATCCCAGAAGACTTCTGTTTTCTCTCTGGGAATAAAGGAAGAGAGCGACTCAGAGCCTCAGAAAAGTTGCTGTACTCCCATATGGAATGGAATGTGAGTGTCTTTTTTTTTTTTATTTTTTTTTTATTTTTTTATTTTTGACAGGCAGAGTGGACAGTGAGAGAGAGACAGAGAGAAAGGTCTTCCTTTGCCGTTGGTTCACCCTCCAATGGCCGCCGCTGCAGCCGGCGCACCGCGTTGATCCGATGGCAGGAGCCAGGAGCCAGGTGCTTTTCCTGGTCTCCCATGGGGTGCAGGGCCCAAGCACCTGGGCCATCCTCCACTGCACTCCCTGGCCATAGCAGAGAGCTGGCCTGGAAGAGGGGCAACCGGGACAGAATCCGGCGCCCCGACCGGGACTAGAACCCGGTGTGCCGGCGCCGCAAGGTGGAGGATTAGCCTATTGAGCCACGTCGCCGGCGGAATGTGAGTGTCTTAACCACATTAACTTAGAAAAAATGCTTACCCCCTATTATGTATTTTATGAAAAGCTGGGAGGGAGGAGTTTAGAATCTCTAAACACAAAGAAATGTTAAATGTATAAGGTGATAGAAATACTAATTACCCTACTTTGTTCATTATACATTGAATATATGTATAGGAGTAGCACACTGTACCCCATAAATATGTATAATTATTATATATCAATTAAAATTTAAAATAGGGGCCAGTGTTGTGGCATAGAAGCTAATGCTGCCACACCTCAGCGTCAGCATCCCATATGAATACCGGTTCAAGTCTCTCTCCTCTGCTCCACTTCTGATCCAGTTCCCCGCTAATGGCCTGGAAAACAGCATAAGATGGCTTGAGTGTTTGGGTCCCTGTACCCACTTGGGAGACCTGGAATAAGCTCCTGGCTCCTGGCTTCGGTGTGACCCAGCCCTGGCCATTGTGGCCATTTGAGGAGTGAACCAGCAGATGGAAGATCTCTCTCTCTCTCTTTTTTTTTTTTTTTAAGAAACGTTTATTGATTTGAAAGAAAGAGTTACAGTAAAGCAGAGGCAGAGAGAGAGAGAGAAAGAGACAGATCTTCCTTCCATCTGCTGGTTTTCTCCCCAAATGGCTTCAATGGCTGGGCTGGGCCAGGAAGAAGCCAGGAGCCAGGATCTTCATTCTGGATCCCACAGGGGTGCAGGGGCCCAAGCACTGGGCCATGGTCGGCTGCTGCTGATTTGCCAGGTGCATTAGCAGGGAGCCAAATCAGAATTTGAGTAGCTAGGACTTGAACCAGCACCCATATAGCATGCTGGCACTGCAGACGGCAGCTGAACCGCTATGCCGTAGCGCCAGCCCCCAAAATAACTTTCTCCATCTCTCTCTCTTTCTGTATCTTTCTCTGTGTAACTCTTTCAAATAAATAAAATATTTTTTAAAATAATGATTTTATTAATAAACAATATAATTTGGTAGCAAAAAAGTTTTTTATTTTCTATTTAAGTTTACCCATTAAATATATAGAAATTTTTGGATTAAACTCTTAACTCATAATTCAACACTATTCTAATTCTCCCTTATATTGCACACTCACACATTCTGTTACCCTTTAGGAATACTTAGAACAGTGGAGATGGGGGAAGTAAGTCCACAAAATAAATCAATTTATATACAAAACTATATATCTTTGTGTCTATAAAGCAATGTAAGTACAAATAATTGTTACTTTAGTTAAAAAAGAGCTCTCATTTTTATTTAGGTAATATATCTAAAAGAACAGCAAAATCTCTCTAAAACCTTAAAGAATTTTTAATCTTAGCATTTATGGACTGCTGTATGCCAATGTCTTTCCATTTCTCTATTTTCTCAGTTAATTTGTCCAAGTCACACCCTAAAGTTCCCATCAATTAAAAATATAAATCTTAAGTTATTCTGTTATTCCCATGAATAGCAAACATTTAAGGATTCTAACTGAGCTCAGACACTGACTTAGGATTATTCCCAGGATAGGATCGGTTGGGATGGTAAGCTCACACATACTGATCCAGATTGAATTGCATTCTAATTCAGAGACCCTCTTTAATGATCAGAGGTAACTTAGGCTCCTTTCTCCAAGGAGCTCAGCCCCTTTGCATTCATAGCCAGACGGTTGGGTCCCTAGATTTGATGGAGACCCCAGAGTGTCATGAGAAGAGCAGGATGCTGGATCTGTTGCTAACTGAGCAGAAACACTCCCTGCCAGGTCCCACGTGCCGGGCCTTATCCCGCTGCTCTCCACTTTTTTCATCATGCATCTCCATTGGGAGGTTTTTTTTGAGCATATGCCACTCAGTATCTGAGCCACTATATTAATGCGGTGTATATTATCTTACTACCATGAGTAGGAATTTTCAAATATATGTAATATTTTGCCCAAGACACTAAGTTAAAGCTCAGGGAAAATTAGTAACTCACTCAACATCATGTAACTTAGTAATTGAGAGGTATTTGACAAATCCCAAGACATTTGAGACCTCAGTTATAAATTAAAGACTCTGTGGAGTCCTTTTATATGCGATCATGTTCAAAGCCTCTTCTAGTTCTTTTTTTTTTTTTTTTTTTTTTGATAGGCAGTTTTAGAGAGAGAGACGGAGAGAAAGGTCTTCCTTCCGTTGGTTCACTCCCCAAATGGCCAGTGCGGCCAGCGCAATGCGCTGATCCGAAGCCAGGAGCCAGGTGATTCCTCCTGGTCTCCCATGTGGATGCAGGGCCCAAGCACTTGGGCCATCCTCCACTGCCCTCCCAGGTCACAGCAGAGAGCTGGAAGAGGAGCAACTGGGACAGAATCTGGCGCCCCGACCAGGACTAGAACCCAGGGTGCTGGCACCGTAGGTGGAGGATTAGCCAAGTGACCCGTTGTGCTGGCCAGATTCCTGCCACCTTCGAGGAGACCTTTGTTGACTTCCTGACTTCCAGCTTCAGCTTGGCCTAGCCCAAGCCATTGTGAGCATTTGGGGAGTGAAACAATGGTTGGGAGCTCTCTGCCTCTCTCTCTCTCTCACAATTAATTCACTAACACAGTGTTAAATTTTCATGATCTTGGGGCTGGCGCTGTGGCACAGTGGGTTAACGCCCTGTCCTGAAGTGCTGGCATCCCATATGGTTGCCGGTTCAAGACCTGGCAGCTCCATTTCCGATCCAGCTCTCTGCTGTGGCCTGGGAAAGCAGTACAAGATGGCCCAAGTACTTGGGCCCCTGCACCTACATGGGAGACCCAGAAGAAGCTCCTAGCTCCTGGCTCCTGGCTCCTGGCTTTGGATCGGTGCAGCTCCAGCCATTGCGGCCAATTGGGGAGTGAACCAGCGGATGGAAGACCTCCCTCCCTCCCTCTCTCTCTCTCTCTCTGTTTCTCTCTCTCTCTGCTTCTCCTCTCTCTCTGTGTAACTCTAACTGTCAAATAAATAAATCTTAAAAAAAAAGTTTTCCTGATCTTTGTTATCATTTAAAACTCCATCAGTATCTTGTATATTAGATATGTGCTGTGTATTCAAGAGATTCATAGCAGCAGTCTCTACAAACATCATTTACAAAGTACCTGCTACCTTAAGCACCATAAAGTCATGTCTATCTGTATATTTTCATGAGAACTTTTCAGTAATTATTTTTCATCATTTTCCCATATGGAAGGATGAATCCTATTATTTTTCTGAGTATTTGTGTTGTGGTAAATAACTGTGAGTGTAGAGGGCGCCTCAGCTCTCTGAGATGCCATGGCAAGAACGTTGTCGTTTAGAAATAGTCTCTGCATTTTCTTTGGGAATCAGCTCCTCTCCTTCTAAGTAAAAATTGCTACGATCAAAACAGCTGTCATTTGTCTGTGAAGCATTTTCTACAGGTTTTGTTTTTAGCTTTCTTTTGAATTTTGAGAGAAATGAGAGCACGAATTTGTATTAACACCTGTCTGAGAAGTGACAGAGTTAGGTGGCCATCTGGTTTGCATGGCTTGTCATATTTTCAAAATAGATTCTGCCATTCCGCACAGATTGTTGGGCTATTCTAAAGCTGCGGCGACCGTCAGCAGTTTACTATCAAACTGAAAGGTAAGTGCTGGTGGTGTTCACCCAGAAAGGAGCCTCTGTGTTCCCTGCAAGACTGCAGAGGGACAGGTTAAGGCCATAATTCTCATCCCCTGGGCCCATGTGACCTGAAGGCGCATCTTAGAGTCTTCTGTGTTTTCATTATTCTAGGTCAGGCCCCAGGAATTCACCCTCAGGAGCTTTTTTTTTTTTTTCTCCTGACAGGCAGAGTTAGACAGTGAGAGAGAGAGAGACAGAGAGAAAGGTCTTCCTTTTCCATTGGTTCACCCGCAAATGACCGCTACGGTCATTCTTTAAAATTTTAAAAAAATTTTTAAAAAAATTTTTAAAAAATTTTTAAAAATTCCTGTAGATGCGTTTTTATTTTTTCTTATTTATTTGAAAGGCAGAGTTACACTGAGAGAGGAGAGGCAGAGAGAGAGAGAGAGAGAGAGAGGTCTTCCATCCCATGGTTCACTCCCCAGATGGCCACAACGGTCAGAGCTGTGCTGATCTGAAGCCAGGAGCTTCTTCCCAATCTCCCATGTAGGTGCAGGGGCCCAAGGACTTGGGCCATCTTCTACTGCTTTCCCAGGCCATAGCAGAGAGCTGGCTCGGAAGTGGAGCAGCAGGGACTTGAACCAGTGCCCATATGGGATGCTGGCACTGCAGGCAGCAGCTTTAACCTGCTGTGCCACAGTGCCGGCCCCAACATTCAATGATTCTTACAAATGCACTTCTTCTACCTTGCCCAGTCCTATAGGTGATTTTTGTCTTGGCTTTTAAAAAATATGCCCTCTGACTCTTTAGCATTCCATATGGCAAAGGTCCAGGCAGGCTTAGGTCTGTGGGGCATTGAGTACAGCTGGTGAATGACCACCTCCAGAATGCCACAGTACGGAACTGCAGGAATGTACCTAGGAAAATTTATTTCAAAGTGATTCCAGGAAGCAAGAGAGCTAGTCAAATTTTAAAGCACCTGCAGGACAGAGATAACATAGTCAAATGCAAGTATCTTAAGAGCTCCTAAGGCTGGCCAGCACCGCGGCTCACTAGGCTAATCCTCCGCCTGTGGCGCCAGCATCCCGGGTTCTAGTCCCGGTCGGGGCGCCGGATTCTTTCCCGGTTGCCCCTCTTCCAGGCCAGCTCTCTGCTGTGGCCAGGGAGTGCAGTGGAGGATGGCCCAAGTGCTTGGGCCCTGCATCCGCATAGGAGACCAGGAGACGCACCTGGCTCCTGGCTTCAGATCAGCGCGGTGCGCCGGCCGCAGCGTGCCAGCCGTGGCGGCCATTGGAGGGTGAACCAACGGCAAAGGAAGACCTTTCTCTCTGTCTCTCTCTTTCACTGTCCATTCTGCCTGTCAAAAAAAACAAAAACAAAAACATTTATTTAATAAATAGAAATTGGATTATAGGGGTAGAAGCTTGCTTTGAAAGCAATGAAACTGCATGTATCAAAAATATTTTTCTAAAAGATTTATTACTTATTTGAAAGGCAGAGTGACAGAAAGAGAGAGGGAGAGACAAAAGATCTTCCATCCACTGGCTCACCCGCTCAAATGGCTACAACAGCCCAGGCTGGGCCAGTCTGAAGCCAGGAGCCTGGAATTTCATCTGGACCTCCCGCATGGGTGGCAGAGGCCTAAGCACTTGGACCATCTTCTACTGCTTCCCAGGGGCATTAGCAGGGAGCTTAGTCAGAAATGAAACAGCCAGGCCTCAGGGGATGCTGGAGTCACAGGCAGGAGCTTAACCCACTGCACCACAACGCCAGCCCCTCTTATAAATCCTGAAAACTGCATAATAACCTTTGACCTAGAAATTTTACTTTCTGAAATCTCTTCTGAAGAAATAACCAGGGAGCCGGTGCCGCTGCTCACTAGGCTAATCCTCCACCTAGCGGCGCTGGCACCCCAGATTCTAGTCCCGGTTGGGGCGCCGGATTCTGTCCCAGTTGCTCCTCTTCCAGTCCATCTCTCTGCTGTGGCCAGGGAGTGCAGTGGAGGATGGCCCAAGTCCTTGGGCCCTGCACCCCATGGGAGACCAGGAGAAGCACCTGGCTCCTGGCTTCAGATCAGCGCGATGCGCTGCCCGTGGCAGCCATTGGAGGGTGAACCAACGGCAAAAGGAAGACCTTTCTCTCTGTCTCTCTCTCTCACTGTCCACTCTGCCTGTCAAAAAAAAAAAAAAAAAAAAAAAAAAAAGAAAAAAGAAAAGAAAAGAAAAGAAAAGAAATAACCAGGGCCAGCGCTGTGGCGCAGTGGGTTAATGCCCTGGCCTGAAGTGCTGGCATCCATATGGGCGCTGGTTCAAGACCCAGCTGCTCCACTTCCAATCCAGCTCTCTGCTATAGCCTGGGAAAGCAGTAGAAGATGGCCCAAGTCCTTGGGCACCTGCACCCACGTGGGAGATCTGAAGGAGGCTCCTAGCTCCTGGCTTTTGATCGGTGCAGCTCCAGCCATTGCGGCCAATTGGGGAGTGAACTAGCAGATGGAAGACCTCTCTATCTATCTCTCTCTCTCTCTGCCTCTCCTTCTCTCTCTGTGTAACTCTGACTTTCAAAAAAAAAAATAAATCTTTAAAAAAAAAAAAGGAAATAACCAAACACTCAGGCAACTATGTCTATATTTAATACAAGAGCAGTAGAGTGAGCATAGGCTCTGAAGCCAGGTTGTCTCATTTCAAATCCTGGTCCTCCTATTTAGGACTAATACAGTCTTGGTTATCCACTGTGTGTTTCCCAGTTTCTCTGTCCATCAAATGAGGCACAGTCCCCACTCAGGAGTTATTGTTAGGGATAGTAGTCCTTCCAGTGTCACGGCATTGCCACAGCAGTGCTGTGTAACAAATTTCCCCCAAACTTGGTGGCAAACAGAAAGCACTTATGTCCCACTCGTACATCGGCATGGCAGCTGGAGTCCCACTGGGCTGTAGACAGTGGTGTGGTTCAGGGGGCTTACAGTGTCACTTATAACTTGGGCATCAGTAGACTACCAGGGACCTACCTGCAGTAGGTCTACCTGCAGTGTCTGAAGTGGAAGACGACTAGTGCAGTGCACACTCTGCTTTGTGTCCCCTCCACCAGCAGATATACTGACCAAAGCGAGTCACAAGGCTGGGCCCCATGTCAGTAAGGCAGAGAGGATGACACAGAGGGAGAGTGTGAGAATTTTCTAGGCAATTCGGGAGTCAGCAGATGATTTCAGTAAAGAGCCAGGTAGTAAATATTTTGGGTTTTGTGGACTGCGTCATTTCGGTTGCAGCCATTCCACTCTGATTATAGAAAGAGAGCAGCTCTTGATAGCATTATCACTGAATGAGGTGACTGTGTGCCAAAACAACTATTACAAAGCCAGGTGGAGCAGGCTGGATTGGGTTCATGGGCCACAGTTTTCCAACCCGACTAATTTACCATACTAGCTCCTAGAGTTCTTATAAAGATTAAATAAATTGAGAAAGTACATACAACAGTTCCAGGTGCAAAGTGATACTGATAAATACTGGTTCTCATTAATGGTGTCATCTTTTATGATTATGTGAGTGTTGTTATAGCACAATATTGGAAGTAACAAAAATGTTCAACAATAGAGATAGGGTGAAGGAAATTATTGCACACTGATACTGTGAAATGGTGTAGTGAATCTGTTTAATTATACTTTTTAAGAAAGATTTATTTATTTATTTGAAAGGCAGAGGCAGACAGAAGGAGAGGTCTTCTTCACGCTGGTGCACTCCCCAGATGGTCGCAACGGCTGTAGCTGGGCCAGTCTTATACCAGCAGCCAGAAGCTTCTTCCAGATCTCATAAATGGGTGCAGGGGCCCAAGGATTTGGGCCGTTCTCTACTGCTTTCCCAGGCCATAGCAAGGAGCTGGATCAGAAAGTGAAGCAGCTGGGACTCAAACCAGCGTCAATATGGGATGCCGGCACTGCAGGTGGTGGCTTTACCTGCTATGCTACAGTGCTGGCTCCTTAATTATACTTTTTTAAAAATATCAACTCTGATGGCAAAGGCACATGTTTATGTTAAGTGAAAAAAGATAAATTATATTTCTCATGTGACTCCAGTTTTTCTTTTTATTTATTTATTGTCAGGCAGAGTGGACAGAGAGAGAGAGACAGAGAGAAAGGTCTTCCTTTTGCCGTTGGTTCACCCTCCAATGGCCGCCGTGGCCAGTGCATTGCACTGATCCGAAGCCAGGAGCCAGGTGCTTCTCCTGGTCTCCCATGGGGTGCAGGGCCCAAGCACTTGGGCCATCCTCCACTGCACTCCCTGGCCACAGCAGAGAGCTGGACTGGAAGAGGAGCAACCAAGATAGAATCCGCTGCCCCGACCCGGACTAGAACCCGGCGTGGCAGTGCCACAGGCGGAGGATTAGCCTAGTGAGCCGCGGAGCCGGCTCCAATTTTATTTTTCTTAAAAGATAATGCATTCCATACATGCACATACATGGACAACAACCTGTCCATTTTTTCTTCCCTAGTCATTTACTGTTACCTGGTGTTGAAGTATTTTGATTCAAAGTTCACTGAGGATACTTGTAGCTCTGATGTAGTTACCATTTATATGCTACTTATGTTTTCATTGCTTAACAGATGAAAAGTTTTACCTTGGAGAAGGCTCATTAGAATGGACTAGATGGACACTTTCCAACTTGTTGCCTTTTTCTTTTTTTCTTTTTCCCCTTCAAAACAAAGTTGTTGCCTTCTCAGCCCGTGGCAGCCCATGACAGGGTAGCAACCTGTGGGAGTAGCATGGCCTCCAGGGCCCTCGGGCCAGATGCCTGCCAGCTCTTTTGGGCTCCCATTCCCCCGGCAGCCTGCATCCTTCAGTGATCCAGAGTCAGAGCGCTGATGCTCAGAGCTGCGCAGCCACCTCCACCCCTTCCTGGCCACCTTGTGTTTGGGCACACACTTGTGCTTTTCTTATGTAGCAAAAGCAAATCAGGGACCCGTCCAGTGGCATAGCAGGTAAAGCCACCGCCTGCAGTGCCGGCATCCTATATGGGCGCCAGTTCAAGTCCCGGCTGCTCCACTTCTGAACCAGCTCTCTGCTATCGCCTGGGATAGCAGTGGGGGATGGCCCAAGTCCTTGGGCACCTGCACCCATGTGGGAGACCCAGAAGAAGCTCCTGGCTCCTGGCTTCGGATGAGTGCAGCTCCAGCTGTTGCTGCCAATTGGAAAGTGAACCAGCAGATGGAAGACCGACCTCTCTTTCTCTGCCTCTCTCTCTCTCTGCCTCTCGTTCTCTTACTGTGTAACTCTGACTTTCAAATAAATCAATCAATCTTTTTTTTTAAAAGACATATCTCAAGGAGTTCTTGAACTTGGGACTTTATGTACATAAGCAAAAGATTTGTTCATAGTCATTGAGCCCATTATATGGAATGAGAACTATATTGTCAACTTGAGCATAAATATATACACCCACGAATATTCTTAATGGACTATAATAGCAGAAGGAAGAACCCGTAGTCAGTATGTAAGTCAGGTTTTTGTTACTGTTGTGGAATTCCTAAAGCAACTAACTTAATAAGGAGTAAGACTGCACTCACGCAGGTTTTGGAGGCTGCACGTGCTAGCGGCATGATGCAGGTGTCAGCGAGTGCCACAGGGCAGGTGCTGGAGTACGGGTAGAAGAAGGATGGTGGACCAGAAAGCAGAGAGAGGGAGAGAGAGAGACAGAGAGAGATAGGCTACAGTCAGCTCAAGCTTTTATAATAATCTCATGAGAACTACCTAACTATGGCACACCCCCAGCAACCTGAGGACCTTCCACCAGGCCTCACTTCGTAAACATAATTGGATTTAAGTTTCCACTCTCAGTACCATTAACTTATGACTTTGGGATTTTATTTGAGAGAGAGAGAGAGAGAGAGAGATCTTCCTGTTGGTTCACTCCCCAGTGCCCTCAACAGCTCCTGGCTCCTGGCTTCAGATCGGTGCAGCTCCGACCGTTGCGGCCATTTGGAGAGTGAATCAACGGAGGGAAGACCTCTCTCTCCATCTCTCCCTCTCACTGTCTGTAACTCTACCTCTCAAATAAGTAAAATAATTCTTTTTTTAAAAAAGAGAGAGACATTTGGATCCTAAGGATGTATTTTAAAATATGTATGTTAAATGCACCCATGCAAAATTATATTTTTTCTGATTACAAAATAATACATGTTATTATAGAAAAAAGTGTATGATAGAGAAGAAAAATAAAAATCATCCATAATTCCATGCTTCTGACATTTTGGAATAACCACCTTTGACATTTTGGTTTATTTCCTGGTAGTTTCTACAGTGTGTTAGAGGCTTTCTCTTTTTAAAAGCAAAGTTGGGAACATATCGTGCATGTTGTTTTGAAAGCTGATTTTTTCACTTCATATATCATGAGCATTTTCCCCATACTTTGACACTAATTTGGAATAGTATTTTACTGTCGCGCCTAGCCACAGAATTGAGAATTACCCCCATGCAGCTCATTCCCAGGTGCTTTTGCATTTTTTATGCTGTCAACCTCAAGCATAAGAAATATGAACCAGTATTCAGAGAAAATGTCAACATTATCTGCTCCTTGGCTCCTTGTTGAAGTCTTATTTCTAGAGTTCTTGTGCAATGGAGACAGAGAATATGCTCATGCAAATAAAATCTTTAGATGCTAGTTCAGAGGAGAACTAAAATTCTTTCCATAAACGTAAACATTTATCTTTTGGAAAGATTAAGAATGCTAAAACCCTGGCTGGTGGACTAGTGGCCTTTGACAAGGAATTCCTGTTCAAAGTTTTGTCATAAAACATTTTTCATGCTCAAAAGAACTGGAGAGCATGGGCATTTTAAATAGTCAAAAAATAACATTTTTCTTGTTTGAAATGACAAAAGTACTTTTTAAATTTTTCTTTGCATATCCTAGCTGACTTTTGATGTTTGTGAAAATTATCACTTGGGCAGTTTAAATTGGAAACATGTGGGTCTTCTGAATGATTTTTCCAGCAGCCCTCTGACTGGCAGTGAGGTGCCTTTTATAAGAGTACAAGATCCATTCCAAATAAAATTTGTTTGGATGTGTTGTGATATACAGAAAATATTTTCCCTATATCTTTCTTCATATCTTTGGTTTTACAATGAGCATGTTTTTCAAAAGTATTATTCTTACAAATTTCTAGAGTCTATAAGGAAATGATAAAAGTTTTATTTGGGGATATGGTTAAATAATCTTGTCTGATTTTTCTTCAGCAAGACTACCCCTAAAGATGCTGTGAAAGACAGCTAGCTACAGTGTTGTAAATATAACTAGAAGAAAAAAATTTTTTTCAAGATTGTTTCAGAATGATTGGTGATGACAAAACTAAAAAGAGCAAATGTATTTCCAAGCTTTTACTATGAAATGGTAAATGATGGGATGATTATATTTGAGCTTTTGCAAGTGATATATTTATTAATTTATTATATTTTCTGAGTGTTCAAATCCATTAAATATGTTAAGGAAAATATTTGTGGGCAAAAGTGAAGCTGTATATTTCTTCCCCAGTTCTCAAAATCAAGAACATTTGTGTAGGAAGCACTTAAGAGTAAAGTAAGTGGGACTTTGTGCTTTAGATGTTTAGGTAAGACATTAAATATAAACGATTGATGAGTGATAGTGATTATTTCATTTATTTTATAAGCCTAATTGTGTTCATTTTTAAAATATTTGTTTATGTTATTTATTTGAAAGGTAGGGAGACAGAGAGAGAGATTTCATTCCTGGTCCATTCCCCAAATGCCTGCAATAGCTGGGACAGGGCCAGGCAGAAACCAAGCGCCAGGAGCCCATCTGGCTCTTCCATATGGATGGCAGGGACCCAAATACCTGGGCCATCACCTGCTGCCTGCCTGGGTGCACATTAGCAGGAAGCTGAAATCAGAGCACTCTGGGTGGCCTTCAGCACTGAGCCAAACATCCACCCCTAGAGGTAGTTTTAATTGGCTAAATTTTTGTGTGTTGCCTCTTTCTGCCTATTTTTTTTATAACAATGTAAAAAGGTTTTCAGATTTGTTTTAAAAGAAGTTATCACAATGAGAACAAGTTTATATATATAAATGGGGGGGGTGGAGGAAGTCCTGAGTTGTGTATTGAGTTAAGCCTCTGCCTGTGGCACTGGCATCCCATATAGGCACTGGTTCAAGTCCTAGCTACTCCACTTCCAATTTAGCTCCTTGCTAATGTACCAGGGAAAGCAGCGGGACCCTGCACCCATGTGAGAGACCTAGAAGAAGCTCCTGGCTCCTGGGTTCCGGCTGGCCCAGCCCTGACTGTTGCCAATATCTGGGGGTGAACCAGCGGATGGAAGATCTCTCTCTCCCTCTCCCTCTGTTACTCTGTCTTTCAAAGAAATAAATCTTTTTTTAAAAAAAAGATTTATTTATTTTTTTGAAAGAGTTACAGAGAGAGAGCTCTTCCATCCACTGGTTCACTCCCCAGTTGGCCGCAATGGGGAGTGAACTACGCCGATCCGAAGCCAGGAGCCAGGAGCTTCTTCCGGGTCTCCCACATGGAAGTAGGGCACCCATATGGGATGCCAGCACTGTAGGCGGCGGCTTTACCTGTTAGGCCACAGCACCGGCCCCAGAAATAAATCTTTTTTTTTTTTTTTTTTTTGACAGGCAGAGTGGACAGTGAGAGAGAGAGACAGAGAGAAAGGTCTTCCTTTGCCGTTGGTTCACCCTCCAATGGCCGCCGCGGCCGGCACGCTGCGGCCGGTGCACCGCACTGATCCGATGGCAGGAGCCAGGAGCCAGGTGCTTTTCCTGGTCTCCCATGGGGTGCAGGGCCCAAGCACCTGGGCCATCCTCCACTGCACTCCCTGGCCACAGCAGAGGGCTGGCCTGGAAGAGGGGCAACCGGGACAGAATCCGGCGCCCCGACCGGGACTAGAACCTGGTGTGCCGGCGCCGCTAGGCGGAGGATTAGCCTAGTGAGCCGTGGCGCCGGCCCAGAAATAAATCTTTTTAAAAAGAGAATAAAGAAAAATTTTCACTGTTCTTTAGAGTGGAATCATAGAGAAAGTTTGTTTCATCATGTGCATGTTTTCTATATCCAGTGATTTTTCTTTAATTAGTAATAGTTTATACATGAAAGGCTAATTTACTAACAAAGACAGTACTATACAATTTTTTAAAATTTATTTTATTTGAAAGAGTTATGGTGGCGGGGGGAGGTCTTCCATCCACTGCTTCACTCCCTGAATGGCCGAAGCCAGGAGCTTCTTCTGGGTCTCCAGCATGGGTGCAGAGGCCCAAGAACTTGGACCGTTTCTTCTGCTTTCCCAGGAGTATTAGCAGAGAGTTGGATCAGAAATGGAGCAGCTGGGGCACAAACTAATGCCCAAATGGGGTGCCGGCACTGTAGACAGCTTAACCTGCTGTGCCACAACGCTGGCCCCACAAATTTTATTCTTAAAACTCCGTAATTTTTGCTTTCCTTTTTTTGCATAAACACAATACAGAGTTTCTCAAACACTGCACTATGGACATTTGGGACTGGATGCTGCTTTGTCGTGGAGGCTGCTCTGCACGGTGCAGGATGTTAACAGCATGTCTGGCCCCTCCCCACAAAATCCTGCTACTGATCCCCCGTCCTGAAACCAAAAATGTCTCCAGACATTGCAGTGTGTTCCTTGGGGAACAAAA